>NC_056731.1:1155547425-1155637425 GCF_019279795.1 Protopterus annectens
TAGATATTGACATACATCTGTACAGCATCCCACTGCTCTATCTGACATAAATGACTGTTATGGTGGCCCGGCAGCAGTACATCTGGCAAGTATCTGGACATTACATCTCACTGGGTAAGTACACAAAGCTGATAACAGCTTAACAAAGCACTGTGCAGGCTACAAGCAGACCGGCTCAACACTGGCCTACATTTCCTATGGGGGAATGCACATGTACCTGCATATATAGAAGGCTCTACAGGCATGCCACAGCACAGAGTAACATACACCTGTGTGAAAGTGCATAACCACAGCCAATGTGAACACAGCCACAGCCACATATGGTAATCTAGCATACTATTACAGTATATGGACTATCTGTTCAACACCAACCTCATATGTGCCACTCACAAACTACCCCTACATATACTGGGCCGCTGAACAGTGTGCTCCAATGCCTGTCTGTGGTATGGGACATGTGCGTGTATGGCCCTACAAACATGTCAGCCGATAGGGTAACATACAGTGGAGCAGCATGTAACATTAGACAGAACAGGACCAAGAACAATGACATCTATCACAGTCTGTACACAGGCCAATGTGCCTATTAACAATACACACACTGCCGACAATCACCATAAGTACACATACCTCAGTACTGTACACACAACCACAGAATGTCCAGGTTAAGTCATCAAATATAACCCCTACTATACATAACATGTGTGGCAGTCTGATATCTCACTGGCTTGTTATCAGATATCTTCTTCTTCTTCTTTCGGCTTTTCCCGGTTAGGGATCACCACAGCAGATCACCTGGCTGCTCATGATTGGCAGTGGAGTTTTACATGTCAAGTTGCCAGCCCAGCACCCAACCTTCTGCAGAAGGCACACACATGCACACACTCACACCTACAGCCAATTTGGAATGTCCAGTCCACCTACAGCATGTCTTTGGGATGTGGGAGGAAACCGAAGCACCCGGAAGAAACCCACGCGACCACAGGGAGGACATGCAGACTCAGCACAGAAGGCACCCCAGCTGAGGATCAAACTGGAGAACGTCTTGCTGTGAGGCAACAATGCTAACCGCTGCACCACCGTAGCCACCCTTCTTGCTATCAGATATTATGTCACTAACTATGGGGTACAGCACATATGCACCCCTTACTGCATGACACATGTACAAAGGTTAACAGAGTTGTGGCTGGAGACACATACACAGGGCCAATATTGACATGTTGCTGTGATAACCTCATACATATACTGTTGTAACAGGGTTTGTTGCAATATATGTCCTATGAGGGGATATGGAGTCAGCAACTCTCACGTCTGTCACCATCTACAGACTGCAATCCTCACACTACCTTCTGCAGTTCACAGATAGGTGCTCTGTGGGTAACACCTGAAACAAAAAGCACCACACACTGACCAGTCTGAAGATGACCCTACAGATGGGTGTTCCCTCATAAACATAGCACTGACATGGCAGGTATGAAAACATGTAGGACAGCCATATCCACACACACCGTATTAAAACACTAAAGGTGGAGGCGTGTCCATATTCATTATGGATATCCACACCTCCAAGCTAGTTGCTCAACATAATGCATCCAAGATTATCCAAGTTCAACTAACTCTGGGCAAAACCGCAATCCAGATTGTAGCTTGCTGCAGACCCCCCACCATGCCCCAGGATTCCCACTCCTCTTTTCTTGATACACTGGAAAATATTAAGGTACAACCCAACACTCTAATAATGGGTGAGTTCAACTACCCTACCATTAACTGGGACAACTACTCATGTACCAACTCTTTTGCTCAACGTTTTCTGGAAATCATCATTTCCAATTCCTTGGATCAACTTATCCACACCATCACCATGGGAAGCAATATCCTAGACCTGGTCATCACCAACATGGGGTCAGCTCCTCGTTGGTCAGATCCGACGACAAGCTAATCACCCTAGACATCCACATCCAGGTCCCACTCCCACTCCCCATTAGGAAAACAACCGTAAAAAATTTCTCCAAAGCCAACTTCATGCTTCTTAAGACAGAAGTGGCAAACTTCATGACACCCATGCAGATGGACAATAGAGGTACGACTGCTGAATCCTACACAAATGCTCTTTATAAGCACTTACACGAGTGCATGGATTGTGCTATCCCTAACAGAACCAAGATGCTATCCTCCAAAAACAGGAAGCCAATCTGGTGGTCTTCTGCCATAAACAAACTCTACAACAGAAGAAAGAAACTGTTGCAAAAAAGAGTAAAATCCCACGATTGGAGGAACTCCCTGGTCAGCCTCAGTAAAAAGCTGAGATCCCTCATAAAATCCTCCAAAGCTAGTTATGAAAACAAAATTGCCACTGATTCTAAAGACAACCACAAAGCGTTCTATAGCTATGTCAAAAGTCTCAATGGCAACACTCAGATCTGCTCTGAGTTACAGCACAATGACACTAAATATACAGAACCAACTGATATTGCCAACATCCTGGCAGATAGGTTCAGTGCTAACTTTACCCCCCCCCTCCTCACCCCCTAAAGGGCCCATCTTTATACCAGAAGAATGCAAAGTTCCTGTAATCATGGCTGCATAGGTAAAAACTTCACTCTCCAAAGCCAAGAACACAGCATCCATGGGACCTGACAACATCCCAGGCTGCCTTCTACATGAACTACAGAATGAACTGGCACCCCACCTAAGTACCATGTTCAATCATAGCCTCACCTCAGGCTTTGTGCCCATTGAATGGCGCACCATGACAGTTATCCCACTCCACAAAGGAGGGCCACAACAGACCCCAGGAACTACCGCCCCATTAGCCTGACGAGCCTCGTCTGCAAGGCCATGGAACGTATCATCATGGAACTCATAAACAAAGACATTGGAGATCTCCAAACTCTGGTCCCCACACAGTTTGGGTTTATAAAAGGCAGATCATGTCTCCTAAACCTGATAGATTTTTTGAAGTAGTCACCAAGGCCATGGATGAGGGTAAGGTGGTTCACACAGCCTATCTAGATCTCGTCAAGGCATTCGACACCATCCCCCACTCTGGAATTATAGATCAACTCACTAAACTAGGTATAAATCCCTATGTCACAAGATGGGTTGCCAACTGGCTTACTGACAGAACCCACACTGTGAAAGTAGCAGACTCCAAATCAGACTTCAGACCAGTGACAAGTGGAGTACCACAGGGTTCGGTCCTGGGTCCTCTCCTGTTTGATATCTACTTCTCTGAAGTACAGGCTAACACAGAAGGTCTTTGGCTAACTAAATTCGCAGATAACTGCAAACTAGGAGCCATAATCAAAACTCCTAATGATGTGGACATCCTACAAAAGGGCCTCACTGAGACAGATGCCTGGTGTCAAAGACATGGTCTCAAGCTCAATGCCAAAAAGTGCATTGTCATCCCCTTTGGTAAAAACTCTGTACCCATGAACTACCACATAGGTGGTAGTCTACTTAACACCAAAAGTGTGATAAGAGACCTTGGGACACAGGTGGACAGTAGTCTCTCCTTTGATAATCACATCACCACAGTGGTCAGGAAATCCTTCTACATGGCACACCTCATCACAAAAGGTTTCTCATCCAGAAAAAGAGAGGTCATTGTTCCCCTCTACTCATCACTCATTAGACCCATTATAGAGTACAACGCCACTTTTGGTATGTACCTCACAAGACATCTATAACAACTAGAAAGGCCGCAAAAATACCTCACAAAGAGGATTACTGGCCTCAAACAGATGCCTTATGCAGACCGTCTCAAAAACTCCAGCTTTACTCTGTCACATATTGCCTACTCAGAGGCGATCTCTGCCTAACATAAAAAGCTATGTCAAACCCAGAGCTGACTTGCTCCACTTAAAGAAATCCCAGTCCCTCTGAGCTACATGCTCTAGGGACCTAAACCTTGTCACCACAATAAACAGAACATGCTGGAGGGATAGATTCCTGTCCCAGAGACTTCCCATACTCTGGAACAGACTACCTATCTATGTCAAACAGACCTCCTCAGTAGCACTCTTCAAGAAAAATCTTGATGATTGGATGGGTAATAGGAAATTCGCCCCGGGATCACTTCTGTGGTTCTGCTTGACAGCGGCACAGGAAAATAATTTTCTTGGGTGGCGAAAGCCAGGGTACCTTTTTGGCTAGGCTTGTATAGGACCTAGGGCCAATAGCCTAGTACCTACCTATGAACCTATGAACAACATTACTCCAAATGCAATATAGCAGCACTTACAGTCTGTAGTCAGGTCAGGCACATCCCCCTCCTGTGTGTTGGCCTGTTTTCACAGTGTATGTTGTTAGAGGTAAATCCCCAATCCATCTGAGATGCTGTTTGCCAAACAACAGATCAAGTTCCTGCTCACAGTGAATGAAAGTCCCAACACCAACATGATGTTCCTAGATATTGGTGTGTGTTTTCATGCAAATGGCTATGGGAATGTTACCGCACCTGTTCCACATGTAATCAGCTAGAGGAGGGATAAAATTCATGCAGAGGCCATCAGCTGATCCTGAGCATCACTTAAATAAAACATGCTGCTGCCAAAGCAATGCAGGTGTAAGTCTTCACATCCACCAGAGAGGGAGTGAGAGAGGCAGGCAGAGGTACAGAAGAGTCAGGGAGGGATGGGAGAGTAAAACTTAAGCATGTGTGTGTCACACACCTACCAGTACAGGGTATCAAACCCCTGAAGACTATGTAGTGCTATCACATGTCTATGCAGTTATTGGATGTGCCACATAGGTTACATGTTGGGGAGCCCTCAGAATGTATATATGATGGTGAGTGACATCTGCAATATGGATATGGTAGCTATGTGGTAGGTGTAGTACACGTGCCTGTCTGCATAAACAAGTGTCAGCATCAACACAGCCACACTCTCACAGGGACGCACACCCACTGACACACTTGGCAGGGCCAGAAATACAGCTCATCACTAGTGGAATTGCCACAACACAGTATTGTGCAGGTATCACATGCACCACAGGGGTCATACAGAGGTTATATGTGCAAAGGGTATGTGGAGGTGTCTGACATCAGACAGCATGTTTCAGTATGCCAATGGGGGTTGTAGTGATTGTGAATGTGGTCATATGCATCATACACCACACACACAGACACAGGTGCCAGTACTGACATGCATGAGTGCACTGCTTCACGGGTGTGTTGTGGTCGACGGTGCCAGATGGCTATACAAGGCTAGGTGATGGGTATACCTTGGCAACAGGCCACATGATGATGGTCTGCAATGTGGCTCAGGTGTGTAGTGTCTGGAGTTGCCCATACAGGTGGGTATTGTATTCACCATCCAGTCACATGGGTGACTATTGTGTGTTGCCTATGCTGTGCATTGCTTGCCATGTGTGTGTTCCTTAGTCCATGACATGGACTGTGTCTGTGATGTGCACACCTCCCACATGCATGTACAGTGACATTTGGAACTGTACCTGGCGTGTCTGGCCCATGTTGTGTAGACAGATTGTTATCATCGGATGTGCCAGTCCTGGCCTCATGTGGTGGGAACTGTTAATGGACAGCAGGTTGACCCTGCACATACATTGATAGCATGTTACTGGTATTCCCTGGTGTCAGTGACATCTGTCCATACAGGGCCTGTGTTTCAGGATTGGTATGTCCCTTGTGGGTCACATTTGATGGCACCACAGGTGTTGCAGGTGTCAAATGGGGAACATGGCAGAGATGCATTGTCGGCATGTACATGCCTATTGGACTGATTGACAGGGTGCCATGCCCTCTGTAGCCCACTGCAATCACACCATGGTTACTATAAGTGGGCAATATGCAGGGTACTGCCAACATAGCAGCTGTTGCCTAGGCAAGTGACTGTGTGTGTATGAGACATGGGTTGAGAGTGTTCCCTGGGTAATACAAGGTTTGCTAACGTTGTTCATCTGGCATTGATGTTACAATTAGGGGTACGTATTTGCACCCCAGCCTCTCGGCTATTTCACATCTGTTATCCCTGTATAGTGGACATTGTGATATCTACTTGACTCACAATATAAGAAGTTTGTAAATCCCACTCCACATTGAGTCCAATAGCTACACACTCACAACCACCTCCACACAGGATACGAATGATAAACACAGACACACACACACACACACACACACACACACACACACACACACACACACACACACACACCTGTCATGTCTGGGATTAGAACTCCTAACTAACTAGTATATTAAACTACAGCACTACACCATTGTAGGACAGGCCATGGAGATTACTTGAGGACTCCTTCTCCAAAGGTATATTTCACAGTGAATGATATCAGCAAGATTGCCAAAGTAGGGAATTTGAATTGTACTGAGTGTGACTAGCCTAAAATGCATTGCTCCCTACACAGACATAGAAACAAACACAAAGCATCCACAACTGCCATGTGTGGAAATAGAACCCCTACCAGAGTTCTATATCACACTACAGCATGATGCTGTTATAGGACGCACCACAGGGATTGCTGGAGTGCCCCTTCTCCAAAGGTGTATTTCACAGTGAATGACATCAGCAGGATTGCCAAAGTTGGACATTTAAATTGTACTGAGTGTAATTAGCTTAAAATGCATTGCTCCATACAGAGACATAGAAACAAATGCAAAACATCCACAACTGCCATGTGTGGGAAGAGAATCCCTACCAGAGTTCTATATCACACTACAGCATGATGCTATTATAGGACACACCACAGGGATTACTGGAGTGCCCCTTCCCTAAAGGTGTATATCACAGTGAATGACATCAGCAGGATTGCCAAAGTAGGGCATTTGAATTGCACTGAGTGTGACTAGCCTAAAATGCACTGCTCTCTACACACACACACACACACACACACACACACACACACACACACACACACACACACACACACACACACCACACACACACACACACACACACACACACAATTGCCAAGTCTGGGATTAGATCTCCTACTTAACTATTTTATCATACTACAGATGTACGCAGTTATGGAACATGCTATGGAGATTACTGGGCTACAACCTTCCTAGAGGTGTATGTCTAGGTGGATGACATCAGCAGCCTTGACAAAGTAGGGCATTTGAATTGTAGGGAGTGTGAGTAGCCCAAAAGGAATTGCTTTCTACACAAACACACACACACACACACACACACACACACACACACACACACACACACATATACACACTTGCCATGTCTGGGATTAGAACTCCTACCTAACTATTTTATCACACTACAGCAGTACACAGTTATAGGATGCGCTACAGAGATTACTGGACTACAACCTTCCCAGAGGTGTATTTCTGGGTGGATGACATCAGCAGCCTTGACAAAGGAGGACATTCGAATTGCAGGGAGTGTGAGTAGCCTAAAAGGAATTGCTCTCTACATAGACAGGGACAGACACACATACACACACACACACACACACACACACACACACACACACACACACACACACACACTTGCCAAGTCTGGAGTTAGAACTCCTACCTATTTTATCACACTACAGCAGTATGCAGTTATGGGACGTGCTACAGAGATTACTGGGCTACAACCTTCCCAGAGGTGTATTTCTAGGTGGATAACATCAGCAGCCTGAACCAAAGTAGAGCATTTGAATTGTAGGGAGTGTGACTACCCTAAAAAGCATTGCTCTCTACAGAGACAGACATGCACACACTTGCCATGTCTGGGATTGGAACTCCTACCTAACTAGTTTATCACACTACAGCAGTACGCAGTTATAGGACATGCCACAGATATTATTGGGCTACAACTCTCCCAAAGGTGTATTTCACAGTGGATGACCTCAGCAGGCTTGTCATAGTAGGGCTATGGGGAGGGCAGCGTGTGTGCATGGGACATAACCCATTCATCTAGAGGTTGACACACCACATGAGGGCATACACAGGGTCATATTTCACAGGTACATGTATACAGTTGCTAGAAGACTACTTCCTTGTACAGTCATGATACACAGCTAACACTTGCACCACATAGTCTGTAATGCTGACAGATACTGGTGGCTAGTATCTATAGTGAGTGCCATCTGAACCTTATGTGGTTGTGGCCCTTTGGCTGTGTGCTGGGTGGGACAGGCCTGGATGTCACAGTCACCCTATTCCACACATCTATGTATGTCTACCTTTGGCTTATTATAGTGTGTTGTCTTTAGATATATGTCTGTATTCCTATCCACTGTGTGTGCAAAGCATGAGTGGTGCATACTGAGGAGTGTCTGCACTAACATCTGCAACTGCCAGATATGTCTGGTCCACTGGTGTTTGCAGACATGGCCTTCATTTGTTTAAGTGTGTGAGCATGCCCAGTATGACCTTTCAGTGTGTTGTTGACTGACATTGCCCATCTGTATTGAATGTGTGGATCGAGTCCAGGTAGTTTGTACTGCAGTGCAGACCTTTGTGTTGTACACCTACAGGTAGCATACTGTTTCTGCAGGGTATCTGTCGATCATTTGGCAATACAAGGAAAAACTGTGCAGGGGATAGTGTGTACTGTAGGTGATTGTGTATGTGCTGCTTCAGCTGCATGGTACTGCCATTAGCAGAGATATTCAGATGTGTACTGTTATACACAGTGATGTTTTCTGTCCTCATGTACTGTCAGGTGGACATTCTTGCTCACAGTGATGTCTTGGGGGACAATGGTGACTGCAGCTGTGTCTGGTATTGTGGGCAGACCCCTACATATTCATGGTAAGTTATGCCATTCTGGAGGGGAGCTGCAGACCCTTGGCACTGGGTTTGTGTATCCAGTTCAGCACCTTGGTACAGTACTGGCAGAGGATCCTATACTTGTACGCCAATCAGCAATGACAGTATAGGCTTATCTTGCTGTGGCAATGCCTCACAGCTGTACAGATTTGCACAGGTCAGCCAGGGGCAGGGGCCATGGGTCAGGACATTTATCCTATTGTGGTGTACGGGCAGGTGTGTAGTCACCCATGTATGTGTTTGCAGCCAGTGATAGTGTGTGAACACAGCTTGGGGTCGGACCCTGCACATTCCATGCTGCCCATGCTCCCACCCCCCCCTGTTATTCTAACTTCTTCTGTACATTATGCATACATTCTCTGATACTTTCCCTAAGTGTATTTCCCCCTCACAGGTGTGTGTTAGTGTTGGTCCACACTTCATGCAGTGGGACATTGTGGACATGTTACTGTGGTTAGTCAACATGGCCTTGCATATGGTTATGTGGAGTGTTTTATGTTGTTATTTGGGTGTCCATGACATAATATACATTGGCAGTACTTGTGAGACACAGGCTTTTGGCAGATGCCTGTGGGGCATTAGGTGTTGCTGAATGCCAGTCCAGCAGTCCCAGACCACCATACAGTATATTCACCTGGGGTGATAGGGTAGGTGTGATAGGTGTTCATGCCAATACCTCCTAACCATCTTGCTCAGGTGGTGTGGATTCTGGCAGGGTGCTACCTATCACTAGGGACACACTTGCATGGGACACCTGCACTGCATGCTGCAGTCTTCTGCTATTACCATATACAGGTGGGGTCTTACTCTACCTATTCCCCACAGCAGGGATATAACCAGAGAGGTGCCTGCAGGTGGTGTTTGCATGAGCTGGGTGCATGTGTGCTATGGACACTACTTGCATCTGACACACAGATATGCATGGGGCATTCCAGTTATGCTTGCATGGGCAGGTACATCAGCTGTTTCCCTACACATCAGTCCTACCTCCTTTGTGATCTGCGAGTGTTTGGGCAGACAACACGAGTATCCTCTACTACAGGATCAAATAATGTGATGCATACCTGTATGTACATTTCCAAGGGTGTGTCCATTTCACAGTGACACAATATATACTGTATGTCTGGGGTACTTTCCCCTGTTTACTGCTTGTATATGTAGACCAACAGCTATGCCATGTCAGTCTTTCAGATGGTGACACATATTACCACCATACATTTGTAATGGCTTACTGCTAGCTTGTGTTATACTGATGGGTATTGTGTATGGCACTGCAGTTGTGAGGACTTGTCCCTGTCATCAGCGGTAGTGGGCAATGGCCACCAGGCTTACCTCAACATGCATACATACCGACCACTCTCACACGATATGGGACACACACAACTACCTAACACACACACCTGCATATTGTGCAGATGCTACAACCTATCCAGCTACCTTGGCCACCTCTGTGCATCTGTGTTCCACTGGAATTAGACCTACACATACATGTTACTACGTTTCCACATAGGGCTGTGGGGGGGGGGCACATCTGACTGTTACGACATGTGTACATCACATTGGGGGGGGCACACCAGACCGTTACTACATAATTAAGTAGGGTCGGGGGAGCACACCTGACTGTTCCTGCATTCCTACACAGGATTGGGGGGGCACACCTGACTATTTCTACATTTCTACACAGGATTGGGGGGTGGCACACCTGACTGTTACTACATTTGTACGTAGGATGGGAGGCACACCTGACTACTTCTACATTTCTACACAGGACTGAGGGGGCACACCTGACTGTTATTACATGTCTACGTAGGATGGGGGGGCACACTTGGCTATTTCTACATTTATACATAGGATTGGGGGGAATACCTGACTGATACTACATTTCTACATAGTATCGGGGGGGGGGACACCTGACTATTTCTACATTTCTATACAGGATTGGGGGGCACACCTGACTGTTGCTACATTTCTACGTAGGATGTAGGGACACACCTGACTATTTCTACATTTCTACACAGGATTGGGGAACACACCTGACTGTTACATTTCTACATAGGATGGGGGGGCACACTTGACTATTTCTACATTTCTGCACAGGACTGGGGGGGCATACCTGACTGTTATTACATTACTATGAAGGATGGGGGTGGGCACACCTGACACTTGTACACATTTGCTATGACTGTACAGGCATGTCAGGTACTTCATTTCATTCTGTATTCTATCCTATCATGCTGACTACAGGCATACCAGCGTACTACAGATCTTAGATTTGATTTACCTACATATTAGTTTCTGACTTCCTACCCTGGAGAACTAATGTCCCACTGCCTGACCTGCTGTAGTCTGTCTGTGTAGGCCTGAGGGGGGTTACCCATAGGCAATCATTCAGAGGCTATAGCGCAGCCTTTGTTTGTGTTTGTCCACACCTGTCCTGCTGGGTGTAACTGTTGTTGGGTATGTGAACCCCCCTGACTGGCATGTGTGAGTCACTTACCTTGTGGGTGTCCCAGTATTGAGGGTGGTGCTGCAGGGCTACCTATGTCGGATTCACATAGTACACTCCCTACACATGGTTGAGCACAGGTAGTGTCATGTTTGACATCCCTTTTACTGTATGTGAGAGTCAGAGAGAGGTGTTGTTCCCTGGGTCCCTCCTGTGTTGTGTCAGTGTATGTGCTATGCATTGCCACTTTGCCTAGGCCAGGGCATACTGGGCACGCCTCCTTCTGCCTACTGGGGCAGGCTCAGGTTGTTCCTCCTCCGAGTCACTCTGTACCTGTGCAGGCCTTGGCAATGGGGCTGTGTGGCCCTGCCCCGTGCTGTTCCTAATGCAGCTGTTTCTGCAGGATCATATTGTGTAGCATGGCACATATGATGACAATTTGGGTACATGTAGTTGGTGAGTACCGCAAGGCTCCACCGGATGTGTTCAGTCACCGGACTCATGACGTGAGCATCCCAAACACATGTTCTACTATAATTCTGGTCTGTGTGTGCGCCTCATTATGGAGTTCTTGTTTGGGTGTGTGTGCATTTCTGATGGGTGTCATCAGCCACATTTCCAGTGCGTATCCAGCATCCCCCACTAGGCGACCGTGAGGGATGTCCCCATTGGCAAATCTCTCTTACAGCTATGTCAGATGCCAGATGTGGGAATCGTCATAGCTTCCAGGGCAGCCAGCACACACATTCATTATTATGCCCTGGGCATCGCACACGACCTGAAATTTGATGGAGGGGAAACCCTTGTGGTTGATGTAGACCCTACCCCACTCACTGGGTGGTGCTTTGATGCATATGTGCATGTAGTCTAATGCACCCACTACCTCAGGGTATTCTGCTATTTGGTGGAACAGTTGCATATTGCTGGCCAATGCCTTATGGGTTTTGGGGAAATATACGTGCTTACCGACATGTGCTGACATGGCATCCAGGAACTGTTGGAGTACCCTGGATGCTGATGCCTGTGAGATCCCCATCATATCCCCAGCTGGCCTTTGGAAGGGACCTGTAGCTACTGTTCTTAGGCCTACACATACCTTGGTATTCACTGGGATGGGTTCCCCTCTGTTAGTTCTATGTGTCTGGTGTGGCCGGCACAGCTCAACAATTTGCTGTAGGAGGTCCCTGTCCACGCTATAGCGCTCCACTATTTTCAGCTCATGCAGCCCCTGGTAGGTTACCCTGGGTCTGTACACTCTTCTCCATCTCCTCACTGTGGGTTGGTTGACAGCATTCACATCCTCATCACCCTCAGCCTCTTCCACAAGTTGTTGTATGATAGCTATTGCAGCCCCTATCATTTTGTTGTTTTGTTTGTTAAACGTTCCCTGCTTGTATACACTGGTGGTGTAGAGTGTGGGAAAAAACAGAGGGGAAGGTGTTTGCATAGTTTATAGTAGTGTTCTGGGTGGGCTGGTCTGCTGCCTGTGCAATTGGCTGATTCTGATACATTTCATCTGCCAGCTATGCTAGTTCTCCTAGATTACCTTCCTACTACTGTTTTCCCTTCCCATTGCCTTCCTGTTTAAGCCCGGGGGCACGACGCACAAACAGAGTGCTCAAATGTGCGCAGAGATGCTATTTCCTGGTTTAACTTTTTTTTATATACCTTTAAAACCTGCTGCGCAGGGCGCACACCCACTTAGGCAATGTAAAGAGTGCTAAGCAGACTCAGACACCCCCCCTTGCTTAGCTGTGCTTAGCTAGGAGCAAACCTGAGTCACAGGGCTCCAATCCTCTTACAGTATGCCTGACACCCCCCCCCCATGATGTCAGCTAACTCCTAGGCTTGCACCAAGCTATTCTTACTCTTACACTGTTGGGGCCTGACTAGCATGCTGGGGAAAACTGGGATCCACTATCATTCCCCTAATTTGCATAGGATTGCCTGCTAATGCATAGTTACATGTCTCCCACTGAGCCTCCCCCCTTAGCAACCACTACTCACTGGCCCTGTTGTCTTCTGCCTGCCACTGACTTTCATGGCAGAATAGTAATTTTAGTTAGAATGCTTATTTTAGACTTATTTTATTATCCCCCCCGATCCCATTTGCGTGCTGCTGCAATACGCTTAAACAGTCGAGATCGGCAAAAAAAAATAAATAAAAGTTGATTTTTTAAATTTTTTAGGCTGTTTGCAATGCCAGTGGCCTTATACTTGGCCATTGGCATGCTTCCTGACTGATATGCAGCCTTTATTTTGAGCTGTCTCGGCCCCGTTTTGTTTTTTGCAGACATGTACTTGGTTACTAACCGAGTACATTTCTACAGATTACACTAGTTCTGCACGGCCAGTTTCAAGCTTCCTGGATCACAAATTCAACTCATTTGCATGGATTTCTCCTGCAAATGGGGTGATTTGCATACAGGGAATTAGTCCATGCAGGACTAATGCAGGAGTGCTTGTGCACGCCCCTGTAGGCTGTTCCTGGTTCACACGGCAGACGTATTGCCTGCTGGAGCTCCTGCACTAATCCTGCACGCCGTGCAAGGCATGCAGAATCCGGGAGAATGTTAACTTAGAAAATGAAGGGAAAGAAAGTTGCAGGGACCTAACAGGACATTTTCAGCAGCTGATAACATGTGATAAAAGATGGGTGAACAGACCAGGTAATCAGAACTTAACGTCTACCTATAAACTGATAAAAGATATCAAATTTCATAATCACCTTCTTATATCGAAATATTGGAAAGAAAAATTACCTTTGGTTGAAGAAAGTAAATTCATAAATGCAATTAAATTAACAGTAAAATCAATTTCCCTTCATAAGTTAACTTTTACCCAACTTATGATATACAATAATGCATACTACACACGCCTTAGCTTGCATAAATTCAACTCCAAGAATTCTCCCAAATGCCCATATTGTAAAGACGAAATTGTAGACCTCCTACATATGTTTTGGAGCTGCAAATGTATATATAAACTTTGGAATTCCCTAAGACTACAACTTCAAAAGATGGGATATCAAAATTCAACGTTATCTCGGGAATTTATGATATTACACATTCCTCCAAACAATACACCTAGATCCCAGGTGATTGTACTTATGAATATTTTCCTATTAATGAAGCTCTATATAGCTACAAATTGGTTGAACCCAACTCAAACGTCTTGGGAAAACTTTAAGATCTTAGCGATAAAACATATATTAGCTCACAAATATGTTACTAATAGCCAAAATAAACATTCAAACAATCTAAAGATTTGGGAACAAATTTTTAACATTATATTAGCTTAATCTATCGAAATCAGGAAATCTCATTATTATTTTATTTTAGACTATAAAGTATAACCTTTAGAAGAACCTTACTACTACAAGGGACTATATTTGTACGGAAACTTTGTAGATATGTTATTCAAATGGTGAAAGCATTCATGTAAATATTGTATATATTTTGTGTTAATGTTGATAGAAATTGTGTAGAAATTATTTTTGTTTTTTCTCTGTTAAAGCGTGTATGAAGAAGTAAAAAATAATAAAGATTTATTATTGAAAAAAAAAAGAACTGAGAGTGATGAGAGAAGTCATGTGTCTATGAATATTGAGGTCTGACAGAAAATAGATCATGACCATGGTTTGAATGGTGCAATATCTGCAACAGTAATACTGATGAGAAAGTAACAACTACGGTATGTCATAATCACATGACTTAAAGCTGGTCATAACTGTAGCATGTTAAGAAGAAGTTGCATATATAGCAATGTATTCCAGTGAAAGATGTAAGTAATAAGGTATATAATTTTATTTGTACAAAGGAAGCTCTTTGAAATAGTAGCACAGTATAATTCAAACTGCTGCACTTTGGATTTTCATGCATTTTGAAATGGGCTTGGGAAAAGTTGTATTTATTACAAAGAATTTATGAAATGTTAAGGAAAATTATAGTATTTAAAAGAAAACTCCACCTTCTCCTACAGTTTCACTAAACTCTTAGTTTGCTTTTCTCCCTACAATATGGTTCCAGTATTGTGTATGTACCAGAAACCTGACTGCACTTTATAAAACTTTCATTTCCTCACCTTTGAATCAAATGAAGGGAAAAATCACCCACTTCACTATATTTAAGCTTAACTTCTCATAATTTGCAGAGGAATTTGCCAGCACCTGCATGACATACCACAGACACAGATAAGTCTGTACTCAGGTACTGCTGATAATCTTACACATGCAATTAGTCCTGCTGATGTCAGGAACTCAGCAGTTGATGCTGCAAAAAAAAAAAAGTGTGATTGTTTTCCACTGTTTTCATTGGAGAGATGAAGAAAACTTAGCACCAATTCACAGATGCTTCCAATGTAGCTATGCCTTTCACAGCAAAACAGTGTGATTAGATTGGTCAATGGTTCATAAGCAGTTATCACATGTTTTGACAAATTTACATAAGCAGCATCACAGTACTGAACTGCTGAGATATGAACTTTAAATATTTGTTGTTGATACTACTTTATATTTTAAAATGACTTAAATGTAGTATCCAGATGTCTGTGACATTTAGAGAAAAGTTAGATAATATTTTTTTCTTGTAGTTCTTGTAAAGTAATTGATACAGTTACCATTTTCATACCCTCTCACCATGATAGGACAAAACTGCCTAATGTAGGAAGTTTGACAGGTGGCAGCCCTATCAACTAGGTGCATTCATACTGTCTATAAGAAGGTCTTTTATGCTTTCTTGTGACATCCTTCCAATGGGGGATGCATATCTGGAGCACAGATCTGTGGGTAGAGGCATCTCCCACTGATTTTGAGTCAGTCCTTACACAAGAGGAGTGAATGAGTATTTTTTAGCCAACAAAGAAAATGCAACAACTGATGGCAACCATGATATACAGCTAAATTTACTTTAGCTTACAAGTGCTACATACCCTTTCAATAAAACAGTAAGAAACAGAAATCTGAAGTACTTTATCTATCTATATAAATAAATGAGTGAATGAATGAAAATAAAAATCTTTCCAGTGTTTGGACTGGGGAACAGAATTACTTGCAAATCCTTTCCAATAGCAGCTATCACTTAGACATGAAACTGCAAGGAACCCTCAGAGCAGTGATAGTTTTAACGCTTAAGGAAAAAGTGTAGGGGGTGGGGAATGTCAATTCTTCTTGGATTTCAAAAAGATACTTTAAATAAAGGCCAGTAATTTAGCTGCTTTATTTGGTTGCAACTGTATAACTCCTCGGTGTACTGTAAAACAAGTCCTGAGCCACACACAAAGGAGGGCCATTCAAGAAATAAAAGAACTGGCCTTGTTACATGAGGTATATAAGATGACAGTGACTGACACTAATCCTATTATATGTCAAAGACATAGGAAAACACCCACTACTTTCTTATGTCTAGCATAACTTGTATAAAACAGACTTGAAATGGATTATAGGAAAAGGAAAGGATTGAAGAAAAACAAGATCACGTTGATATGTCAAGCCTCACTGGCAGCCATTTTGCAGAAAACATATTAAAATTCGATAAGGAGCAGTCAGATTGATTTGAAGGTATTAAAATAGCTCAGAAAACAAGGATAGAGTAAACAAAAATAGATTTTTTTATTTGTAAGATAGTTTTCCTTTAAGGATATATTTCTCAATGGTGTACACAGCACTACTAGTTTTAGAGAACAACATATCTATGTGGATGATTACATTGGTGATTTTCACTGTCTGTCTGTCTGTCTCTGCCACTGTCTGTCAGTTTCTCTCCTTCATTTCCACTGGAGTTAATATGGCTAAAGTATAAAGCAAACCAATCTTGAATATCTTTAGGGCCAGAAACTAAGGTAATTTGGACTTTTAACAGACAATGCAATGTATTCCTGGAGTACGGCTTTAAAAAGGCCATTAGAGTTGATATTCATTGATCTTATAAACAAAACCAGGTTGCCAGTAGCCATGTGAAATTATGATGCATGTTACAGAACACTATATAAAAGACACACACACACACACACAGACTAAAATGTATCTAGAATTATGTTGATCTACAAATCTCATTGCAGTTAAAAATAATAAAACTAAAACTACCACAAAAAAAGCACAAAATTCATTTTATAAGTAAAATAAGATACTCCAAGATTCAATTTATCAAACAGGATGGGCATGCTCACATCAGACCAAAAACCTTGCCTTGCTATGCCTTATTCTTTACATTTCAGGGCAGATGAGCACACAGAATGTTCATTTTATTGCTGGCACTCATATGTAATAATAACAACAAAGACACAATTTTGTGTTGAAGCTCTCTTGTATACATCATGCCAAATACAATGGTTGAGCATCTTATTATTTTCTTTCACAACTATTTCACTGTTGTGATACTGGCTGAACTGTCCGCTGTGATACCTGTGCATTACCTCAATTAGTCTCACAAACAAGAATCATGGCATATTTCCAGCTTGCAATAAAAACTGCTATATAAGTACCATCTCCAGAAGGAACAAACCTGTCTCATTCAAAGTAGATCCACAGTATAAGAAAACTAGCCATTTTATTTCCGTATCACAATGGTTCGTCGTCAGAGCAAAAGGCCATATAATTAGCAAAACATTCTCCAGAGGAATTTATATTGATCAATCTGAGAGTTTATGTACAAGCTTGTTAAAATGAACCAATCATTAGAGAATTATTTTAATAGCAAGTTGATGACATATGCTTATCTAAAATGTACTGTGTTTGTCACATATAACAAAACATAGTAGCTCAGTGGTTAGAATTGAAGGTTTCTGCCGTCAGTTCTAGCAGTTAATCTTGATCCTGTCATTCTCTGTATGGATTTTGTATGTTCTGACTATGTATTTTCTTTCCTTAGCACAGCTCATATCTTCCTTGCCTCAAAAATCTGTTGGCTGATAGATTATGTTAATTTCTCCATATGTATATCAATTTACCCTTCCATTATGGCCTGTGTAGTGGCTGAAAAGGGATCTGTTAAGGATTAGTTTACATACCCAGTTAAAAAAATTGTGCATGTGTGTGTGTGTGTGTGTGTGTGTGTGTGTGTGTGTGTGTGTGTGTGTGTGTCCTTGTGTTTCTGTGCATACATGGGTGTGTGAGTATTTGCGTGCATGTATGTGTCTGTGCATATACATGGCAGGTTAGCAGCGAGGGACAAGGCTATGAGATGCTAAGGAGTTTTGTCCTTGTGGTCCAGAATATCTTTCCTCTGTATTTGCTTGATGTGTCACTTTGAGCAGTTGCTTAACTAAAGGGAGAACCCAGCTCACCCATGAAAACAACCTTATGCCTTGGAGGTGTATACAGTTAACTAATATATAAACTAGGTAGATAAAAATAAATGTCACATTAAAGAAGTCTGGAAAAATCTCTTTAGCTAGAAGATTGTGGTTCACCTTCAGAGGTAAATCATTATAATTATCTGTTGACTTTCCTGTAGTGAACCTGGATTTTTCTTTTATTATTTTTCATTTAAAGTTAAAATCCTGGAAACACACTGAGATTTTATTGCATACATTCTAACTAGAGTACATAGATCTGATACCAATCAGTTGGCATCTTTTCTCCAGAATCAGGGACAAGGGCAAAACAATTACCATAGATAAAGGCCCAAAAATCAATCCCCTTTTTAAGTATTAAGCCTATTCACTTAAAAAGTTGGCAGAAAATAAGGATTTGTAGTAACATGCATTTCCTGAACAATAACATGTCTGTAACTATAATAGGTGTAGCACTGTGTCACACACATTTTAGAAAGTAGAAAAAATATACTGAGGCAAAATTAAGGATGTCCCTGAAAACGAGTTGCTAATGAAACATACAGCCTGTTCTTCTGAGCCCCAAGAAGACAAACATTTAATTACACAAGCTTCTTCAGGTTTTGACATAACAGTAGAATGGTGCCTACCATTCTGTGTCCTGTACGGGAAATTTCACTGCTATGTTCTTACACCTTCATCATATTTAAAGGAAGGGGAGCCAACTGCCTCTGCAAACTAGCTGTTAACACAGGCACCGCTCTCAGACAGTGAAGGAGAAATTTCAATCGAATCAGGAACAAATCCAGAAATAACAAGCGACAATAAGTAACACTTTTACAAAATGAGTTCTACTAATCTGAAACACTGACAGAGCAAGAAAATGTGAATTAATTTACATTTTATGAAGTAAAATAAGTCTATATGTCTAATTATTGCCATTATTTATTAGGTTTAATTCAGCACATTTTCATGAAAAGTCACCAGTGCTAGGAGGGATTAAAAGGGAAAGGGTTAAAATTTGAGTCAAAATAAGGAACGTTTCTGAAAACCAGGGACAGTTAAGAAAGAGGTAAGAGTGACGATCACTTTGACTAGGCACAAAGGAGGTTGGTGATGATTCTTAAGATGAATTGTAGGAATAACAAAAATATTCATCCCCTTAATAACTGCTATTATTTTTACACTGTATTGCAAAACGGTACCTCTACAAACAGGATGAAAAGATTCTAAACTCTGTGTGTGGGGGGTCGTGAGGACGCTCCTGTTTATGCTCGTCGACTATGGGGAACTACACTGTATACAGTTACTAGTTTAATTTATTTTCCTGCAGTATCTGCTTTACATTTGGTGGCTTCATACTAACTGCATAGACATCGTAGCTGCAAGAAGCCAAATGATAAGTGAGGTTTATAAAGAAGTGACGAATTGCATAAGCACTATACACAGAGCATTGAAAAAGCGCAAATTATTAAAAGAAAGGAAACATAAAATCTGCCTGACAAATCAGACCTTTCTACAGTTCATTAACCATACCAATGCACCACACTTGCCAGCTCCTTCTCTCATGCTCTCAGTTTCCACACGTGTCTGCCTTGTTTTAACTACTACAGCTGTAACTCTGCTTTGGTAAGGAGTCATGTCCTCATAATAAACCCCTTAACAGAGCCGATGTCCATCACATAAGAGCTGTTCTATCCTACCTACAAGGATCTGGCCAGCTGTCACTTTCGGCTTTTATCAGATGTTGGAATACTTACATCCAAAAAGATTGACATCCCTTTCTTCAGCAACAGTGGAGAGTCCAGCTCATCTGAGGACTGGGCTGGTGAGGAAGATAGCATCTCCTGACATTCCATCATAGTTGTCTGCTTAGTAAAAGCTTGCTTATTTGTAGGCTTCCTTAGCTGATTAAAAACGCCTGCACGATTATTAACAATCCCGATATACTGCCCACCTCAAATGCTGCTTGTGCTCTATGAGTAGGTAGAGGGACAGCAACAACAGGCGATGGCTGTAGATGCGGACTAGTGGCGATCGATTAGTGCTCGCTGCTGCGGTTCTTTAACAGCTCCTGCTGCTTCTGGCAGTGCCCTCTACGCAGGGTTTCCTGATGGCGCTAGACTTCACCGTCCCTTATATTGACTAATTTACCAATCTTACGCTAGCAGGTTAAGTTCTGCCTTATGTAGGGAAGCAGTGTAGGATATGGAGTTCAGATCTACTACACTAGCGTCAAGCTCGCTTCTGAAGTCCCAGTGGTTCACTTACAAGGTAAGACTCCAGTAGTGGGTTTATTCAGCTAGACAGGAAAACTAACATAAGTAGTGCCCGTAGTTAAACACCTGTTAGAAAAAGCGGCTTTCCACAACTCTAGATATCTCTGATTATTCAGAACAGAAACCCTGTGATTCTCGTCGTATTTTGGTCTGTCCCTCAGAATATTTGTGATCTAGCAAATCTTTGAGGATTACAGCAGCTAGATACCGACAGGTATTTTGACCTTTCAGACGTCTTATTCTTCAGAAAGAGAATCTTAATGCAACAACTAGTCTGTTATCATGTTACTTTTTAAACAAAAGAGAGAGAGCGAAAGAGACAAAGCAATATTAAAAAGAACCCCCATACTAAATAATTATTTCACTACATATGTTTCAAAAAGACCCTTGTGTGGTAAGATGGACGTCTAATTGGCTACAGGGTGCAGGAGGCAGGCAAGGGTTTAGCCAGACATCCTCTTTGTGCTCTACAGAGTACGTTTTTTTTCTGAGCATCAGTGAAAAACATTTGGGGCTTTATCAAGCCATATTATGAATATAACTGACTAATGTCTCTAACAACATGTATATACTTTGCTTACAGAGTGGATTGCAAATAATAGTTTTTGACTGAACACCTGAAAATGTTACAGACTAAGTGCTGGGTGACAGGGCAACAGATTGAATGAGATGGCTATTATTTAAATGCCAGGTGAGTTAAAGGGTAGCAATAAGCATTTTTGAGTACAAAATGGAATTCACTGACTACACCCCTGGTGGCAGGGGCTAACATAAGAAAATGTGAGAGTGACCAGTGGTACCCTACAGGGCTCAGTATTAGGACCACTTATTTACTTATCTAATATGCACACTAAAAAGTAAGACCTATATCTAAACAAGTTTGGAGATGACTGCAAATTGGGAGTCATTGTCAAATTCCACTCTGACACAGAAGTCCTCCACCAGAAACTTATTAATGTTTGGTACATACCTCTCAAATGTACAGATTTTTGCATCATATTTGTGGTCTGTTCCTCATAAAATTTGTGAGTTTTTTTTTCTGGCAAATCAGAGTTGGTCGAAGTCATTAAATTATGACAGACATCTGAGACTCAGATTTCGTATGCTTCAGAAAAATGCATGCAAATGCAAAACCTGTTATTCTAGCAACTTTCTAGGTTTATAAGAGCAGTATTTAAAATCCATGACTACTTTTAGGCCTTCCCCCCCATTTATTTTTTGGCTTTAACCAGATATCTAGTGATTACAGGTTGAGAGGTATGGTCTGGTGTATTGAAAATGGACATTAATTAAATGTTAAACAATGTATCATTGTTATACTTGGAGCCAACCCATCCTCCCAACATGTAGCACTGACAATACCCCACTTCAAAATGAAAATGTAGTTAGAAACATGGTAACCTGGGTTAATATTTCTTTCTGCTTTGATCACCATGTAGCAATGGTTGTCGGGAAATCCTTCTACTTGGTGTAGCTGATCACCAAGGAAATATCATCTAAACCTAAAGATGTTATTGCCCTTGGTATTCAGCACTGACCAAATCAATCCATACATCCTCAATCCCTTTTCCCATTTTAAATACAATACCCTCTTTGGTATGTACCTCATTAGAATATCAAACAGTTGGAAAGATCCAAGAAGTTCCTAATGAAGGATCACAGGCTTAAAATCCCTAAGCTACCAGAAAAGACTAGAAGCATTGCCTCTCCTTTTAGTATCTAATAGTCTCTTCAGAGATATATGCCTTGTTTTCTAAGAAATCAGTGACCCAGTAAGATACGATCTCTTTACATTCACATATCACACAGTCCCACAAATACTAGAATGTGGGATGTAAACCTGTATCAGCTGATCAAAAAGGCAAAGTGGAGAGTCTCCTATATCTCTGGAATACACTCTCCCAGCAGATAAAATAGTGTGAGCCATTATGTTTCTTCAAATGGGGCATAGAAAAGGGTTCAGGCACCAAATGGCCATTTGAAATGAAAAGCAAAAAATAAAATGCAGACAGAACTTTCTTCTTGATTTTGCGTTTGAGTGTGTGTGTGTGTGTGTGTGTGTGTGTGTGTGTGTCTACATGTATATATATATATATATATATATATATATATATATATATATATATATATATATATATATATATATATATATATATATATATATATATACATACATGGGTCCACTTCTAAGCTCACAATCTCAAAATTCAAAATACTGAGTCCAAAATCTTGAAAGTTTAAAATACTGAAAACTCAAAATACTGAATTTCATAATATCGAAAGAACAGAGTACAATACTTACAATATTCCACCACAAGTACATAACAAAACATATTACTCTTCTCCAGCTATAAGAAGGGGGGCAAGCCCCCCTGCACCCCCCCACACCCCCTGCTACTTAAATATATCAACTCCAAGATCGCACTCCACTGAAGAAAATGGCAAACATTCCATTACGTGCTTCATGACTGCCTGTTGTAACCTTAGTTGTGTTCCCTTTTAATTTGCTATACTACAGCATAACTCATCTTAGTGTAGTAAAGTGCGATCTCAGAGTTTATTTATTTAAGTAGCAGGGGCTGTGGGGGGCTGTGGGGGTGCAGGGGCCTTGCCCCCCTGCTAATAGTTGGAGTAAACTAATATGCTTGTCTTTTATTTCTTTATGTACTTCTGGTGGAGTGTAATAAGTGTTGGTATCCTGTAGTTTTTTTCGATATTATTCAATTCAGTATTTTGAGTTTTCAGTATTTTGAACTTTCAAGATTTTGGACTCCACATTTTGAATTTCAAGATTATGAGCTTTCAAGATTTAGAAGTAGACCTATATAAATATATATATATATATATATATATATATATATATATATATATATATATATACACATACTATCAGAAGATTTAAGCCCACAATCCTGAAATGTATACTCTCAGTAGCGTAATATAGAAGACCAAAAAATGCAAACAATGTTGAACTTCTGGACTTAACCCCCCGCCCTCACACACACACACACACACACACACACACACACACACACACACATTATCCATGTTAGCACTTGTCCATAAGTTTTCATTGATAGTTACATTCAGTATTCAAGATTTTTAGACATTGTGATCTTTAGCATTTTGGTCTTCTTTACTATTACTGGAATAAAGCATTTCAGAATTGTGGGCTTCAACTTTGTGATAGTAAACCATATGTGTGTGCGTGTGTGTGTGTGTGTGTGTGTGTGTGTGTGTGTGTGTGTGTGTGTGTGTGTGTGTGTGTGTATAAATAGATATATTGCTTGTATATCAGGCTTCATAATTCCCTGGGGTGGTCCATCATTCCACAATAATGCCCACCTGCTGAGTGTTATTACTTCCTTATTTTTAAAGTAATAATCAGTTCTGTGGGGCAGAGCAGCAGTGTAGCAATTATTGCTGTTTCACAGCTTCTTGGATTCCCACTTTGCTTCTTGGTTGAGTGGTTTCTGTCCACATATATTCTTCATGACTGCAAACTTTTACCTGGATCTCCGGCTTCCTCCTGCTTCCAAAAGGTACAGTGATCGGTGAACTGGTAATCCTCTAAACTGCTGCCTCTATGTGCTTGTGTGTGTGTGTGTGTGTGTGTGTGTGTGTGTGTGTGTGTGTGTGTGTGTGTGTGTGTGTGTGTGTGTGTGTGTGTGTGTGTGTGTCTATACGTATAGGTGTGTCTGGCTGTGTGTATGTCTGTATCTGCCTGAGTGTGTGTGTGTGTGTGTGTGTGTGTGTGTGTGTGTGTGTGTGTATATACATATAGGTGTGTCTGGCTGTGTGTATGTCTGTATCTGCCTGAGTATGTGTGTGTGTGTGTGTGTGTGTGTGTGTGTGTGTGTGTGTGTGTGTGTGTTCTGTAACTGACTGACTTTCCAATCAGTATTGATTTTCTAACTTAAGTCTGCTGCTTACCATGATAGGATCCAATGCTCCCCTGACCTTAAGTAGGCTAAAACAGGAATAAGAAAATGAGTGGACGGAATCAGTCTTGTAACAGAAAATAGACTTAAGTAAACAGAATGCCCAGTTCTACATTTGAGAAAATTGAGGGTCCAAATGGCAAAATGAAATCAGCAAGAAAGGAGTGTAGTGTTGCTGGAACTGAATCTCAGGTCTTGACGAGTACCTTCATGTAGTGGACCCTGTCTGCACAAAATATCACCAAGATGATATGACTATATAGACTATATCTTATATATCATGGAGAAAGGTGGGTTAAAACATAAAGGAAGAAGACTGGGTGCCCAGGTCCCAGGATAAAAAAAGCCCTCTCCTGCTATACACTCTGGTGCCATGTGTGAAGACTGGTAGAGATGGGTGAAGGCTGCCTGCCTAGCCAGATAGAATGTTATTGATAATTCTGTCATTTGTAAATATAAATGTAAACTACAGGCTTGTTGTCTTAAATGTAAAGAAATGCTGTTACAAAAATGTGGCAACAGTGCTCTCTACTGACCCAGTAAAAGCATGTGGTGACCTTTTCATGTAGACAGTGGTGCCAAAAAGTCTAGATGAAGAAATTCTTTCTATTGTTTAAACAAGAGTTAAATTGCTAGAATTAAACATGCAAATGTATTTTCATTGCTCTGGTCCTGACCAGCTGCAAGATAACAAAAGGGAGATGTTAAGAATGCAAATGTAGTTAATCTGTAGCTTGGGAACATCAGGAAAGTGTAAAAGATGATGTAATGTTTTAGCAGAACTGCAGTTTCAATTTAACAGTGAAAACCAGAGATTATTAAGCATTTTTGTCTTGATATCCAACTCAGCACTGCCTTGTGCTCTCAAGTTATCTTAGAAATGTGTTTTCTTGTAGAAATAGTTAGGGCTATTAAGATTAGACTATGTGTTTTTTCTGTGATGTCAGAACTGTACTACTGATTTATTTTATGTATTTCTGTGTGATCTCTGAACTCTTTGGACTAGCACTGTGTAGTAGAACGTATTGTTTTGTGGTTTTAATTATTTATTATTAAATATTTTAAAACCTTTGACCTGTGGCTGGTTTGTGTAGAGATAAGTTAAGCTCTAGAGTACATTGCATATTTATAGAGTTTTTTGTACAACACCACTCTAATAAGCCTTGACTGTGTGTCACATCTACCAATTGGATAGTAATATTGCACAGTAATAATTGGACACCCTTTTAAGGGCCTTTGGGTAGCTGATAATATTAGCTGGGTGGTGACAGTAATTACTACCATATAGTCTGGGTAGAAGGGGCACAGCTGGAGAACCTGTGCCAGCCTTCCCCAGAAGTGTTTGTGTGGTTGTGTAAACTCTTATCTCAAAGTGTGGGTGTGTCAGCTACTTGGGCAGGGACACGAAGCACTGGTTGGACAAAGAGGGTGCTGGAGATTTTAGCTTGCCCAGCTAGGCTGAGATCTAGACTCTATAGATGTGCCAGTTGGGAATCTTATTGGGGACCTGGGGAGCAAGTGAGCAACCAGCCCCAGACTGACTGTGAACTCTGTGTGCTCTTAATGGAAATTGCACTTTACTGTGTGTATTTGTTATCCTTTCCTCTCATATATGAGACACCCTCTCTGGTGTTAGTGGTGAGGATTGAGGCTTATTGATTGCTGGGTCATTTCACGGGTGTCTTATAATTGGTAGCAGTGGTTGGGATATCCTAACATATTAATTGTTTGGTAGTGGTGGGATATCCACATCACATATTAATTAGTTGGCAAATACTAATTAGCTTGTAGTGGTATGGGAAGAATGAATCCTGTAGCTTGTGTACAGTGAGCTTTGAAGATGTTTTTGTACTCTAAATCAGCCATGCAGTGAATATTCAGAGTTCAGATCACAATTGTTTTATTTCTTTTGTTAGCTTAGTTAGTCAGGGTGAGCAGGCAGCATATCAGCAGAGGAGTATGGAAAGCTGACAAGGAGCCAGCTGGCAGAGATGTGCCAGGCTAGGGGACTGGTGCATGGAAACCTGACTAAGGCAAACCTGATTGCAGCCTTGGTTATGGCTGCATCAGAAAACAGCAAGCAGGAGGACGATCAGACTGGCAGTGGAGATATAATTCCTTTGGAGAATGGACAGCTCAACCTTTCTGCAGTGGGCTTAAAAATCTAGCTGGAGCTGAAGAGACTTGAGTTGGAGGCCAGGCGTGTGGAATTAGAAGCAGCTGAGAGACTGAGGTGTCTACATGCTGAGGAGAAAGAGAAACTGTTATGTCTGCAAGCTGAGGAACAAGAGAGACAGAGGAAGCATGAGAAGGAGATGTTGACTCTTTGCTAGAGTCATAGAGGTAATGGGGAAGGGAGTAACTGGACCCCAAAAGCACAAAAGGTCAGTAAATTTCTTCCGCAGTTTAAAGAGGGGGATAATTTTGAAAGTTTCATTCATATGTTTGAGAGGGTATGTGAACAGTATGAAGTTGACCAAGGACTCTGGGTACGGTTTCTGACCCCCTTACTCCATGGTAAAATTGTAACTGCATTAGCTAAAATGTCTGACGTTGCATGTTTTGCTTATACTGCTGATAATAAATGTCTTTTAGAACTGTTTAAGCTAACACCTGAAACGTATAGGAAAACGTTTCATGAGCATAGACACAAGGCAGATGAAAGTATGTGTGAATATGTTGCTGAATTGAGCACTTATTTCCACATAGGTGGGTGAGTGGATCTCCAGGTCACCACTTTTGAAGGGCTAGCAGACCTTTTGGTGAGGGAACAAGCCCTTTGTACTTTGCCTGTGGGTATGAGGATCTGGTTAGCTGACAGACAATGTACTACTTCAGATGAGGTTGGGGAAGAAGGGAGACCTATACCTAGCAAGCAGGGCAGCCCTGCACAGGACAGGGACCCCAGTACTGCTCATGGGTCTAAAGGAACCCATGGTAGGCAGCACAGACTGCCACAACAGAATCTGCCAGTAGCAGTGGAAGCCACTAGTCCAGGTACACATTCAAGACCTAGGGTGATATGTTTTGAATGCAACCAGTGGGGCCATGTGGCATACAGGTGTCCATGAAGGCAAGGTGGGGAACCAAAGGTGAGGGAGCCAGTAAGTGGGAAAGACAAAATGCCAATAGTATATTGTCTTGAGACAACAGGGGTACTAAACTACCATCCTGCAGATGTCCAGAGAGGGAAGGATTTGGAGGAGGCAGTACCATGTGCTTATGCAGTTACATGCAGTGAGGCTAGGAGACAAGCATGTGGGTCTGGTAGCCTGGGGGAGACTCAGACAGACTGCATACTTTCAGCCATTACTGGTGAGGTGGTTACTTCAGGGAGGGGGCTAATCTATAGCAGTGAGCCTGAAGGTGAGCCACAGCTGCTTGGGGGTACTGATGGTCCCTTGGACAGAGTGACTGCAAAGGTAGAGGTGAGTAGTAGTACCCAGGCTAACAGTGAGGCACCACCATCAGATGATGCCAAACTTCCTGTGGAAGGGGAGCTGAGAAGGGTTACAAGGAGAGAGTTGAGACAGGCTCAGCTCTCAGACCCTACATTGCAAGGCCTGAGGCAGGTAGCTAGGGAGGCACCTGATTCTTGAGGAAAGGGGGAATCTGTATACTGGGACAAAGGGTTTCTATACAGAGAGTGGACCCCTGAGGGAGGGCTAGAAGGTGAGAGAGTACAGCAGTTGGTAGTGCCTAGAGCCTACCATCTGCCGCTTCTAGCCATAGCCCAAGATATTTCCTTTGCAGGTCATATGGGCATAAAACGTACAAAGAGGCGTATTATGCAGGACTTTTATTGGCCTGGAATTTCCAGAGATGTAACAATGTACTGCCAGACCTGTGAACAGTGTCAAAGGGTAGGCATGGCAGGAGACAAGGTGAGAGCTCCTTTGATGCCTTTGCCTGTGACTGAGAATCCATTTCAGAGGGTAGCTATGGATATTGTGGGTCCTCTGAGTACTCCAAGTTCCACAGGGAAAATGTATATCCTAGGGTAGTGGATTATGCTACATGATACCCTGAGGCAGTGGCTTTTTCCTCCATTGAGGCAGAGAAGGTGGCAAATGCTTTGTTAGAGATTTTCAGCAGGATAGGTTTTCCAAAAGAAATACTGACTGACAGAAGTGCCGATTTCATGTCAGACCTGCTGGCTTGTCTGTGGAAGTCCTGTGGGGTGAAGCACATGAAGACCACCCCCTACCATCCCCAGACTAATGGTTTTGTTGAGAGGTTAAACTCTACAATCAAGTCCATGGTACGGGCATTTGCAGATCAGTTTAAGAGGGAGTGGGAGAAATATTTGCCTCATCTGTTGTTTGCATACAGAGAGGTTCCCCAGGAATCCACAGGTTTTTCACCCTTTGCATTGCTGTATGGGCATAGGGTGAGGGGACCTCTAGATTTAATTTGAGATGAGTGGGAAGGTGAGTGCGAGTCTCACAAGGAGTCTGTTGTGGCATATGTCCTAAACCTCAGGACAAGGCTCAGGGAACTCATTGGCCTAGCCCAGGAAAACCGGGCAGAAGCCCAACAACAAAAAAAGGTGTGGTATGACAGGAATGCTCGAGCTAGAGAGTATGCTGTGGGGCAGCAGGTAATGGTTCTCATTCCTGTCAGACACAACAAGCAGCAGGCAGCTTGGGAGGGACCCTACAAGGTGATAAGAAAGGTAAGTGATGTTAACTATATGGTGGAACTGCTAGGCAGATGGCAGGGGCATAAATTGTACCATAGGTTCATAGGTTGGTACTAGGCTATCGGCCCTAGGGCTTATACAAGCCTAGCCATAACAATTCCCTGGATATTTCTTCCCACAGTATTTACTTCTCTGGACCTCTGTCTAGCAGGGCGACTGACATGATTCCCAGGGTGAATTTCCTATCTCCCATCCAATCATCAAGCTTCCTTTTGAAGAGGGCCAAGGAGGTGCTCTGCTTGACATGTATATAGGTTCATGTTAACATGATGAAACCTTACCATGATAGGGAGGCCCCAGTGCTGACCATTTGCAGTGGATTGCAGGAGGAGTCTGAGGGAGATCTGGGGACTTATCTCCTCAGTGAGGCTCAGGCTGACATCTCAGTTGAAGGGGTAGCATTGTCCCAGCAGCTATCTCCTACACAGGTTCAAGAAATCCAAGCAGTGTTGCAAGAATGTGGGGACAAGTTCACTGGGAAACCAGGGTGTAACCACCTAGTGCAGCACTAGGTGGATACAGGACCCCAAAGGCCTATTAGGCAGGCCCCTTATAGGGTGCCTGAGAGAGTCAGACAGACCCTGAGGAAGGAGGTACAGGAGATGTTGGAACTGGGGGTGATTCAAGAGTCCAACAGTGCCTGGGTCTCCCAGTGGTTCTGGTGCCAAAGAAGGATGGCAGCACCAGGTTCTGTGTGGACTATAGAAAATTAAATAGTCACACAGAGTTGGATGCTTACCCCATGCCTAGGACAGACGAGGCCCTAGAGCAGCTGGGTGAGGCTAAGTATCTTACAACCATTGATCTTATCAAGGGTTACTGGCAGATGTACTTGACTAACAGTGTTAGAGAGAAGTCAGCCTTTGTGACTCCTTTTGGCTTGTATGAGTTCACAAAGATGCCCTTTGTGATGAAGAATGCCCCAGCAACTTTCCAGAGGCTGGTAGATCATATCCTAGCAGGAGCAGGAGGGTTTGCCCTTGCTTACCTAGATGATATTGCCATCTATAGCCATTCCTGGCCAGAGCACCTTCAGCATGTCAGGTAGGTGCTGAGCAGACTACAGAGGGCAGGGTTGGCCATTAAGCTGAGCAAATGTCAGGTAGGTATGGCGGAGGTCTCATACCTAGGACATAGAGTGGGGAGTGGTAAGATAAGGCCAGAACCTGCCAAAGTGGAAGCCATTCAGGCATGGCCTGCACCTGTTACTAAAAAGCAAGTGAGGGCATTTTTAGGGACAGCAGGGTACTACAGAAAGTCCGTCCCCAGTTATAGTACCATAGCTGCTCCTCTCACAGGCCTGACAAGGAAGAACAGGCCAGATAAGGTAGTGTGGACCCCAGCATGTGAGAAGGCATTCTAGAAGCTCAAAGAAGCTTTGGGAAGACCCCCTGTGTTAGCCAGTCCAGATTACAGCAAAGAATTTGCTGTGCAGGTGGATGCTTCAAACCATGGGGTGGGGGCTGTACTTAGCCAAAATTCTTCAGAGGGGGAAGAGCACCCAGTGGTTTATCTCAATCGTAGGCTCCAACCCAGGGAGGAATGCTATGCAGCTGTAGAAAAGGAATGTCTAGCCATAGTGTGGGCACTGCAAAAACTTCAGCCTTATCTGTATGGAAGGAAATTCACTGTTATGACATATCATAACCCCCTAACATGGTTAAACAGAGCCAGCCAGCAAAATGCCAAGTTGCTAAGATGGAGCCTGGGGTTGCAAGCATATGATATGTCAGTGCAGCACTGCAGTGGGAGTAGCAATGCCAATGTAGATGGGCTCTCAAGACAGGGAATGGTGTGGGGTACACTCAGATAGACCTAACCCTCTCAAGCGGTGTTTCTCAAGGGTCACTTGAAAAACTAGCTTGAGTTCTCTGGGGGGGGGGGTGAAGACTGGTAGAGATGGGTGAAGGCTGCCAGCCTAGCCAGATAGAATTTTATAGATCATTTTGTCTTTTGTAAATATACATGTAAACTACAGGCTTGTTGTCTTAAATGTAAAGAAATGCTGTTACAAAAGTGTGGCAACAGTGCTCTCTACTGACCCAGTAAAAGCATGTAGTGACCCTTTCATGTAGACAGTGGTGCTGAAAAGTCTAGATGAAGAAATTGTTTCTATTATTTTAACCATGAGTTAAATTGTTAGATTTAAACTTGCAAGTGTATTTTTATTGCTCTGTTCCTGACCAGCTGCAAGATAAAAAAGGGAGATGTTAAGAATGTAAATATAGTTACTGTGTAGCCTGGGAACACCAGAAAGTGCAAAAAATGTTATAATATTTTAGCAGAACTGCAGTTTCAATTTAAACAGTGAGAGCCAGAGATTGTTAAGCATTTTTGTCTTGATATCTAACTCAGCACTGCATTATGTTCACTTAAGTAAGTTATCTTAGAAGTGTGTTTTCTTGTAGAAATGGTTAGGAGTATTAAGATTAGACTAAGTGTTTTTTTTCTATGATGTCAGAACTGTACTACTGATTTAAGTATTTCTGTGTGATCTCTGAACTCTTTTGACCAGCACTGTGTAGTAGAAAGTATTGTCTTGTGGTTTTAATTATTTATTATTAAATATTTTACAATCTTTTAACTGTGGCTGGTTTGTGTAGAGATAAGTTAAGCTCTAGAGTACATTGTATATTTATAGAGTTTATTGTACAAAGCCACTCTAATAAGCCTTGACTGTTTAGTCACATCAACCAATTGGATAATAATATTGCACAGTAATAATTGGACACCCTTTTAAGGGCCTTTGGGTAGCTAATAATATTAGCTGGGTGGTGGCAGTAATTACTACCATATAGTCTGTGTAAAAGGGGCACAGCTGGAGAACCTGTGCCAGCCTTCCCCAGAAGTGTCTGTGTGGTTGTGTAAACTCTTATCTCAAAGTGCGGGTGTGTCAGCTACTTGAGCAAGGACATGAAGCACTGGTTGGACAGAGAGCATGCTGCAGATTTTAGCTTGCCCAGCTAGGCTGAGATCTGGACCCTATAGCTGTGCCAGTTGGGAGTCTTATTGGGGACCTGGGGAGCAAGGGAGCGACCAGCCCCAGACTGACTGTGATCTCTGTGTGCTCTTAAGGGAACTTGCACTTTACTTGTGTGTATTTGTTATCCTTTCCTGTCATATGAGATGCCCTCTCTGGTGTTAGTGGTGAAGATTGAGGCTCCTTGATTGCTGGGCCAGGGCACGGGCATCACACCAGGCTGGAAAAAAAGGAAGTGTAGAATCCTTAGCACATAGAAATATTCCTATCACAGGGCTAGGCTAGGCTTGGGGGAATGGAATGAAAAAGTAATCCCCACAAGCAAATAAACTAATAGGTCAAGTAAAAGGCATAGATGGCTCCCTGTTGAAATCTAAAAACTCAAATTAGCAAGTACCAAAATACTGAAAAAAAAGATCAAAACTGTAGAAGAAAAGCAAATACTGAATATTCCTCTTCTTCTTCTTCTTTAAATATCTTTTTTTGCAGGAGGCAAGCCCCCCTGTATGCCCTGGTGTGAAAGGCAAGCTCCTCATAGCCCTGAAATTATATATACCAACTCTGAGATCAGCATACCCAGGAGAAAAGGGAATACTCTGACAAATGGCAGTTGTAGTCTTGGTATATATAAATCAGGATTTTTGTTTATTCAATCTCCATATTTCAGCACTCGCTAATTTGAGTAAATGATTTCAAACTCTTACTGGCATAGAGACATTAAAGTGGACTGTTGAAGAAGGAAGCAGTTATGTACTGTTACTATTACTCAAAAAAAAACCAAAGAAACAAACGATATGTAGCAAGAGTAAGAGAAAATTATAAGAAAGAAAAATACTGGAGCAAAAAACTGTTAAAAGCTACAGATAAAAACAATTAAGAGCCTTGACACAACAAAGCAGGGAAAGACATTGTCTAGATGAAGAGACATTTGGCCACTTGGAAAGGGAAGCAACAGAGGAAATAGGAAAAAATAATGACCAAAACCCAGAGAGTATAAAACATGTGTATGGGAAAAAAGAGATTTGATATAGTGTGATGTTTATGGAGAGAATAAAGCCAGACTAATCAATACAAAAATGGACCTGTAAAGATATTTCAAGAGTAATACAGACAAAACATGAACATGATAAAATCTGCAAAACAAAAAATAAGATCACAAATGGGGAATGCAAGAAAGACATTTAATAAGGTAGACAAATAGAAACTGAAGTGACAGTGAAGGATTCAGTGTGGAAATTCTGACACAGGCAATATCACAACATGAAATAGGTCCTCAGATAGAGGAGCAGCAGATGGAGAAGGATACATCTGAAGAGATGAGACAGGGTATTGTTCTGGAACCTTCTGTAGGAGACTGGCATGAAAGAATAGTTAGAATTGCACAGCAAGGGAAAGAGCAGGAGAGAGTGGAAACTCTGATACAGGCAATATTGCAATGTGATGGATCAATGAGGCCCCTGAGAGGAGCAACAAATGGAACAGGATGCATCTGAAGAAGAAGAAGAAGAAAGATATGGCACAGGGCAATGTTTTGGGATCATATGTAGAAGACTTGCATGAAATTCCAGTTGGAATTTAACAGCAAGGAAGATGCTCTCAAGCCAGAAGAAAATGATCTAAGGGAAGACTTTTTCATTTAATAGAGATGGCTAGACATGTTAAGAGGGATGACAACAAAATGAGATTAGAGAAATTAAATAAGATCCAAAAACTGTAGAAGACTAGTAAAACAAATGAACACAGTAATCAGCACTATTAAGAAAAAATCATGTAATAAAAACAGAAATAAACAGGGTATACGGATGTGAAGCTTCATTAATAACAGATAAAGTGTTATCCCAAAAATGTAGAGTAACAAAGGAAAAGGAACTAACAAATGGTAGAATGTTAATATGGAAGCATGGAATAGAGAAAACTATAAAGCAGCTAAGGCAGGAAGTATCATTGTTGGAAGCATATTGAAAATGGAACACATCATCAAAAATCTTAGAAAGATAGTAAAATCATATACAGTATTAAAGAAGACCAGAATCTATCATACACCGTTTCCAATAATAAATTAAAATTATCAGCACAAGCAGAAAAAAACCTAGAGGGTATGCATACAAATACAAACAAAAAGTTCAAAAAATAAATTTTTTCATGGTACAAAAAGGTTTTACTGAAAAATAGGAAACAAACAAAAGCAATAACACCACCAAAGAAAGAAATATAAAATAGGTACATTTTTGAGAAGCATCTATGAAAATTCTGTTGAACATAATTTAGTTGTCCAATGGATAAAAAAATTAAAAGAAACAGCAAGAAGCTCTAATATAGATGATATAAATGGGAGGAAGGAACAGCTAGAGAAACTGAAACAAAATTAAGAAAAGTTTGTTCCTAAATGGAAAATCCCAAGTTTAGCTGGCGTACTTAACATCTCACTAAAAGTAATAATATCTTCACACAAAGATTTAGCCCTGAGTTGAAATTATTTGTATGCACATCCTGAACAGACACTAACCTGATTAAAAAAATACTCCTTCTTAAGAGTGAACCTGCAAGCCATCCTAACTACTATAGCCTCATAACTAGCCTTCCTACAATATATAAACTAAATACTAGAATCGATACATACAGAGCTAAAAGCAATGTAGAAAAGAAATCAGTCATGACAATAGAACAAAAAGGTAATACAATGAAACAAAGGATCATCTATTGTTAAGCAAAGCCATAACAGAGATCTGTAAAAAGGGGAAGCATTCAACAGTAGCCCACATTCATGGATACTGGAATGCTTACAGATGTAGAAAATATACCCTACATTGATAAATTACACTGTAGTAACTATGAAATAGTGGCATACCACTTTGTAATTGGTCTATGAAAAAGGATAAATTATTATCCCGGATATGGATTAAAATTCAAAGGGGATATTCCAGGGTGATTCTTTGTCACTGCTGCTAATTTGTCTGACTTTAACCTATTAAGCTGTCTACTTCATAGACAAGGCAATGGTTACAGATTAACTTCCAGAAAAAATTTGGTCAACTGCATCAGATCTACTTTTTGTGCCTGATTTAAAGTTACATAACTCAACAGATGAGGATCTGGAAGCACAACTACAAATGGTTAAAACCTTTTCATTTGATATAAAAATGACATTTGGTCTAGAAACTTGCAGCACCAAGAACATATCCACCTGGGACAGGAATGTGATAGAACAAAAGTTGAGCAGAATGAAGTGTGTAAATATGTTGGAATAGATGAAGGGTTAGCAATAAAACACAAGCAAATGTAAGGACAGCTTAGTAAGAAATATTTCAGAAGACTAAAGCTAATATTGAAAACTGACTTGCTATCTAGGAATAAAGTTCAAGGTATAAATCAGTTTGCTCTTCCTGTTCTACCTTATAACTTTGGTGTGACTGATCGGCCCCAAACAGCATTGAATCAGACAAGAGAGTAACAAAAATACTTCATACTTATCAATGAAACATCAAAACTAGCGCATACCAAGATAAATCCCTGAATTTGAAGGAAGTATTGGCCTCCTTGAAATTTGCTACATTTATATATCTGCAATCATGTGACTGCATACATATTTTCTGACCTCATCAGATCCCAACCTAGTGAAAGCTTTAAAGCATGAAGAGAAAATAAAAAGTCTAAGATGACACACTCACTTAGTTTAGCAGAAAGATTTGGGGATGAAGTGGGAATAGAAATCAAATTAGAAGTAGGCACAAATCAGATAGCAGCTGAAAGTGCCAAAAAAGAATGTAAAGAAAACAAATAGAAGAAAAGGAAAGAAAATTGGAAAATTAACATATATAGTGGCAAGTATAGAAAACTCCTAGAATAACCACATGTTGAGCAAGATTTCACACAGACATGATTAAGGAGAGATGAATTTACACCAAAATATGAAAGGTTAGTAATGGAGGCCCATGATAGTGTGCTACATACATGTAGGTTTACAAAGTCTATTGAAAAAAATAGGAGAAGCAAACAGAGAAATGCAGGACCTGTAAAACAGAACTGGAAATAGTTGCACATCTCATTGCTGGGTGTGATACACTCATGGCTGAGGGCCTGTATACTGAAAGGCATGATAATGTGGCAAGACTGCTACACTAGGAATTGTGCCAACACTACATTATAGAGGTAGCTGAGAAGCATTATCAGCAATGATGATGTTCAGATTACATTGGATCAGCCAATAACTACAGCTGAAAAATAAACGCAAGAAAGCTAGATATAGTAGGTCAAGAAAAAAGACAAAAGTACCATTGATCATTGAATTTGTTATACCCAGTGATTAAAGTGTTTTACTTACAAAGAGTCAAAATATCATAAAATGCCAGGATTTGCAAGCAGAAATGAGACCAATATCAAATAAAGATACCCAGACAGTTCCAATGGTAGTAAGACCAACAGGAATCATACAAAATGATTTACAATCATCATTAAATATACTACCGAAACGTGCAACCTCATATGAACTGCAGAAGAAGATAATTCTGGGTATATGATGGATTCTGAGAAGAGTGCATTTCGGAAACATCAAACGATGAAGACATATGGAGGTCAAGAACTCTAATCATACCCTGACTTAGGAATGGGGTCTGGTCCCATCACAGTATTAGAAACTCAAAACATTTGGAGAAATTCAAAGAGAAAACATGTAATAGTTCTCTTACTGCATAGTTTCTGCTCTAGTTTTTCTGTTAGTCTTCTATTATATTGTGGAACACTTTAATAAGTTCACTAATAACATTTCCACAGCAAGTCAGCATACAACAAAAGATTGAGCTGATATACATGGCATAACCAAGAACAGCTTTATCTAGGGAAAAAAAAAACATTTGTAATTCTAACTGTTGACTTGCATTGGTATGGAATTGCAGCAATAAGGGCTAAATATAATATACTCACAAAAATGAGGTTGTATTAGAGCATAGAAATGGAAATGAAAATAACAGTTCTCCATTAAATTATGAGCAATTTTGCAGATACTGCATAGGTATGTAATTAGTGGTGGGGGTAATGGTGAGAGTTATGGTGGTCAATTATCAGAATGTAAAGTCAGATATATGTTACTGGGGAAATAACAAGCCTGAGTAATATGAAGAAGTAGCACAGCTAAGCCATTGAGCTAGTTGCAACAATGAAACCATATTTAGTGAAAAAAGAAACACATTTTTATTACTGTGGTTGTTTGGGACCATGGTAACTGATATTTTGTACACTGTTATGTACAACTCGTGTGTAAAATAACACATCAAGAATAGTTATGTCTATAAAATGTTTAGAAGTTGTCAATGTCTATACTGGCTAAGAGATTGTCAAAGTTGTTGTCGAATGTGACAGATATGGATCAGTGTAGTTTTCTGGAAGGACGGTAACATTTGCTAACATTAACGGAATAATAATGATCCAAAGAGAAGTAGAATGTAAGAAGACAGTACTGTTTTTGGTGGGTCCTGATGCATAGAAAACATTCAATAGAAACAGCTGGGATTTTATGAGTAAGGCAATGGCAGCATTTCCCTTCCCTGATAAATTGATAGGGTTAATTAAGAGGATATATGAAGGGTTCAAGGCAAGAATTATGGTGGGAAGGGTCTTCTCTGACAAGCTGTGTTTGAACAAAGGAACAAGGCAATGTTGTCCTCTTTCACCTTTATTTCCTTTATATTTAGAGCTATTAACAAAGAAATAGGGGACTCACACATTCAAGGACTTAAATGGTATGGTATCAAGGAAAGTACTTTTTATTTGCAGATAATATATTAAATGAACAATCTTGATTATATATATGAATAGCAGGACACAAACAGTGAAATGTTTTAGTCCTTTTAATTTTATATATAGGTCAGCCATATTTTTATCAACCAAAGGAGAAGATGTGGATAATAATTAATAAACAGTTGAAGGAATTTATTTTGGAAGGAAGAGGGTAGCATTAAGTGGGATATGTTGATTTTCCCAATAATACAATGTGGTTTAGGATTATCTATTTTGAAAGAATGGTTTAGAGCTACACAGCTAAGGCTCATATACATAATACAAACAGAAGATTAAAAATCAAAGTATAAAGGTATGATGATGAAATGGGGGGTAGGGGTAAAGAGAGAGTAAGATTTGGGGTGTATTTCCTTAAGGCGAATAAAAAGCAATCTTTCAGAATTCATAAAATAGCAGAGTGTATCCTAGGTACTAAGCCACTATGGGAATGGAGAAAGATTCTGCCAATAGAGTTGACTACAAATAGGGTTATAGAAAATAGTCAAGAGGGACTGGAATTTATTGAAGGAAATTAGAAAATGGATCAAAATAATGGGTACAAATAACTAGAGAGGGAAAAGCACTAGAGTGCAATGAAACCAAACAGACGTTTGGACTGCAAGTTAGAGACTGCATTCTCTACTAGGGATTACTATCAATATCAGGCAAGAAAGTCAAAAACCAGCTTGTTTAGGACAGATGCTGCTGTTAATAAAGGGATAATTAGTAGGTCATATAAGATATTGTATGAGAATCAATTAGACGAGGTTAGACAAGATTGGGAAGAGAAACTGCAATTTACAAAAGAACAATGAGATGACATCTAAATGTCTCCCAAGTATATAAGAAAATCTAGAAAGCTTTGGATTTTTGCCTGGAAATGTTTGCATATGTTCATACTTGAAGTAGCCTTCAGAGAATTCATTCCTTAGGTAAACAGCAAATGCTGAGGGTATGACGAAAAAAAAAAACAGAGTCAATTTGAAATGCATTTGGGGAATGTAATGAGTGTGCAGAATTTAAGAATACACTACAGAGTACTTTGTCAGAAAATGTCTGTAACTGAGGAAATTATTATTTTTTGCAGGGATGCAGAATCTGAATTATCTAGATTTAACAAGGCCTTATTAAGTTTAACTCTATTGGCTGCCAAAAAAGCAATTACTAGAAAATGGAAGTGAAAATCTAAAGCAGCTGTAACCAAAGTACTAGATAATGCAAAGGAGATAAAAAATGAAGGAGGGATCTTTAGAAAGGGGAAAGAGCAAACTGCAGAGAAATAAATGGAATTTGTGAGAATAATACATGCAGAATAATGTTCAGGAGGAAACATGAGGTTTATGAGATGAGAGGTACTGACCAAGTTATGCAATGCTGGAATGAATGATAATTGTTTAAAGAACTGCGGGTGAGATCTTAAGAAAAGGAAATAGGAAATTACACAGAAGTGTATGGAGTTTATATGAATGATGCATGCATAATAAAGTTCAGGAGGACAAGGGAGGTTTAAGGGATGGCAGGAATTGAGCAATTTATGTAATGTTAGAGTGAATGATAACTGTGAAAAATGTATATTGCATGAAATCCATGAGAAATACCAAGGTGACTTGTTTTTTTTTTCTATTAATAACGAGTACCTATTTTATAGTTGCAAGTGATTTAATAAAGACATTAAAAAAGAAAATGTATGTCTGAACTGGATGATGATTAAAAATAGCAAGATCTCAGATCTCATTTTGCTTACAGTGAAGCAATCAGTTTAATGGCTATCATTATTATGGTCATGGGTGCACATGTTCCATAAATGGGAGCACTTCATTGTCCTAAATGCCATTCCCTATTCGCTGGAAGTAAGAAGGTAAAGCCTTCATTAGGGAGAAAGGGGAATGTATCATCTTCCCATTTAAGTAATGAGTCATGATGTTTTTGGTGTATGTGTGTGTGTGTGTGTGTGCACAGTGTGTGTGTGTGTGTGTGTGTGTGTGTGTGTGTGTGTGTGTGTGTATACAGTGTGCTTGTATATGTGTGTATGTGTGTGTATGTGTGTGCACATCTGCATCAGAAGCATAGCTAGGATGGGGCAAAAGGGTAGCCATCACAGGTGCAAAGTCTTAGGGGGCATGGTCATCAGATGCCACACCAATCTAATCAGTCTTTAGTGCAATACTGGAAGCTACCTGTTACAAATTTAGCAAGCATTTTTATGGAGTTTAAATGGAAAAAAGATGTTTTGTTTTTGCTCCTCAATTAATAAGATCATAGGATCATGAACAATTAACTTGGCAAGCTCCTTAGATGAGGAATACCAGTGGTGAATCGGTGGGGAATGGCTTTTTGTTGTTCTTCTTCTTCTTCACCGAAGCATGAAGAAATAACATGAAGAAAGCATGAGGAAAGAACAGACCTGTTAGCTGCTTAGAAGATGAGGACCACAAGCTCCAGATTGGGGAATGGGCCATTTTTTGCTAGATAGAACAGCTAGTTATACTTTTGACATGCATGTGTACATGCACATAATCTTTGCCTGGCTCATATGAGAACCTCACAGCCTGCAGTAGAGCATTACCTGCATTATGATAATGGTACTGCATGTCAAAGGCCTTTCCATCATGTAATACCTGCAGCTCCATTACTGGCTCACAGGTAGGGCACTATCTATTTCAAGAGAATATATTTCCTTGAATGGGCCATGCTGTTACACAGACATTTCATGTTAGTTATCAATTTCAATGTAAAATGTATAAGACCTACAGTAGGGTAAACAGTTCCCTATTAGATGGATGAATGCTTAAAATGTTAAGTAGGACATGCTCAATAGCTTTTAAGTGAACATTCATCTAAGCAAAACCTCAGAATGTCGAAAGAAGGAGTTTCAAAAAGTTATAATTGGCCAGCTGTCAGAAAGCCAATGGTTGACATCAGAACGCTCACCCTGTCTAGCCATTCTTACAGTCCTCCACTGTGATGCTGTCTCGACGTTCACCCTGTGTAATGTTATGACAGTCCTCCACTGTGGTGTGATCACGGAGTTGGTATATTTAAGTAGGGGGTGTGTGGTTGTCGATTTTTTTTTTTTTTTTTTTGGTGGGAGGTTGTAATGGTGTACAGTACAACTGTCAACTGTTGGCTTCTTGACGGCTGGCCAACTATAACTTTTTGAAACTCCTTGTTTCAACATTTTGGGGTTTCTCTTAGATGAATGTTTGCTTAAAAGCTGTAAAGCATGTTGTACTCGACATTTTAAGTGTTCGTTCATCTAATATAGACCCGGGTAAACCTGATTCCCATTGTGGAATCAAGCTCTGTGATTCTTCATTAGTCAACACGACTTGAGGAATCCTGCAGCCCCTTTCTTGGAACTGGGCATGGTGTTAATGCTTAGAGTACAATGCAATCCAAAGCATTTGCTCTTTCCCTTGTCTGTTTTGGAATCTCCCCCATACTTTCAGCACAAGAGATACTGAAACACTGTGGCTATTTCATAATGGAAATGTGAATAAAAGAAACTGGAATGTAGAGATAAAAATATGAAAGTGGTTGGATTCAGAAAAAAGTTGTATTCAGGTAAGGCACTATTCCAAATGTGTGTAATATGTACAGAAATAGGTGCTTCTTAAAGAGGGTTTATGTCATGCAGGTATTACATGCAAATGAGGAATAATGCAAACTCTCATGGGTGGGCCTATGTCTATGCACAATTCCTAAAAGACATATGAAATCAGTACTCCAAACCCCAGCGTAAGTAAAAATTGGTGAGGTATGACTGTACAAGGTGGTTTGCTTCATTGTATATCCCCACTGTCATATGTCCAGGAAATACCTACTGTATTAAATAGGATGTAAAACAAAGCAAACACAAACTTGTACCTAAGCCAGGACAAAAATGGTAGCAATACAGCACACAGTTTTATGACTATAAGTTACTTGTAAGCTTCATTCTATAGCCCTGACATTGATTTTCTCACTTATTGCTTGCATATTGTTCAGTTGAATAACTCATTCATTAGGTCATTCCTTCCTGGGCACCACTGAAGTGGGCACAAATGTCAAACAGGCTTACAAAGTTAATATGTAAATAAAATTACAACAAAATACAGCATACTTATTGTTTATTTATTTTGGTTTGCAATGTATTTGAAAATATTTTTATTTTCATTTGGCATAATGGTTAAGATCTTCACCTCACATGCACAAGGTACAAAGTTCGATCCTCACCGCCTGCTAATGCCTGTTTGGAGTTTACATGTTTTCCTTGTGCTCTGTGATGTTCCTCCCACCTCCCAAAAACATGCTGAGCGTTTCACCAAAGAATGGAGCTGGGGGCAGCAGCACAGACTCTGCATGGTGTCCTAAAGGAGGAAGAGTTATATAAACCGACTGCTTTGAGCATCTACTGTGATGTACAGTATCCTCTTGATAAGAGAACTTGAATCACAGACTGCACTCAGTGGCAGGGATAGACATTTGATGGTGCAAAATATGGCTCCAGGTGATTTGGTTGTGTTAACTAATGCTATCAAATGGGCATGGGTGTTTGCCGGCGACAAATGGGTTGATGTCTCAGCCTACTCCAACCTATGCCAAGGATCCATGTTAATACTGGGAGAGGTATATGTACCCCTATTGTCCAGTGTGTGTCAGATGAAAGAGCTTAATCCTGTTTGTTGTTTTTACAGTTTATTAAACCTGTTTTTCCTGCACACCTGTTGCTATCTTGTCTTTATTGAACCTGGTATTTATTGCTTTTGCTTGTGGATTTGTGCCATAAAGCCCAGCAGCCCAGCTGGTGTCCAGTTGCCAAGCTTGGATTACCTGGGATAGCTCTGTTGAGAGAAAGCTATACTTAAAACCAATCAACCTGCTAAATGTGAACTAAGAATTACTACACTCAATGTAGGTTCACTGACAAGATGCAGCTTGGATGTGGATGACATCATGGTAAGTAGGAGACTGGACATCCTTTGTATCCAGGAGATAAGATGGTAGGGTAGTGCAGCAAAGCTACTTGGCTTGGGATCCAGAGTCAGCTACTCAGGAGAAGGATAGGCTACAAATGGTGTGGGAATTGTGGTGAGGGAGAAGCTTCAGAAGACAGTGAGGGATATCATCAGAATTAGTGACAGACTTGTGGCTATCAGACTCCAGCCTGGTGATAGGGCAATATTCATAATCTCAGCATGCGCACCACAGCAGGGTTGTAATAGTAAGGAAAAGAGTGCATTCACACAGCACTTGTAGGACCTACTAGATAAAGCAGGACAACAGGAATTGGTGTAAATAATGGCTGACTTGAATCCACATATCGGGACAGACAGAACAGGTTATGAGGACTGCCTGGGTCCACATGGGTGGGGCAACAGGAATAAAGAAGGGAGACCATTCTAGACTTCTGCTTGGGAAATGGCTTCACAGTAGCTAACACATGGTTCAGAAAGAGAGAGAGTCAGAAGATCATATATTAGAGTGGCTAACATGCAACTCAAGTACACTTCCTCCTAGTAAGGAAAGGACAATGGGGTAGAATCAGAGATTGCAGTCATCCCCATTGAAACAGCCAGCCTGCAGCATAAACCACTCATTGGCACAATCAGTTGCAAGCAGTGATCAGGAAAGGTTCTAAGGTCAAAAGGGACAAGGCTGAAGACCTGGAAGTTGACTACAGAGAAAGCACAACAGTTCAAAGAATTACTAAGGCTGTAGCACATCAAGAAGAAAAATAAATAAGTAGAGTTGAAGAAGAATGGCAGTGCCTCAAAACACCATGTGTAAGGGTTACAGAACAGATATGCAGCCAAGCCAGGTATGGAAATAAGGTGCATAAGGAAAGCTGGTGGTGGAATGCAGAAATCCAGGAAGTCATCAAAAGAAAGAAGAAGTACAGGAAGTAGCGGGAGATAGAAATGACTGACTAGGCCAGGAAGGAATACTGGTTGGCTAACAAAAAGGTTAAGACAGGAGTAGCAATAGCAAAGAATAAGGCATCAGGGACACTCGAACAACTTCTGGAAAGTAAGTCAGTAGATGGCACAAAGAAACTATATCAGGTTGCAATGCAAAGACAGAAAGATAAAGAAGACAATCAGACACCCTTCATAAGGGATGCCAGCAACATCCTACTCACTACTCCACAGAACATTAAAGGCAGATGAAAAGAGTACTTCCAGCAGCTTCTGAATAAAGAAAACTCCACAGGAGCTGTACTGCCCCAGATACAGCCTACAATGAGAGAAGAGGAGGAGTCCACCATAAAAGAAGTAAGAACAGCACTAAGGAAAATGAAATCAGGGAAAGCAGCAGGCTCAAATGAGGTTACAGCAGATATGATAAAGATACTGGGTGAGATTAGGAGAAATGTCTCCTGAGGGTACTCTTAGTACTGTGGAGAGAAAGGCATATCCCAGATGACTGGAGAATAAGCATACTAGTGTCAGTGTTCAAGAACAAAAGAGACATTCACAACTGTGGGCAGTACAAAGGTATCAAACTCCTGTCATATTGCACAAAAGTTCTGGAGAGGATGATTGATAAACAAATATGCAGAGTAGTAGAAAGCAAGATGGAAGATGAGCACTTCAGATTCAAATCAGGACACAATATAACCAATCCAATGTTTGCAGTGAAACAGATAGCTGAGAAGAAGTTAGAGCTATGGAAAGAATCCAACTGAGAATTCCTAGACTTGGAAAAAGCATGTGACAAGGTTCAAAGAAAGCTGATTTGGGCAGTCCTGCTGTGGTTTGAATTCCCAAAAACATTGGTATAATTATTGCAGGCTAAGTACAAGGACCCAGTGACTCAAGTATGAACAGTGTTTGGTCTCGCAGAGGAGTTCACATTGGGAGTGGGTGTGCACCAGGGTTCAGCTCTGGGCACACTGCCGTTCATACTGGTGATGGACTACGTTAGCAAACAGGTTACAGGCAGACTCTGAGCAACAGTTTCAGCAAAAGATAATGGAATGGAATGCAAAACTGAAGGCACATGGTATGAAACTAAGTACAGGTAAGACAGTGGTAATGGCAGCAAATTGGGGAAATCAGAAGAGGCTGAGAATTGAGGTAGAAGGGAAAATAATGGAACAGGTTAATAGATTCAAGTATCTGGGAGGGGTGGTTGACAAGAAGGGAAGTCTGAATGAGGAGGTCAAAGCTAGAATCAGAGGAGCTACAGCCAACTGGCATAGAGTCTCAGGTGTAGTCTATGACAGAAGAATGTCAAAGAAACTGAAAAGTAAAGTGTACAAAACAGTGTGTGACCAGTACTACTGTATGGCACAGAAACCTGGGTAGTAAAGGCAGAGCAGGTGAGGAAACTATAGGTATAGGTAATGGAGATGAAGTACCTGAGATGGGTGGTAGGATGCACACTGTGGGACAGAAGAAGAAATAAGGACATAAGAGAAGAATTTATTTATTTATTTATTTATTTTACATTTGTTAACCGGGCTAGTCTAACTGGATATATTTCCATTTTCAGCAGAGGCCCAGGGAGAAAAGCTCCACATCTAGACAAGACAGATACAACATAACAAAAAATTCATAATAACAGATTAAAAAGTGGTAGGACTTTAACTCCAAGACAAGAATAATTAATCATAGAGTAAAGGTATAAACAATATATTAAACATAATTTCATCTTTAGAACCATTTAGAGAAAGGATAAAACCAAGGAAAAGAGAGAACATTAATCGAAAGAAAGTGCAGATTTAAAGAGATATGTACTGTCAGAAAGAAAGAAACAATAGCCATGAGGAGGAGAAAAACAAAGAAAATTTTAATCAGGCTTAGAGCAAAGAAGCCAAAGTAGAACTAATTGCAGAAAAGGTCAAAGAGAACTGATTACAGTGGTTCAGGCATATGTGCAGAAAAGCAGAAGACAATTTGGTGAAGAAGATTTGGGACACACAGGAAGAAGACAAGAGGAAACAAGGGTGTCCAGCAAAGAGGTGGATGAATTGTGTGAGAGAAGACCTGCGACAGTTAGGCATAAAGGTCAAAAAAAGCAGGAGAGTGGCATTGAATAGAGAGAGATAGCAACAGTTGACAAAACATCCTGACTCCATGTAGAAAATGGGAAAAAGAGGGCCAGTGATGATGATGATGTTTTAATTTTGTTGATTTCTTAACTTGATAAGTGAACTGGTCATCATGAGCCTTTGTTTTTTTGTACCACCCATGTCAAAAGGCAAGAGTCCATAAAGGTTTACTATCATTATGTTGAAGTGGATTCGGACGAATCCATTTCAACGAAAGGCAGGGGGGTCAAATGGTGACAATGTCGAACCCAACATTGCCGAATTATGAATCTTGCCCCTATTTTGACCCATGTTAAAGCACGTTCTGTGGTCGCATTCGAGACATAATTTGGCAATGTAGGGATTCTGCACTGTCAACTTTTGCGGACCGTGGGTCGATGTAAGCAGCGTTCTACTGATCTGGTCCGACATTATGATAGTAAACCATCCATAAATATATGTAAGGACAGTTTAGTGTAGCTGACTAATCTGCATATTTCTGGAAGGTGAGGGAAACAAACATACCTGGAGGAAACCCTCCAAAACATGAGGAGATCATGCAAACTCCTCATAGGCAGTGACCATACGTCAGTACTGAACTTACTTCTTTTTGTGTTTATTTAATTTTACTGAGTACTTGTCAGCATGTGTTTGTACTTTGTGTATTTAACAGTTTGGTGGGTATTGTCTGGTTTACAACTGGATTAGTGTCTGGCTTCACATGTTTGTTATATACAGATGTCAAGAACTGCATGTAAGTACACAAGACATAATTAATATTAACCACATAGTTACACCATTGACGTAAGTGGCACTGGCAGTGAAGCTTTAAAGGTCATCATCAGGTTGGGTTAGTAGTTACCCACAGATTGCCAGCAGATATATATATATATATATATATATATATATATATATATATGGGTCTACCTGACATCATCGACAGCGGAAAACACCGACAAGCGAATCGCGAGCGCCAGAAGATCGACAAGCACAAGACCGATGCGATGGATGAAAACACAGACGCCGAGGATGCCGACATGGGAAAAGGCTGTGTAAGTATGCGGTAGTGACAGACGTTAGGGTGCGAGTAAGGTAAGTGTGGATATTGACGGTCTGTGGGGATAGGGGTGGGTTAAGTGAGTTAGGGTTAGGGACTGGGTTAGGTAAGTGTGCGGTAGTGATAGTCTTTGGGTTAGGGGCAGGTTAAGTGAGTTAGGGTTAGGGCGCAGGTTAGGTAAGTGTGTGGTAGTGATAGTGTTTGGGTTAGGGGTGGGTTAAGTGAGTTAGGGTTAGGGATTGGGTTAGGTAAGTGCGGTAGTGATAGTCTTTGGGTTAGGGGCAGGTTAAGTGAGTTAGGGTTAGGCGGGTTAGCTGAGTATCACGATAGTGACGGACCTTAGGGTTAGGGTTTGGGTTAGGGTTGTAGATAGTTGTTTATGTGTGGTTTAGTGTGGGTTTGTAGGGATTTTGGTGTGCTTGTGTTGTGTGTGTGGTTTTGGACAGGGATTTGTTTTGTTTGTTGATTGTTGTTATTGTGCTGTGTGCAGTATATGAGGTTTCGTGTTTGTGTACGGTTATTTCGTTGTCGGGCATGTGAGGTTTCGTGTTTTGCACTGTCGGTTATGTGGTGTCGGTAATTTCGTTGTCGGTGTTCTGGGGTTTCGATTATGTCAGGTAGAACCATATATATATATATATATATATATATATATATATATATATATATATATATATATATAGATATAGATATATACACACACACACACACACACACACACACACACATACATATATATATATATATATATATATATATATATATATATATATATATATTTTTTTTTTTTTTAAATTTTGTATTGACATATGCTGTAAAAAAGCAAAACATATGAAAAGAGGTGGGGGCAAAGCAGGGATGCTTGCTAATAAAAAAGGAACTTGCTTTCATTCTACATTTCCACTTGTTGGAGATTGTGTCAGCCAGACAGGCATCTACACTGTCTATCCTTTATCATATCTGCTGTTATAGTGCACAGCCTGTGTGAGCAAGACACATGTATCAAGTCAAATTACTGGGTTAGGATGGTATGACAATACCAGTTTCTTCCAAAAGGTCTGTTTTATTTGGTAAACTACTATGAGCCAAAACAAAAAAATTACATATATATTAAGCGCTTATATCTTTTATCGGAACTTCATCAGAATTCTTAATATATATGTAATTTTTTTGTTTTGGTTTTAAGTTGTTTACCAAATAAAACTGTTGCTGCTCATGACCTTCTGCCTTGGATTTGTTTTGGTTTTGGAGCCTTTTGTATTTTGTGTTTTACCAATACCAGTTTCTTGACAGATCTCAATAAATAACAGCATTCAACTATAAATTGCATTGATTTTACTTTTAATCAGCCCAGGAAAAGCATCAGATATGATGAAAAATGTAGTTTTCTGGATAAGAGTAAACTCAAATTGGTATTTTTAGTCAGAGGCTTTGCATTTTCGTAGTGGTAATCTGGGAAGAGCAGTGCTACATGGATAAGTAGGTCATGGATTTTCAGGTTGAATACATAAATGTCGGGGCCTTTTTATAAACATGCATCTCTATCCCAAAAGGATAATATGCTTAAGGCATAAGCAAAAAGGGGCAGCAGATATGCAGGTAAGGAATGTCACAGATTTGTATATCAGTAGGATTCATAGAGATGAATGCATAATGACCTCATGTGCATACCAAACATGTAAATAGCCCTAAACCTAAGCCAGTAATAAGCACTTTAACATATAAATACGAAGATGTGACGGGAAGAGAAAAGATTTTATTTGGTGACAGGGACATGCTTGTGCATACAGGAGCAGAGTACTGAAGGGATGATTGGGGAAATGTTTCAGTTTGATGTTAGGGACATCATGCATACATGTGCAGACCACTGAAGAGATCATGGGGAAAGTGTTTAATTTTGGTGCTTGTGCATACTTGGACAAACTACTTAAGAGATTGCTGGGGGCAAGTTTGTGGATTGCCACTCAGATATGAAAGATGAAGTACTGCAATTAACAAGGGGTGTGCATACTGTGTGGATACCTGAATATGAATTGCAAGAATACCTTGTTAGCATATACCAGTTTACAAAATTTCTCATTTGCATCTCATTATATTTAAGGAATTTTGCATTAGTGTAAATGGTCTCTTTGAATCTCACCTTTGCTATGCTCATTCGTAAACATCTGGGATATCCCTGTCCCATTTGCACAAATGACTGTAAATACCAGCCTAAATTTCTTAAGACTTTTTGTGTTATTATTTTGCCATGTCAGCTGTTTCCCACAGGCGTGATGTATGTTGTGAATGTTCTTATATGTAGCTGGAAGGGGTGATTACATGATTACACTTGTGCTGTTTAGCCTGTTGATCCACCTGCCCTTCTCTGTGTTTGTCTAGACATCCTGAGGTACAAATGCATCAATACATCACCACTGCTGCACATGTGTGTTTGTGTGTGTGAGTATGTATGTGTGTTTGTGTGTATGTGCATGTAATGCTACACTTTTGTGTTTGCTCACTTCCAGGGTGCTATGCTCTGTGTTCATATCTTCTATAGCCACCAAGATGCGACACATGTTTTACCTATGTTACACAGAAGTCCCACTGTTTTGTATTTCACATTCTGTACCTTTGCTCTCTTTATGCTAAGTACTTTTCAAACCAATGTGTTGGTATATATATTGGCTGTTGTAATTTTATTATTGTCATCTATAATAAAAAAGCTTTACAGTTAAAGGTTTATAAATTGCTGTCATTCAAATGACATGCTAAATATTTTACATTAACGATAGAAAAAAAATAGCTGCTCCACTGGCATATAGGGATAAAGCCCTGACTATGGCCTAGTCACCCAGGTTCAGTTAGTAAGGTTGGGTGACTGATGAAGCAGCAGGAAGGGATGGGCGTGCCTATCCCAGATGGGATGGCATTCACTGACAATGCTCCCTTGTGGAGTGGGCAAGGTCCAAAGAGGGGAGGTGCCCTTGGATGTAATTGATGAGACTGGGAAGCATGGCAGGGAGTAGGTGGGGCATATAAATAACCCAACTCCAGAGGATGGATGCAAAGACATCTGAGCTGACATGGTGCCCTTAGGATCCATGACCAGCCCCAGCAATACCATAGTAAGTCTTAGGTTAGCAGAAAGCTGGTAGACCTGGCATGGATGCAGGGCACTGAGGGCTGGGCAGGTTAAATGATGTCCCAAGAGGGACCAAACAATATTTAAAAAATCTTGAACAAAGGTAAACCACAGCGTTAGCAGGAACCAATCACCAAATGAAAAAATCCAAAGGGATAGGATGTAAAAACTCCAGCTTTAATTCAAAATAGACAGGAAAACAAACAGGATGAGCGCTTTCGCTATGTAGCTTCTTCAGATCCAACACATACTCAATAAAAGTCTCTGTAATATATACTTCTCTGAGTGCACTAATTAAGTACTTAAGCAATCTATTAATTATAGCTTTTAAAGAGACATTGCATAAAATCATCAAATATATATATATATATATATATATATATATATATATATACTAATTCAAGCACTTGTAAACACATAAAAACATTGTTTAAAGCATGCTTAATAAAATGTGCTAAATAAAAATACACAGTATGAACATATAAAAACTCATATTATTTAATATTTCTCCTTTGTCTCAATTTTGGTTTAATTGAAGCTCTTTCATTCAGCCCATGGTCTTTATCAGCTTTCAACAGAATAATCCATTCTGTTTCTTTTGCTTCAGTATAGGTTTTTATATCACCTCCCCTTGGATTAGGGACTATTACTTCCAATACTTTGAATAAAAATGTGTGCTCAGAATCATAAGTTATAAAGTGCTTAGCCAGTGCATTATGTAGAGTGCCCTTTTTCATATGATACACATGCTCCCTCATTCGATCTCTCAGTGGGCGATTGGTTTTGCCTACGTAGAATGAGGAACATGATTGACAGATAGCTAAATATACGACGTGTGATGTCATACAGTCAGCTTGGGCATATATATTAAATGTTGTTTGCAAATCAGGATGAAAGAAATGCATTGTACTGTCAATAAGTAAACAAAAATTACAGTTGCCACATGGTTTAGTGTAACCTTCATGTTTATCTTTACAGCTAGACGTAGGATAGCAAAGCCTTCTTTTTAAATTATTCTTATTTCTATATAGAAATTTGTGTTCATCCCCAACAATCTGCTTGAGATCATTATCTACATGTAGAATGTCCCAGTATTTACCAATCACTTCCCTAAGCTCTGAATAATCAGAAGAATAATATGTAGAGAATTTAACATGTTCTTTATGCTTTATACTTCTATCAAAATTATCATTAAAATTTCTAGGCCCAAAATAAGGTTCTGACTTTGAGGAACGTAATTGGTATACATCATTTAGTTCTAGATTAATTTCAGTAGTATTATATCCTCTTTCAGTTAATCTACCTTTAAGACCCATTAATTCACTTTCAAAGCCTTCATCTAACGGGTTCAGCCTAGAGGCTCTAATAGCTTGGCCTCTCATAATATTTTTAAAAACATAATGCGGATGCATACTAGATCTATAAAGAAGGGTATTTGTATAGCATGACTTCCGATGTACCCCAGTATTAATGAGATTGTTATCTAGCCTCTCAATGTATAAATCTAAAAATTCAATTTTATACAATGAATAGTGCATAGTAAATTCAAGATATGATGTAAGATCATTCATAATAGTATACATAGATTGAAGTTCATCCAAAGAGCCTTTCCAAAGTAAAAACAAATCGTCAACAAAACGTCGATAGAATATCACATGTTGTTTAAACATATCATTACAGAATAGGACATGTTCTTCCCAATATGCAAGAAACATGTTTGCGTAGCTATTGGCACGAGGTGTGCCCATAGCTACGCCCTCTCTTTGCTTGTAGATGTTATTCATAAACATAAAGAAGTTATTCTCCAGTACTAGCTCTAAAAAATGCACAATCAAGTCAATGGATACAGCAGAATAGTCACTATGTTGCTTCAAATATTCTGTAATATAACTTAATCCCAGTTCATTGGGAATTACAGTAAACAGAGATTTTACATCAAAAGTGACGAAAATGTACTCCATTGTAATTGTAATGTCCTTTATACATTCATAAAAATCAATTAAAAATTGTTTAGAATCTCTCAATACCATCATATTAGTATTCAATACAGACCTAAGATGTTTTTCAACATAAACAGAAAGATGTTCTGTTACCCAATTCCGACCTGAGACTATGGGTCTCATAGAAGGGTTGAGTGGGTCTTTATGTATTTTGGGTTGTCCATATATGACTGGTATGACTGGAGATGAAATAATAAGATAACCAGATAGGTCTTTATTTATTAAATTACTCTTAAAGATATCATTAATTGTCTCATGCACATATTTAATAGTATGTTGTACATTCTGCATAGAAGCGGATATGTAAAAATCATCATTTAACATATTTTCCATTTTCTCTATGTAATCAGACATGTTCATAACAACAATTTTACCTTTATCCGCAGGTCTTACTATAATATCAGGGTTATTCTGTAGTTTCCTGAGACTTAATCTTTCTTTAAATGTTAAGTTGTCTCTTTTTCTAGCTGTTTTTTTACTACTGTGATAAATGTGTAACTCTTCTTCAGTAAGTTTCATATAGGCCTCCACTAAAGGATGATTTGATGGTATAAATTCACTTAAATTCTTGAATTTATGCATTTCCTTATTATTTAAGTTACTATTACAGTCTTTATATATTAATTTAAGCATAATATTTCTACAGAATAATTTAAGATCTAAAATAGTGTCAACTAATTAACTTTGACATCTAGGAATGAAGTTCAGTCCTTTACTAAGTAATGTCATGTCATCATGTGTCAGTATAATATTAGACAAATTGTGGATTAGCGTTTGTTTGTCCACATCTTTTTGAGTATCTTCTGAGGTACATATTCCACTGATAACTTCCTCTTCTGTCTCTCCCTGCTCATGGAATGTGATCTGTATGGGCCCTTCTCTGTTCTCACTGGCAGGGGAAAAGACAACTTGAGTGGTTCATCAGGGACTAGCCCTTTAGAGTTTATAGTTGTTTTAGGTCTAAGTACGACATCACTATTATGCTTAGATTGAACTGATTTATTCTTAACAATCTGCACATCTGGGTATAGGTTAGTATCCACAGTTTCACCAGAATGTACAAGATGTATAACATCAACTGAATCTTTACTATGATCAGTATTAACAGCATTCATAACATTCTTAGATATATTGCTATGTATCAAATTATTATCAGTATGAATTACATTAGGATCCATACTAGCTGTGTCTAAATCATGCTCACAAATTTCATCAGCTCTATTAATATTAACCACACAAATTTACTTGCAGTGTTAGTAAGCAAGTTAACTCTATTTTGTAAGTTCTTTTGAGCAGGTGCATCCTGTTTCTGAGCATTTAAATGCAAGGGATTATTATTATGTTCCATTAATGTATCTATTGCAGACCCTTGGCTGTACCTAGGCCACATAAAGACATGGCCTTTTTTGAAATCATTAATGTCCCTGGTGGTCTTGTGGCGTTTCTGCTGCAAGAGTTTCCTTTCAAAGGCTAAGACACTGTCCAGTAAATTTTCAAATAATGGCTGCACAATTTCAGCAGGAAAGTCTGTGAACAGCAGTCACTGTTTGGTATTAATGTCTTCTCTTAGTTTTGCCTCTATTGGGCGAAAAAAGTCTATCAGAAGGTTTAAATACTTGCGACTTACCTCTATGTTAAGTCGCTGCCATTCTGCTAAAAGATCCGGATATTCCCTTCCTTGGCTAGGCATCGTGGCGTGTAAGCCTCTAGGAATTATATTACGATCTAAGCAGAACTGAAAGTGCATTCTTTGTGTTTGTAGGCGCTTTAATTTCATAAAGCTTCTTTCAATCTCTTCCATAAGAGTATGCAGTTTATCAGAGTCAACGGAGGCATGTATGGCGTCATCATTAGCAGCCTCACTATCGAAAAACCAGGAAGTGTTAGTGTTATCTTTCAAATATAGCTGAAATCTTGCTTCTAAGGTTTAGTTTTTTCGGTATTCACCTCTTTGATCATCAATTCCACGGTGTTCACCTCTTGGAACATATTCTAGCTCTATATCAGCCATATGTATAAAAAGAATAAACAAATGTCCTGCTCCTGCACACAGAAGTAAATAAAATAGAAATAATCAGAATACAATGTCCACAACTGTGGCAGGTTAGCGCGTAGGTTCAGATAGATGCTGAAAATAATCTTGAACAAAGGTAAACAACAGCGTTAGCAGGAACCAATCACCAAATGAAAAAATCCAAAGGGATATGATGTAAAAACTCCAGCTTTAATCCAAAATAGACAGGAAAACAAACAGGATGAGCGCTTTCGCTATGTAGCTTCTTCAGATCCAACACATACTCAATAAAAGTCTCTGTACTATATACTTCTCTGAGTGCACTAATTAAGTACTTAAGCAATCTATTAATTATAGCTTTTAAAGAGACATTGCATAAAATCATCAAATATATATATATATATGGTTCTACCTGACTTCACCGAAACACCACAACACCGACAACGCAATCACCGAAACCACATAACCGACAGTACAAAAACACGAAAATCCACATGCCCGACAACGAAATAACCGACGGTACACAAACACGAAACCTTATACACTTCACACACCACAATCAACAAACAAAACACATTCCCCATCCAAAAACCACATACACAACACAAGCACACCAAAATCCTGCAAACCCACACTAAACCTCACATACACAACTACCTACAACCCTGACCCAAACCCTAACCCTAAGGTCCGTCACTACCGCACACTTACCTGACCGGCTCCTAACCCTAACTCACTTATCCGCCCCTAACCCAAACACAATCACTACCGCACACTTACCTGACCCGCTCCCTAACCCTAACTCACTTATCCCTAACCCAAACACATTCACTACGCACACTTACCTGACCGCTCCTAACCTAACTCACTTAACCCACCCTATCCACACTTACCTTACTGCGACCCTAACGTCCGTCACTACCGCATACTTACACAGCCTTTTCCCATTTCGGCATCCTCAGCGCCGGTGCTTTCATCCGTCGGGTCGGTCTTCTGCACTGTCGATCTTCTGGGTCCCGTCGCGTCGGTCTTCTGCACTTTCGCTCTTCTGCGGCTCTCGATTTCGCTGTCGATGTTCCGGCGTGTCGGTGAAGTCAGGTAGAACCATATATATATATATATATATATATATATATATATATATATATATACTAATTCAAGCACTTGTAAACACATAAAAACATTGCTTAAAGCATGCTTAATAAAATGTGCTAAATAAAAATACACAGTATGAACATATAAAAACTCATATTATTTAATATTTCTCCTTTGTCTCAATTTTGGTTTAATTGAAGCTCTTTCATTCAGCCCATGGTCTTTATCAGCTTTCAACAGAATAATCCATTCTGTTTCTTTTGCTTCAGTATAGGTTTTTTATATCACCTCCCCTTGGATTAGGGACTATTACTTCCAATACTTTGAATAAAAATGTGTGCTCAGAATCATGAGTTATAAAGTGCTTAGCCAGTGCATTATGTAGAGTGCCCTTTTTCATATGATACACATGCTCCCTCATTCGATCTCTCAGTGGGCGATTGGTTTTGCCTACGTAGAATGAGGAACATGATTGACAGATAGCTAAATATATGACGTGTGATGTCATACAGTCAGCTTGGGCATATATATTAAATGTTGTTTGCAAATCAGGATGAAAGAAATGCATTGTACTGTCAATAAGTGAACAAAAATTACAGTTGCCACATGGCTTAGTGTAACCTTCATGTTTATCTTTACAGCTAGACGTAGGATAGCAAAGCCTTCTTTTTAAATTATTCTTATTTCTATATAGAAATTTGGGTTCATCCCCAACAATCTGCTTGAGATCATTATCTACATGTAGAATGTCCCAGTATTTACCAATCACTTCCCTAAGCTCTGAATAATCAGAAGAATAATATGTAGAGAATTTAACATGTTCTTTATGCTTCATACTTCTATCAAAATTATCATTAAAATTTCTAGGCCCAAAATAAGGTTCTGCCTTTGAGGAACGTAATTGGTATACATCATTTAGTTCTAAATTAATTTCAGTAGTATTATATCCTCTTTCAGTTAATCTACCTTTAAGACCCATTAATTCACTTTCAAAGCCTTCATCTAACGGGTTCAGCCTAGAGGCTCTAATAGCTTGGCCTCTCATAATATTTTTAAAAACATAATTTTAAAAACATAATTAAAAATAATATATTAATAAATGAAACATGATTGAAAGAGAGATGGAAATAGCAGGAATTAGAAGAAAAGTATAATTCATCATCCATTTGATCTTATTAGGCCTATTTTGAGTTTTCTTCTATTTCTTGAGTTGCCACAGAGGCTATTCTTGAAGGTCAAATCCTCTTTTTCTCACACTCTGAACTGTGGAGTCTTACAGGGTTCCATTCTGGGACTATTATTTTTCCCTTGTATATGTTGTCCCTAGGAGAGCTCAAAAGAGGGACGGTGATGTTAGCATGTACACAAAGCTTAAGTTACTAGTTAGATTAGCAAGCTCTTAATTTATCAAAATTAAGATGAAACAGGTAAGGAGTTAGCAATAATAGTTTGCAATGGCAACCAAGATTAACTTCAGATTTCCTATTAAACGTATGAGACAAAACTGATAGGAGTTATTGGTGAAGATAAGTTTGTCATATAAGGGATTTAAATCACTCAAATAATGAGTACTGACAAAGCATGACATCTAAGCCTTTTGGCAACAACATAATGCCTTACAAACCATTTATAGTCTCACCATATTAAACAGCATATCATATGTTATGTGTACTAGCATCATCACTGTGACATGGCAGAATATTAAATCTTTGAGAAACTGTTCACTTTTTCCACTATTCTTAAAATTACTTTGGAACAAATACAATTGACAGAAAGTTTGGCATAAAAGACGTTTGTGAATACTAAGCATTGGATGTATACTTTTGACATTTATAAATACTAAGCATTGGATATATACTTTTGATGTCTTTGTGAATACTAAGCTTTGGATGTATACTTTTAACGTTTGTAAATACTTAGCATTGGATGTATACTTTTGACATTTGTGAATACTTAGCATTGGATGTATACTTTTAATGTTTGTGAATACTAAGCATTGGATGTATACTTTTGACGTTTTTGTGAAAACTAAGCTTTGGATCTATACTTTTGATGTTTGTGAATACTAAGCATTGGATGTATACTTTTGACATTTGTGAATGCTAAGCATTGGAAGTATACTGACATTTATGAACACTAAGCATCAGATGTATACTTTTGACATTTGTGAATACTAAGCATTGGATGTGTACTTTTGACATTTGTGAGTTCTAAGCTTTGGATGTATACATCTGACATTTGTGAATAGTAAGCTTTGGATGTACACTTTTGACATTTGTGAATACTAAGCATTGGATGTATACTTTTTACTTTTGTGAATGCTAAGCATTGGATGTATACTTTTGACATTTGTGAATGCTAAACATTGGATGTACACTTTTGACGTTTGTGAATACTAAGCATTGGATGTATACTTCTGACATTTGTGAATACTAAGCACTGGATGTATACTTTTGACATTTGTGAGTACTAAGCATTGGATGTATACTTCTGACATTTGTGAATAGTAAGCTTTGGATGTACACTTTTGACATTTGTGAATACTAAGCATTGGATGTATACTTTTTACTTTTGTGAATGCTAAGCATTGGATGCATACTTTTGACATTTGTGAATGCTAAACATTGGATGTACACTTTTGACGTTTGTGAATACTAAGCATTGGATGTATACTTCTGACATTTGTGAATACTAAGCACTGGATGTATACTTTTGACATTTGTGAATACGAAGCTTTTGCATACTTTTCATCCCCAGTTATGTTGTTATTGTTTCTGAAACACGGTTATAGAACAATGACTAGAAATCAGTTCTGTCAGGATATAAATGTTTTTACTGTAACAAAAATTCTAACAAAAAATCAGGTGGTGTTATAATAGGGCTTAAATATAATTATGAAACCTGGGATTATTACACGTTCACAATGATAACACCAATACTATAGACTGTGTAACTGTGACAATAAAGACAGCCCTGGAACATATAACAATTGCTGGGGTGCATAGACCACCAAAGTCAAGGGCTGATGACCTAGAGGAATTTATACATTTCTTGCATAAAACACAGGAGAGAAGAATAATAGTGGCTGTGGAATTAAATTTTCCAGAAACAGACTGGAATAATATTTATTCAATAACATTAGTAAGGAAATTATTCATAAAGTATGTACAGAAATGTACCTCACTGAATCTCTTCAAGAAAAATCTCGATAGGTGGATGGGGGATCCTAGGTTTGTCCCAGAGATTACTCCCGTGTCACTATTAGACAGAGGCACAGTAAACTAAACCTTAAAAAGGGCACAGTATACTCAAATCAAGGGGTGGCGTAAGCCATACAGAATCGGGCTAGGCTTATAATTGCCCCAGGGCAGATAGCCTAGTATGAACCTATGAACCTATGAACCTAAGAAACAACAATTGTTTCAGAGTGTTAAAGAAAAGCCTACCAGTGGACAGAACATTTTGTTCCTAAAGAAATTACTGTTACTTCACTGCTGATGTGCAATAATCATGGGGTTATAAAGGGTAATTTGTTGCTAGATAATTCTGTCAAACTGAAATCTAAACTAATGCACAGATTAATAACAGATTACATGAAAGCAAAACAGTCACTACGTAAAACTAACTGGAGTGAATGTGTTCAGAAGAAAAACTGTAGAAGGTATATGAAACATTTTGAAAGAGAAATTATTTAAATGCAAAAAAAAAATGTTTACTATCAGGATCTAGGCACACAATGTCAAGAGGATACATTTCCATAAGAACAAGATACTTTATTAAGGTGAAGGGCACAAATATAAGAAGTGGAAAACAGGATGAAGTATACCTTTGAAAACTGGAATAAACAAGCTGGACAGCCAAATTAAACATGGTGTGTGACAAGCTCAAGAAAATTTATATAAAGATAATGTGCATAATAGGAAAACATTTTATAAATACATAAGCCCCGGGATTCATGAAGCTTGCACCATGAGCTGGAGTAGCGTCGGCGATCTAGCACCAAATATGGCCATCGAGCGATTCAGATAAGAGCTGTTTCCACGTGCACTACCAGAACTGCACAGCTCCCAGCGCATATATGCTAATTACCCCAAGCACAGCAGTGTAGCATGCAAATGAAGGTATATAGCGATTCATGAAGTTGTGCAGGTGTAGCGTAAGCATGTAGAAATGTAAACCAAAAGAAACGGTTTACATGTTGTCAAACATAATATCGGAGCCATGAAAGCAGACCAAACTTACGTATTATAATGTTAATATATGCTAATGGCTAAATATATAGCCAATGGCATAAAACAACATGCCCAACATATAAAAAATAACATTTAATTTCATGGCCACACCAACTCAAAGTAAAACCGCAGTGCATCGGTGCGCAAACGGGATCATAAGGAAAATATATTTAGATGTCATAAAACTGTAATGTAATGCAATTCATGATATCCCCATAATAGTCAATGGTAGGCATGCTACACCACAACCATGGCGCAAGGGTTGCTCAGGGTCTATGACAGTGTTCCGTGCGGTAACTAGGAATTAGCAGTCAATGCCATGCAAATGAGTCAAGTAATACTGAATCACAAATGTCCTGCCGGCGTAAGGATGTACCACAAGGCGTAGCGTTACAACACCGAGGAGTGGTCTGGAGGTAAACATGACATCAAGAGAGGGGCGCGACACCGTAGCTGTAAGCACATTGGATCATTGCTAATCCGTGTTGTGTGTTGCTAAGCAAAGCCGCAGGATAGGGGTGTGGAAGTAGCCATAGTTTTGCTTTTTGCTTAGCTGAGACCACACAAGGTAACTGAAAGTTCAAGTGAACGTGGATGAAAACGTGCACGAAACCTGGTAAATGGATGTGCGCAGTGCGCACCACAGCTGAAACAGGAAGGATATGGGAAGACAATAAGGAAATGCTGCAGCATGGTAATTGGAGTACAAATGAGTAATTAACACCTAGAAACTCACAGTGAGCCATAGACAACAGCTAACAAGGCTGCTAGCAGCTACCTGCAGAACAGGAAAGGGAAGGTGCTGTACAGCAAAGAAAAGAGAACTGTCACAGCAGAACAAAGCAAACTTGTTGTAGATCAGCTACATAACACATTTCCCAACACAATCCTGGGTTGTGGAAGCACAAAACAAGAAAGGCGGCAGCTGTATACATGCCTGACAATGGGAGGTGAATCGGGTTGAAAATAAAAGGGCAATAGATGAATCATGGCAGACAAGCGTAAGTCAACACCAAAGGCCCCACAATAGCAGTACCTGCTGTAAAACCAATAATTAAAATACCCTGAAGCTGGAATATTACAAACACACCCAATTACACCAGCATCATCCATTGCACAATAGCATAAGGTGTGAAAGCCCCACACACACACTTGTGTATGCCCAGACACTCTGCACCATTGGTGCATACAGATGGGGAACTTTTAATATGTATATGTTAGGGGTTGCCATAGCTTTGATTCACCAGCATGTGCTGGAGACTGGCGGTGGTGTGGAGGATGATGCTGACAACCATCTCAGGCACCGGAGGAGGGGACGAGTGTTCAGACCCAGGGTAACCTACCAGGGGCTACATGATCTAGAGATAGAAGAGCATTACAGGGTGGACAGGGACATCACACAGCAACTTGTTGAGCTGTGCCAGCCAAGCCTCAGAGCCAGATGTAACAGAGGGGAACCCATCCCAGTGGACATGAAGGTATGTGTAAGCTTGAGAATACTAGACACAGGTACCTTCCAAAGGCCAACTGGGGATATCATGGGGATCTCACAGGCATCAGCATCCAGAGTACTCCACCAGTTCCTGGATGCCATGTTACCACATGAAAATGAGCACATATACTTCCCCCAAATGCAGGAGGAGTTAGCCAGAAATATGTGTCTCTTCCACCATGTGGTGGACTACCCGGAGGTAGTGGATGCAATAGACTGCAGCACATACACATCAAGTCATCACCCGGTGAGCAGGGTAGGCGCTACATAAACTGCAAGGAATTCCCCTCCATCAATTGCCAGGTCGTGTGCAATGCCCAAGGCATTATCATGGATGTGTGTGCTGGCAGTCCTGGAAGCTATCACAACTCCCACATCTGGCATGCCTCACAGCTGTATCATGTATTTGCCAGGGGGGACATCCCATATGGCCACCTGGTGGGGGATGCTGGCTATGCACTGGAACCGTGGATGATGACACTCATCAGAAATGCATACACAGTCACACAAGAATGCCATAATGAGGCACACGCAGAAACCAGAATCATCATAGAGCACGTGTTTGGGATGCTGAAATAACAGTTCTGTTGCTTGGACATATCTGGTGGAGCCTTGCAGCACTCTCCAGGAACGTGTGCCCACATCTTCATACTATGTGCCATGCTACACAATATGATCCTGCGGAAACAGCTGCAGCAGGGACAGAATGGTGAAGGCCCTCATAACCCACCACCATTGCCAAGGGACCCACAGGCGCAGGGGGACTCAGACCATGAACAACCTGTGCTAGCCCCAGTAGGCAGACGGAGGTGTGCCCAGTATGCCTATGCCTTTGCAAAGAGAGAACGTATAACACACACACTGACAGTGTAGGCACTCATGGACTGACACCCTTCTCCACCTGCACACACAGCAAACATGGATGGCACACACACACACACACAACCACCTGTAAATTGTCATGTATAGGTGGTCTACTGTGTGCATCCTACATAGGTAGCCCTCAACTATTGCACACACAACTGTCATTGACACAAGGTAAGTCAATACCTGAACAGTATATTAAACTATCAGCATGTGTCCATACTTTATGTACATGTTCATAGATACATAGGTAGGTACATGCTCAACCACCGAGGCCACTCATAAGCATAGGCAAAATGTGTCTGCTGTTGCCACCCCATCGATCAACTAACTGTCCCTCTGTGGAGCAGAGCCACTTGTGGGATACCTGGGGGTGTAGCTACTGTTCACCACCCACTCTGCAAGGATTCCTCGGAGTGTCAGTGAGGGGTATTGCATAATGTAATCAGGGATGTAGCTCTAAATAATGGGGAGTATCCCTGACAGGAATCTTCACAGATGTCTACATGTTACATAGTATACCTTAAACACAGCTTGCATATATAGGTAGTTCTCCACAGAATAATAAACATATGGAACACACAACCGCTGAAATGTGCTTTAATCACCCTTGCACTACCAGTGCCTGCTCTGAGAGGTAAGATATCACTGCCAGGATTAGAACATGCAACCATGTACACATTCATCACAATAACATACCACTAAGCTGCCTGAGATGTACCAATGGCAGTCATGTATACTGACAGGATAAAACACAAAAGGTAAGAATGTGTTGAAATAGGACAAACCGGCATGTAAACAATGAAAGGCGTATGTTTTATATATATATATATATATATATATACATATATATATATATATATATATATATATATATATATATATATATATATATATATATATATATATATATATATATATATATATACACACATATATATATATATATATATATATATATATATATATATACACACATCATCATATATAGAGAGAGAGAGGGAGAGAAAGAGAAATATGTCGATATATGGGGATATACATATATATATGTAGATATATAGATAGGTTAACAACATCTACATACTAAAAACCCAACAGATCATCAAACCTTTAGAGAGCTCAGAAACAGTACCAAAAAAAACATCCTTTCAGATAAAAAGAACTATTACTTTCAACTTCAGCAAACCACCAGAAAAGAACCAAAAAAGTTCTGGTCCAGTATTAACAATCTACTAACCCCAGGCAAAATAGTTACACCCAACCCTCAGGGTTCTGACCCTGGTGATCCCACTTTAATAGCCAATAACTTCAATACTTTCTTCACTACTTCCGTACAAAGTCTAGCTAACCACCTATCTCCTGACACTTCTCAACTACTCTTAAGTAGCTTCAATAACTCTCTTCCTCCCCTTCAACTACAACCTATATCTACCTCCTATATACAATCTCTTATACAAAAACTTAAACCCACTACCCCTTCAGCAGATAAGCTTCCTGCTGAATTCCTGCAAGTAGCAGCTAAAGCTATTGCCTACCCTGTCTCTATCCTAATAAACAGATCCATAAAAGAAAGTACTTTCCCTGCAATCTGGAAGATATCAAACATCATACCCTTACACAAAGGAGGTAAATCTACTGACCTCTCTAACTTTCGCCCAATAGCACTATTATCTCCTCTAGCTAAAATCATGGAAAAATGTATACACAAACAACTACTTAACCATCTCCTCCATGACAACCTACTAGCTAACACTCAACATGGATTCAGACCTTCACATAGTACCACCACTGCATTACTCTCTTTTACCAACACTATCAACTGTAACCGTAACAACAACAAACTAACCTCTTCTCTTTTCCTAGACCTATCAAAAGCCTTTGATATGATAAATCATACACTTCTTTTACACATACTTAAATCTCTTGCCTTGGATTACTCTTCCTTAACCTGGTTTTCATCCTATCTTGAAAACCGTCAGCAAGCAGTACTCTGGAAAAATTCACTATCTGCTCTACTTCCTATCTCTTTAGGAGTACCTCAAGGATCTATACTAGGCCCACTTTTATTTTCTATCTTTATTAACGATCTCCAATCATCTATCCAAAACACTACCTGTATACAATATGCAGATGATTCTACCATAATTTGTACTGCTTCCTCTCAAATAGAACTCCAGTCTCTCACACAAACAACCTTCTCAACCGTAGACCAGTGGTTCTCAAAAAGATGTCTTCTCCTTAACCCCAAGAAAACAAAACTATTACTATTTTCACCTACCCACAAATCTACTCAATTAAACTTCACTATTATTACAAGTGATAATTCCCACATTTCTCCCGACTCTACAACAAAACTGCTTGGTGTTACTATTGATAATAATCTTAACTATGATTATCACATCAATAACACAATAAAAGCAGTTAATAAAAAGATTGGATCGCTGTACAGAATCAAACCCTTCCTTACACCTGAAGCACGGACCACCATAGCCCAATCACATCTTATCTCTACCCTTCTGTATGCTTCCTCTATTTACACTAATCTCTCTAAAAGTAACCTCAGGAAACTCACTGCATCTTACCATAATATTGCTTGATTTGCCACAGCATCTCAGTCTAGAACTCACCACTGTCTAAACTTAAAACAATTACACTGGTTGGAACTTCCTAACAAGCTTATCTATCAACAACTCTTAATAGCACACAAAATTCTATATCAACCATCAAAAACACCAGCTCTTAGCAACCTCTTGACTCCCTATAATAACCTGAAACAACTACGTTCTTCTGAAAAGCTACAAGTTAACACTACTAGAATTACAAATTCTGCAGGTAACTGCCTTTTCTCCAACTCAGTTGGCAAAATATGGAATAACCTTCCCTCACACATCTCCTCTCTAGCCACTCTTCCACTCTTTAAGAAACAACTTCTATTACATCTGAACAAATTCTGGCTCTGCTCTTGTACCAATCCTGACTAACCTGCTTTCAACTTTCTCCTATCATAATTCTTTCTTCACCACTATAATATTCTCTCTGACTACAAATGACTTAATGCCTCTATAGTTACCACTGTTCTCTTATATGTAGTAAAAAAAAAAAAAAAATTTTTTTTTCGTCTTTTACGATTGTGTATTACATATTGAACTACGTAATACTTCCATTCTTCCATATTCTGTACTGAAAGTAGTTAATGCCTTACTTATTACTTTAGTTGGTTTTATTTGTTTTCTTTTTAGATTTGTATTACCTGTACTAAAATTTCTGTATTTTTGCTCATTGCTTTTGTCATAAGTGTTTATTGTTTATGTTTATTTTTATTATCTTGCTTTCATCATTGGAGCTTTTCTCCCCGGGCCTCCACTGAAAATGGACATTGATCCAGCTGGACTAGCCCGGTCAACAAATGTAAAATAAAATAATAAAATAAATAAACATAACCATGGAGGTACATATAAATGGGATACCTACCACATACCGACTGCTTTACATACCAACACACATAATCCCGAGGCTTAAGGTCCAAAAGAACACAGTACCAAAACACCAGATGCGCAATGTGTAATCTCACAATGTTAATGGACAGTTAGTCAGTGCTTCTGGTGTTGCAGTTTGGGTAGGTTACTGTGTGTACGCGTGTTTCTTAGGACTGTAGTGTGCATAAGTGTGTGTTCTGTGTGTCGTGTGTGTTCTTGGGGGACTGTAGTATGTGGTTGTGGGTTAGCTTTGTGCGTCTGTTTGTGTAACTTAGGATGTAGAATATTAAAGTAGGGGGTGGTGTGGGAGGCACAGACACCTACATGGGGGGTGTAGGGGGGCTTGGCCACCTGCTCATACATAGTGTAGGATAGTTTGTTTGGATGTGTTGGGTAGCAGTATGTCTGTTTGTGCATGTGTGTGTTCCATGTTCGTGTTACCTTCGCGAGTTACTGTCGATGTCGGTAATGTGGAGTATGGGAGTCTGTTCTCAGGACTGTGTGCGTCGGAATACTGTGGTTTTGGGATTCCATAGGTCTCCCATATACAGAGGTTGAAGTGTTCACATATGTGTATAACATAGACTATAGCAATCACACATTCCGCCACTACCAACCTTTATGAACAAAGGATATGGAGAGTATATGCCTATACACCATTACAAATATGTGCTATGGACATAAGCCAATGATAGTGTTACCACCTGTTCCACTTTGCAAGGGACACTCCCTCTTTGGGCGTTTGTGTCCTGACCAAATATATTAAACGTGGCAAATGTCCTGGGATTGTAGGACATAATTATGTCCCATATGTAATGTAATAGTTGTATACAATAGTTATTTCTGTATCTAAAGTACTTACATGGTACAGGAAACAGGATAAGCTACTGAACTGCTACAAGAATAAGCTTATAATTAGGCAAGAAAGGAAAGTTCTATCCCTTGTACTGACCGTGGGTTTGTGTCGGCCTCTAAAATCAGATGTGTGTCCTGAAAAGTACCCACTATGGACATATGAAAAGGTGGCAACCCTAGCCAAAGAGGGTCAGTTACCAACACATCTACGATGACTGCAAATACATATGACAGAAATACACAGCTATCATGTACCAACATGTTATTACATTCAGATGTATTACCGAAGGGATTCAAGGGCTAACATCACCTGCATTCTATACAGGAACCACATAACAGTGCCTTAATGAATCAGCCTGCAATTACCATTGTATTAGTCCACAAAAGGATAGGTGCTCAAATAGGGAAAGAACCCTCACGCACATAGCAATTATGGATAAAAGCAGTTCCTACACACCTGCATTTGCTAAGCACACCCACCAACATCATCCCCACACCCAAACATATTACAATACAAACTGTAATAACATCACAAATCATTCACACACTGTACGACATCTGCAGAAGTCTTAACATACCTTGTCAGATACACACTAACATGGCCCTTTGTGAAATAGCTGCTGTTATACAATGGAACAGCTGCTGATATAGTAGGGTTTGTTTGCACTAATCCCGTTTCAGAGGATTGTGCATACACCGGGATGTGTTAGCAATTAGTAACAGCACAGTATGCTACACTTGTACACCAAATCAGGGATGTCTGGTGAGCACACTGTACACCACATAACAGTTCCTGCATAGCCATACAGCCTTGAGCTGGCCAAACATCCTTTCCAGACTTAAACATCTGCAGAAGTATCAGGTACAAACAAACCCTGCATAAGTAGTACTGTTCCGAAATATAACAGCTGTACTCACATGTAGAACTAAATCATCTAGCCATTACACACAGTCCACGGGAGTCATGAAGCTAATATATCTCTGTGTGTCTCCATATAGCTGTTGAAATATATCGCAATAACACATCTAGGCCATCTCCCTCGAAAGTAAGGCAAACAGACAACACCCAAAAGCAGTACTCACTTATACATCACTGTTGCCATGGTATTGGCTAATGGAGTAGCTGCACAGTTGATGTGCATCCACTTAACTACTTTGGAACAGCAATTGGTGGACAGGATACCACATGTTACCGATACGTAACTAGAAAAGGATGTTATCACACATTCAAACCATCCGTATATACCAGCGGAATGTTACAAAGAACATTGAAACACAAACCGAAAAGGATTGAATCAACTGTTAACGACACCTCGGGTTACTAATAAGGTATGTAGAACAGTCAGTATGTCTGTGTATGTAGTACTATTCTGTAGTATTTAAAGTGCATGCAATCCATATAGTGAAAACAGTTATCTTGTAGTGATGTATTGTTGAGCATAGTAACGCTTGTAGTATTTGTGTGTACTTTTGTAGGTCACAATGCAAACACCGTATACACCACAAGGGATGCTATATAAGGGCTTTGAACAGAAATACTCCTCACCAGCTGACATCAGTGGTAGGGTTGGTCCAACAAGTATGTGCTATAACAGGGGATAGTATATGTTGATATATTGTAACTGTAGACATATGTATGGGTGCAATACAGACAATAACATGTGGAAGGTTGGGCCACTGTGCAAGTATATTTTGAATTGTGGGATATTGTGTCAGTAACTGTGTAATGTACAGTATTGTAGGCAGATATGTATTACAAGCTAAATAGCATTACTGTAATGGTAGGCAAACATTAGTTATGTCAATTGGCATTTACAATACACAATAACAGGATAAATATGTCTTTTAGTGAGCCGACAGTTTATCAGCATGATAGCAAAGTAAAATGGAAGAGCTATTTAACTATCCATGCACATAAGACATGTAATATGTGCAAAGGTGGGTACTAGGCTATCTTACCAAGGGTATCTGTAAGCCTAGCTAGCATGTGTTGTCTTTTGCCACCCCCATAAGTTGTTTCCCTGTGCCTCTGAACGGCAGAGCCAATAGTTCCCTGTGCCTCTGTCCAGCAGAGCCACTGCAGTGATCCCCGGGGTACATGTCTGTCTCCCATCCACACGTCAAGATTTTCCTTGAAGAGTGCTCATGAGGGGCTCTGCCTGATGTACATTGGAATCATGTTCCAAAGCATAGGGAGTGTCCGGGTCAGGACTCTATCTGTCCAGCACATCCTACTCATCGTTGTGGTTAGGTGTATATCCCTAGAGCATGTGGCTCTCAGGGGCTTCTATTTAGGTGGAGCATATCCGGTAATACAGGGCTGGACATGGGCCTTGTATGTCAAGCAGGAATCACCTGTGAGTATGCGGTATGCAACTGAGTACAGCTGGAGTTTCGTAGGTTGGGCTGCATAGATCATCTGTTTGAGGTCAGTAATCCTCTTGGTGTGGTACTGGTGTGGTCTTCCAAGCTGTTGCAGTTGTCTTGTAAGGTATATCCCAAATGGGGTGTTGTATCCTTTAATGGGTCTGATATGACATGTGTAGAGTCACAATGGCTCCTCTGATCTGGATGCGAACCCATTAGAGATTAGCGGGGCCATGTAGAAGGATATTCTAACCACCTTGTCATAATGGGTATCGAAGGAGAAATTCCTATCTACTGGTGTTTCCGGATCCCATATTACCTTTTCTGTATGTAGGGGACTAGCACATATGTGGTAGTCCTAGGGTAATTAGTTATATCCAAAGGGGATGACTATGCACTTTTAGGCATTTAGCTTGACGCCATGATATTAACACCAGGTATCCGTCTCAGTGCGACCCTTCCAGTGGGTGTCTGTAACAGCTGGGGAAACAATTATGTCCCCTAGTTTGCAGTCATCTGCAAACTTTTTCAGCCAAAGCCCTCCTGTGCTTGTCTGTATGTCAGAGAAGTATATACCGAACATGTGGGGTCCTAGGACTGAGCCCTGGAGGACAGCAGTTGTAACTGGTATACAGTCGGACCCAGGGTATGCAATTCCCACTGTCTGGGTTCTGTCCATGAGCCACTTTGCAAACCATCACATGACGTAGGGGTTAATGTTCAGGCGGATGGGTATGTTGATAATACCAGAAGAAGGAATGGTGTTGAAAGCCTATGAGAGATCTAGGTAGGCTGTGTGGACCTCCTTACCCTCATCTAATGCCTTGGTATCTGTCTCTAAGAAGTCCACCAGGTTTAAGAGGCATGGTCCGGCCTTAACAATGCTAAACAGGGAGGGGTCAAAGGTTGGGAGGTACTCAATGTCTCTGTGACAGTGATCCATGATGTAAACCATAGCCTTGCAGACCAGGCTAGCCAGGCCTATAGGGAAATAGGTCCCGTGGTCCGTTGTGGCGCTACCTTTGTGGAGTGGGATAACTGTTGCTGTGCGCCATTCAGGGGGCACTATGCCCGATGTGAGGCTATTATTGAACATGGTGCATAGGTGAGGAGACAGTACGATCCAAAGTTCATGTAAAACGCAGCCTGGGATGTTGTCCGGTCCCATGGATGCTGTGATATTGCCTTTAGATTGTGCAGCTTTGAGAGGGATCTGCCAGGATGTTGCCAATATCAATTGTTTCTGTAATGTTCATGCCTTTGCCTTTGTGCTGTAACTCAGAGCAGATCTGGTTGTTGACATTGAAATATGTGACATAGCTATAGAATGCTTTGTGTTTGTTGTTGGTATTAGTTGCGTTATAGTTTTCATAGCTAGCTTTGGAGGATCTTATAAGGGATCTCACCTTCTTACTGAGGCTGGCCAGGGATCTCCTCCACGCATGGTATTGTACTCTCGTTTGCAACAGTGTCTTCCTCCTGTAGTACAATATGTTTATGGCAAGGGACCACTAGATGGATTTAGTTAATTATGAGTATAGCGTCCTGATTCTGTTTGGGGTAGCACAAGCCATGCACTCCTGTAAGTGCTTATAGAGTTCATTTGTGGGGATTCAGCAGTTGTAACAGTACTGTCCATCTACATGGGTGTCATGACGTCCACCACGTCTGTCTTAAGAAGCATGTAGTTGGCCTTGTAGACATATTATACTGTGGTTCCCTTAATGGGGGGTAGGTGTGGGATGTGGATATCAACGGTGTTCAGCACATGGTCTGATCAGACCAACGAGGAGTTGGCTTCATGTGTAGAGCACCAGTCACTCATGTTGGTAATGACTAGGTCTAGGATATTGTTGCCCCTGATGGGTGTGTGGATATGTTGAGTCAGGGCATTGGTGTTTATGAATTTCAGAAACCATTGAGCTAATGTGTTGGTACATGAGTAGTTTTCCCAGTTAATGGTGGGGTAGATTCAGTGAGGCTTATGTGATGAGTGTGGTGTTGTGTGAATGTGTCCCTTCTCCACAAGACAGTCAGGGTCAGGCTTGGTTGGAGAGACCTTTACCTCCAGTTTGGCTAGATGAGTACATCTCTTACAGGTTGTAGTGTTGGGTGGTAGGCAGAGAGGCTTGTTTGTGTACATGAGGCAATGTGTACATTGCCTCAAGATGTCCAGATTCATCAGATAGACAGGTGAGAACACTGGCAGTTGACTCTTTGACTTGCCTTAATATAGAACTACATTCACCTAGATAAGTGAGGAAAGTGAGTACAAGAGCTCCATTACTCTACACAAGTGAGAAAAGTATGTACAAAACCTGTTCACCCTTACCTGTAGGTGATGTGGAAGATTGAGTGCTATAGTAATTATTAGCTTACGTAGTGTTTACAAGTCCTGAACAAGTGCTTAGCATGAATAAGCAATCCAGATAGGGTCTTGGATAATATAAACACATGGCTCCTCCCCAACAGGTACACAAGCATATATCCATGTACACCACAGGGCCCCTGTACCCACAACTATGCAGGTACAAGCTGCACTCAGTCTGCATGGGACCTGCCCACATCACAGGTTGTATCATACACATATGGCAAAACAAGATGCTCTCCATGTACACATCATGTAAAACATAGCTCCATGTCAGGTTGTGTACACATTGAATGGTGCACACCAACAGGTATCACAACCCACAAAGGGGGAGACACCACTGATAATGGGAAGTACTGCACTACTACCCTGCTGAGTCTGGTCTGGAAGGCCATGAACCTTGATCACTTAAGTGATGTCAGCAGTACAGATGTAGATGACAGTATGTTTGATGTCACACTGCATATCGTAACCTTGCCAGATCATAGGACATCATCAATGTGTACCACCTACACTCGGCATACTAGATATACATTCCTATGCCACAAGAGTGTTTTGCAACAGGACTGCTGGCAGAACCAACAATACAGAAGGTGTCTGAATAATATGTGATCATCACACCAGTGGTAGCTACAGTATGTCAGGGTTAATGAATTTTATTCCCCTTCATTGTAGTCCATACCTCACAGACAAACAGAAGGCATCTGCCTATTGAAGTATGCAAATGACTATGACCTAGGAGCAATAGCTGACTCACATTGTCACCCCTATGTTAATAACCCTGTACCCATGAACTACCACCTAGGCAGTGGTCATCATAATGGACACTTGTGTGTAAGGGATGCAGCTGGGCAGTTGTCTTTCCTGTGACAGCTACATCACCACACCTGTCAGGGAGTCATATGCAGCAACCCTAATAATGATAGGGTGCCATTCATGAATATAGAGATCATTGTCTAGCCATACAGAATACTCAAGTGACCCATAACAGATCACATATTTCCTTTAAGGGGTATTGGCCATGTGCAGATGGCCTACACCAGCCTTCCCATTCCCCATCTCCACTATGTAGCATGATGCATACCCTAAATAAATCCATGTCCAACCCAGTGATGTCGGACATGCTACATGTACTCATCCTGATCTCGAACACATACTTCATGGACATCCACCTACCACATTCTGGACAGATCCTTGTCCCATACACTTGACATAGTCCTGCCATACTATGCATTCCTGTCTGTCAAAGCTGCACATCGCTCCCCTCTCAGACATGGTGTGATTACCGCATGGTAACGCATGGTATATGTATCATTAATCCTGTGGATCAGTAATGTGGCACTGCTCCACCTGGCCCCACAGAACCACCTGTCGGCTACTGCCAGGTAACCTTTCATCCTAGATGCATACATGGCCCATGGCATATAGCCCACTAGTTGACTTTGACTGTACATGCTATAGGTGATATCAATCCTTGCAAATACCATCTGGCTAGCCAGTGTCCCATGTGTATCACATGTGCAACACAGGTAATACATGGCAGGATGTTGAATCACTGTACAGTACCGTGTAGATGTATATGGCAGAACACATACATGTAAAACCTTATGTGAGCATGTCTGCAGGGTCACAGGTCATGTCTGTTAAGGCAGTGTAAGTCCTTATATGTGACATATGCACTGCATCAAGGTCGATTGCATTAATGTGGACATATCCAGCCATGTGCTGATAGGTAGGAACACCAGTACAGGCAAACAGACATGCCCACATCAAGACAGCAACCACATGGAGTATGAGCAATGTAATCAGGTGACACACACACACACACATATATGGTGATAATATCCACTCAACATTGAGTGTCACATGTATGTGACACAAACACGTCAGTGTCATGTAGGTTTGCAAATACAACTATTTAAACTGAATTAATGCAATACACATGTATGTTCAGCTGTAGCTCTGTATGTCTCTGAGGTACTGTGACCTGTCTCCATCATTATGTCTTCCAGGTATGCTGCATGCAAGGCTTCCCCCTTTTACACGCTTGGAGGATGAGACCCTCATCCCATACCTACTCGACAATCACAACATCCTGTTCAGCCATGTGCCACAGGATGCACAGCAATGGGATGCCCTGTGGATGGAACTTTGCAGGAGGGTTAATGATGTGGGTGGCCACAACCGCACATACCAGCAGGTGCACAGACACTGTACAGACCTCATTAGAAGGGTGAAACAGTGTGTGAATGCAATCACCAGGGAACAAGGTGCAACAGGTGGTGGACCACCAACCCAGCCCCCACTCACACGTACTGAGGAGCTACTGGCCAACCTGGGGACACCTACAGAACTACATCCACAAGCCTTAGCCGATATTGTGGACGTGAGTGTCTCTCAACCACTGAGCCTGGAGTTGCCTGGTACATCAGTACTGCATCTATAACAACTATATTCCATATAGCTGCATGTGTCACTGTACAATATGTAATGTAACATCAGATGCAAGGCATGCATACACAGAGGCCGCATACTATAGTATGCTACTCTGTGTATGCACACATGTGCATACACCATAGTATAGTCTAATGTACTGGTGTATGTGTTATGCACATTGCTCCCTGTAGCCTTTATACAGGGGTGGATTATGCTCATACTGCTGTGTTACTCCTATTTAGGTACCTCTGGCATTCCGCTGCAACAGCAGCCCATTGCAGGTGAGAGTGTCATTATTTATCAGGAACAGTAATGCACAAATCTATCTGCCATGTGGCCATTCACAACATGTACACATAATGTATAGTCCTGTCACAATATACAGGTCAAACCTACAATGCATCACAATGACTATCCATGTGCAACACTTGCAAACTATGTGAATCATCTCACCGACATGAATCTTCACAAACTTTATTGCCAGATGTGTTGACAGCTGTGCATATAATGGTGGAGGTGCTGTTCACTTTAGGAACGTACAACAGATCTGATCTACACATGTGGTGAATAGAAACAGTACTACACAGTGGGCTGGAGTATGGCCAGCATAGGTTTCACCGGTGTGGATCATAGCCCTGCTATGAATGTCACACAATGTGATGTGCTATCTTGACATGTCCATGACATCTATTGGCCTGGCTGCTACACTGCCAACCTAACTTGAAAACATATTCTACATACCACCCTTTATCTGCATAACCCTGTTGTCAGTGGAGCATATATGTCATATGGGACAACACAGACATGTGAAATAGATGCCCATCACAATAATTTGGACAACACATATACACACATGGCCATGGAGGATGGCCAGAGACATGGAGCAACACACACAGTAGACGTGTTGTGCTTGTGTGTACACCCTGTCATACAGTGGCTACACATGGTTCGGCCATGGCCTTTGTATAATGGTCATAATGTAGATGTGGAACACTAGACATCCTACAAGCCTGTGCACATCTTGTGTAGGAATAACATCAATCCACCACATAAGATGTGTTGAACATCTTGTGGGTGTTGCAACATGACAGCAGTCACCTGTACAGTATCCACATCAGGCCACAGATACAGTACATTCCCATTGCTGGTGATGGACATAAATGCCATACTAGCTCCTCATGTGTGTGTGTGTGTGTGTGTGTGTGTGTGTGTGTGTGTGTGTGTGTGTGTGTGTGTGTGTGTGTGTGTGTGGTACACAGATGTCATGTGGGACATGGTGTACCGACGTGTTCGCCATGTCTGCCCATAGTTGCCAGGCTGCAGCAATATGGTTGCAGATGTGCAGGGGTGTCATCCATATACCCATCAGTGACCTGTGTCACAACTTCCACATCATGGTTTAGTGTGTATACACCTCAGTGACATGGGTCACATTCTACAGTATATATGTATTGCATCTGAACACAGTCATGGCTATGAACCCTGTCTGTAACTCACACTGTATAGCATTGCCCATCACAATAATTTGGATAACACATATACACACATGGCCATGGAGGATGGCCAGAGACATGGAGCAACACACACAGTAGACGTGTTTTGCTTGTGTGTACACCCTGTCATACAGTGGCTACACATGGTTCGGCCATGGCCTTTGTATAATGGTCATAATGTAGATGTGGAACACTAGACATCCTACAAGCCTGTGCACATCTTGTGTAGGCATAACATCAATCCACCACATAAGATGTGTTGAACATCTTGTGGGTGTTGCAACATGACAGCAGTCACCTGTACAGTATCCACATCAGGCCACAGATACAGTACATTCCCATTGCTGGTGATGGACATTAATGCCATACTAGCTCCTCGTGTGTGTGTGTGTGTGTGTGTGTGTGTGTGTGTGTGTGTGTGTGTGTGTGTGTGTGTGGTACACAGATGTCATGTGGGACATGGTGTGCCGACGTGTTTGCCATGTCTGCCCATAGTTGCCAGGCTGCAGCAATATGGTTGCAGATTTGCAGGGGTGTCATCCGTATACCCATCAGTGACCTGTGTCACAACTTCCACGTCATGGTTTAGTGTGTATACACCTCAGTGACATGGGTCACATTCTACAGTATATATGTATTGCATCTGAACACAGTCATGGCTATGAACCCTGTCTGTAACTCACACTGTATAGCACTAGAGATGCCTCATGATTCTCTGCAATGGCCATGCACATCAGCTAAATTTGCAGTATATCTGTAGGGTGGACAGACAACAATGAATTGGTACACCAAAGCCCCACTGTATATTTGACAGGACACCATTGTGTTAAACATGTATGCATGTCATTGCACATGTCAGCAGATCACATGATATACTACATGTGATTATCAAGGTCATATGCCACACATCAGGCAAGTGTACTGCTAACCTGTAATGGTCCACATGGTGTAACACAGGGATGTATGCTAACCACTACTATGATTGTGTAATTTACATTCTGTCTGCTATGACACATGCATGCTGTTGTGTGCAACCTAGGGATGCATGATAATTACCACTATTATTGTCTGCGCTGCATGCCATCTGCCATATCACATGCATGTTGCATGCCTTCTGTCATATCACATGCGTGTGTGTATGTGTGTCTATTGTATAGATTGTAATAGATGCATGTTTCAGGCTGTAATCGAGGCACAGGCACATGCTGAACGGTACAACAGACAAGATCAGAGGCTACAGAGGGCTGCTGTCCATTCTTTAAACAACAGCATCCAGGCAATGGTAAAGGCTCAACAGCAGATTGCTGATGCTTTGGATTGACAGTTGGGTGACATGGTTGGAGTCCTTAACCATGGCATCACAATCCGCGAGTGTGAGCTGTTTGCATTGGAATATCTGGTAGGAGTGAGGCGTCGGGCACATGGTCATTGGCCTGCTACATCACCTGTGTCAGGTCTACGTGTACGAGCTACCTCACATGACCGCTCCCATAGTGGCGGTAGCAGCAGCAGTGCATCTGGTGCTGGTTTGTCCACACCATGACACAGCAGGCCGCGTGCACGTGGCCCAGGATGGTCCCAACAGGGACACAGTTCCAGTGGACTAGTGACATCAGACAGTACCCAATCTGCACCTCTGTCTGGTAGTGCTCGTGCAACCCCTGGCAGGCACAGGTCACATGTCCATGGCTGGGCACCGGGAACTGTAAAACCTTGCCTGTACAGTCTGTAGCTGTCAATAATACCCCTGTGTAGGTCAGACACATGGGAGAACTGTGTGCAGACATACATGTACACACTGGACAGATATGTAGGGCACCACAACACACACACATTCAATTAGATCAAAGGCCCAAACCCACACACATGATGTCATCCAATGGTGCAGCCTAAGCCTCTGACAAACATTAAAACCCTGTGCATATGATGATGCCTGTGCCGTATCCCTGACATCCACACCATCGGTGCAGGGACATGTTCATATGGTCTGATGCACAGGGTGAACAGACCAGGATGATACGTGTAGTTTACAAATGTTGAGGACTGTTAACAGGCAGCAGATATACCATGTAGTACAGGTATACAATACTGTTAACAGTATGTATCTTGTGTAACAACAGTGCAGCCGAGGCCTCCGGCAAACATTAACACCCTGTGCATATGATGATGCCTGTGCCACATCCCTGACATCCACACCATCGGTGCAGGGACACGCTCATATGGTCTGATGCATAGGGTCAACAGACTAGGATGATACGTGTAGTTTACAAATGTTGAGAACTGTTGATAGTCAACAGATATACCATGTAGTACAGGTGTACAATACTGTTAACAGTATGTGTCTTGTGTAACAACAGTAAATGCATGTTAGTCATGATGTTCTGCTGTCCTTCTTCAGGTCTAATTGCACGTGCTGGTGGATGTCAGTCTTTGCAGTTAAGTGTCCCATATGTCAATGTGGACTACTCACAGGTATGTATGAATATACCAGCATGCACCATGTAGTTGCCACATACCAGCGAGAATGTCCCATGTTACAAATACGTCTACCTTTCCAAGAGCATGATAGCTGTGTATTAAGCTACTGTGGCCACAGACGTGACATCCATAAAGAGTGACATCACAGGTAAAGTTACATGGAATGGTGAGGTAAGAGAGTGGTCTAGCTGATTACAAGGGTAGAGGCCACTGGGAAGTGTGATGCCTCAATGGAAATCAGTAATACACAATCCCATGACAGGATGCCAACACACAACTGCACCCACATACTCAGGTATTGACACATGTATTCAGTGACACTGTAACACATGCACACGCACACACACACACACACACACACACACACACACACACACACACACACTCACAGCTTCACCGACACAGTAACACACACTCGCACACAGTTGCTACTGGTGGGATGAGGACCCCTGCCTATGTGCAAATCATCATTACAGTACTGTGCACCTACATGATGCGCCACAGAGAATACACATGTACAGCTACTCAGTACGGCCTAAGATTGGGGACATCAACACGGATAGTTGAATGCATCGCCTGGATGGTGGGAGAGGTCTTATCAGTTCAGTATGGTAACATACATCCTCACCCCAGGGCATCAGTCATACACACACTGTGGCATTCAGTAATTAATACATCTATGTCATGCACATACAGATACCTCACATGTGTGAGATACACGCCTCTGCCTATGTCCTGCTTTCTACATTGCAGTCTGTACAGATGTGTACACTAGTGTACACGTCAGTGAGTAACAATTGAGATGTATTCCCCACAATACGTGACATATATGGACACACACGCAACCACACATGCCAGTACTGTGAATCTCAGACCTGCCTAACTCATGTTATGTATGTCAGATGTACAGCAGTACTGCACGCGTTACAAACTGTACTGACACTTCCTGTGCCAACAGTGCTGATATATGCACTAGGGACGTCATATCTATTAACAGGTGTCAAGTGATTTACCTTTGCTATCACCCTGACCACTGTCTAAGTTGTGTGTTATGTCCTTCAATTAACAAAACCATTGCTTACTGGTTTCGCAGGGTATTGTAGGACCACTTGTGGCACACCTGTGAGCTGTCCACAGTAAACATCAATCTGCAAAGATGCCCCGCCACTTAGTTATTTCAACACATCTGTCCATACCTGTGGTACATCTTTCTGTACATTCAGCATATCACCATATACAGTTGGCAATGTTGAGGCTGCATTGCAGCTGCGTGATGTACTAGGATACACGCCACCTGCATACATCAGCAACTGCACATGCATGTTATCTGAATGCACAACACTACGTGTACAGGTGTATAGGTCCTACAGTCCTGACATTTGGTCATGTTTGTAGGCATTGCAATTGGTGGATATGTGTAATGACATACATGACACATGGACTGTTGTATGATATGATGGGTGACCAGTACAAAGGGGATGTTACCTCTGTCAGCATTGATATAACACCTTATGTACTGTTAGCATTCAGCAGCCATAGACCTACATTCCATGTGCATGTGTGTAATGGCTGTAGCCACCTGTTTGCACAAACAACTTCAACAGCTATGCTATTTACAGGTATGTTGTGTGTGTGGCATGTACATACCCAGGGCAGGTACATGTATGTCATATCCATACATGATGGTGTGTACTGGTGTACAGCAACAGACATCTGCTAATGGTGGACAGTACTGAGGACCCTTGGTATGTGTACAGCTGACCTGGTCTCAGACAGTGGTATCATTGCATTGCATAACACATGATGCAACTGTGTCAGTACATGTGTACTGTCTACAGTTGATGTAGAGCTTAGTACAGTACACAGGTCAAGGGTCACATGGTGGTGTACTTGTCTGTCATACAACATGTATGGTTGCATGTTGGTGGTCTGAGGGCATGGTGGTGTCTGCAGTTTATATCCTAGAATGCAGCATGTGACACTTTGTCCTGCACATGGCTCATCTGTGATGCCTTTCGTGGGGGGACCGGTCAGTACATGTGAGTGGCATTTATATATGTGGGTACACCACCTGGAGCAGTCATACCTGTGTTATGGCCCACATGTCTGGTTCTGAGGTATATGGTGATAGTGCTAGGTTCTGAGGTATACGGTGGTAGTGCTATTGTGCACTACAGAGACATCAGCCAGGTGTTCCTCATGGCACAGATATCAGTACTCCCCATTGTTGGATCTACAGTGGCCAGCTGTGAATATGGACACTACAAATCTAACACTGGTTAGCATAAGAAAACAATGCAGTTGTCCTGTAGGTGTATGGGAGTTAACCTGTGTTTAGGACATTTGGCTTGGAATGGCACTGTGTGGGTGGATGTGACTTGGGTAATATCCACACTTCCTTGTATCATGAATGTATGTGATATGTGACAAAGGCCTGCCTACTGTCAGCCATGTCATCCCAGAATGACAGCTGATTTGTAAACGACCAGTGTCAAATATATGTAGAGCAGCGTTCCCGCTAACAATGACAACTACTAACACCAGAGCCCATTACAATGTGTTCTTTACATCTACCTGTAATAGCATGGCCACTGTGGCCCTCCATGTTTAGCATCAGAGTGCATTCCAACCAGCCCTGTGCTACTAAGTGTGTGAGCATGCCCCCTGTGCTATGAAGTGTATGAGCATGCCCAGTATATCCTTGTGTAGATGGACACATAGTGCATTCCGAACAGCCCTGTGTTACTAAGTGTGTGAGCATACCCCTGTGCTACTAAGTGTGTGAGCATGCCCGCTGTGCTACTAAGTGTATGAGCATGCCAGTATATCCTTGTGCAGATGGACACATAGTGCATTCCGAACAGCCCTGTGCTACTAAGTGTGTGAGCATGCCCCCTGTGCTACTAAGTGTATGAGCATGCCCAGTATATCCTTGTGTAGATGGACACATAGTGCATTCTGAACAGCCCTGTGCTACTAAGTGTGTGAGCATGCCCAGTGACACCTTGTGCTGGTTATGTGCCTCTGTGTATGGGCATGGCCATTGTAACCCTGTATAGTGGTAGTAGTCATCCATTCCACAGATGGGCATACTCCAGGTCAGGATGGGTTCATACTTTAAACACACAGGTTCACAGGTGTGTACATCTTAACTGCCAGCATCCCTGTTGATGTCCACATTCCCAGACAGTCATAATGTAGTCTGTGTGGCGCGATTCGTATATATGTAGTATTGTAATAGTAATCTGTAAATAGGCAGGTGTTCCGTACCAGACACTGGCATGTGTGTGTATGTCTGTCCCCATTTGCCGGTGGACTCTAAATTGCTTTTAGACTGCCCACACTCCATACATTTCTTATACCCACTGTTAGCAAGGCCGATGATGTCACCCATCTACAAATACACCTCTGGGAGTGCTGTGTTCCAGTAATCTCGGTAGTGCGTTCTGTAACTGCGTAATGCTGTAGTGTAATAAAGTAGTTAGGTCAATGTTCTAGTCCCACACTTGCCATGTGTGTGTGTCTCCCCATTTGCCTGAGGACTGACTAATACCTTTATACTGCTCACACTCCATACATTTCTTATACCCACCATTAGCAAGGCCGATGACGTCACCCATCTACAAATACACCTCTGGGAGTGCTGTGTTCCAGTAATCTCGGTATGGCGTTCTGTAACTGCGTAATGTGTAGTGTAATGAAGTAGTTACTAGTGTTCTAGTCCCACACTTGCTGTGTGTGTGTGTGTGTGTGTGTGTGTGTGTGTGTGTGTGTGTGTGTGTGTGTGTGTGTGTCCGTTTGCCTGAGGACTGAGTAATACCTTTATACTGCTCACACTCCATATATTTCTTATACCCACCATTAGCAAGGCTGATGATGTCACCCATCTACAAATACACCTCTGGGAGTGCTGTGTCCCAGTAATCCCTGTAGTGCGTTCTGTAACTGCGTAATGCTGTAGTGTAATAAAGTAGTTAGGTCGGTGTTCTAGTCCCACACTCTCTGTGTGTGTGTCTCCCCATTTGCCTGAGGACTGAGTAATACCTTTATACTGCTCACACTCCATACATTTCTTATACCCACTGTTAGCAAGGCCAATGATGTCACCCATCTACAAATACACCTCTGGGAGTGCTGTGTCCCAGTAATCTCAGTAGGGCGTTGTGTAACTGCATAATACTGTAGTGTAATAAAGTAGTTAGGTCGGTATTCTAGTCCCACACTTGCTGTGTGTGTGTATGTGTGTTTATGTCCCCGTTTGCCTGAGGACTGAGTAATGCTTTTATACTGCTCACACTCCATACATTTCTTATACTCACCGTTAGCAAGGGCGATGATGTCACCCATCTACAAATACACCTCTGGGAGTGCTGTGTTCCAGTAATCTTGGTAGCGCATTCTGCAACTGCATAATGCTGTAGTGTAGTAAAGTAGTTAGGTCAGTGTTCTAATCCCAGACATGCCTAGTGTGTGTGTGTGTGTGTGTGTGTGTGTGTGTGTGTGTGTGTGCATGTGTGTGTGTGTGTGTGTGTGTGTGTGTGTGTGTGTGTGTGTGTTTGCCTGCATAAGACAAGTACAGTGCTTTGTAGTATTCACTGTAGCACATGCCCTAAATGTGTGTTGCTGCAGTGTGATACAGTAGAGGTTGTATGCAGGACATGGCAAGTGTGTGTTTGTCTGTCAGAGCCTGTGTAGAGGTGGTCGCGATTGTCTTACTATTGGACATGTTTGGGAGCGGGTTTTGTAGTTTTCCTATATAGTATCTGTCTTATGACACATTGGCCACCTCATGAGGAGTACAGCTGTCAGTCAGCCACGGCACTGTGTTGGCAAGCCATACCCATACATCTGGCAAAAGGGCTGGAAAACTAAGTATGCAGCCCTAGTAGTACCCAGTATATGTCCCGCACCCATGTGCCATGCACACACAACCTTGCCTAGGATATCCCACTATGTTGCTAGTAACATGCACATTGAGGACAGATAGTAGGCATGGTGTGACCGCTGTGGCCTACAGAGGACATGGCACCCTGTACAGCGGTACAATAGGCACATATATGTGGACATTGTGCCTTCACTATGTTCCACACTGAATGGCTGCAACATATGTGGTGCCATCATATGTGATCCACTAAGGCCAGACAATGCTGTACACATGTGCCCTGTATGGACACATGCCACTGACACCACGGAATACCTGTCCATTCTCTACATGCAGGTGCAGGGCCGACCTGCTCACTGTAAGCAGGTTTTGCCACACCAGGCCAGTATTGGCATATTAGGGTATAACAGGCTGCGTACACTACATGTGTCTGCCAAACCAGGTACACCTGTACATGTCACTGTACAGTATTGTGGGACATGCACATCCCAGGCAATGTCCATATGAAGGACTATCAAACACAAACATGGCATGCATTGCAAAGCTATGGCCCTACACATTGGTAACCAGGATGTCACGCCAGATATTGCAGTAACCATCTGTGTGGGACATTGCAGACACTACACCCCTGCACTGCACACTATTGTCAGGTGACGCAATGGCAAGGATTACCCCTCACCCAGCCTTGTACAGCCATCTTGCACAGCCAAACACTACAGACCCATGGAGCAATGCATACCTGCATGACAGTACTGTCACCCTATGTCTGCATGTGGGTTGTGATGCTCCCAACCACAGTCACTCTCAGTATAAACCTCATTGGCATACCAACAGTTGTCAAGCACTTTCACATGGCTTAGCCAATTGTACCTCCAGATATCCCCTGTGGTGCATGTGGTCCTGTGCATTACTGCGATGTGGCAAACTAAGTAGTTGCATTGTGTATTTGCCACCCTGGCAAATGTGTCAATGCATGTCCATTAGAGTGTGGTTGTGGTGACAATGTAATCCATTCACGTGGACTGACATGTGTGCCACACCTAATGCATGTCTACTATATCTGTTGCAGACGGCATTCACTCACTTACACACATGTTCTTACAGCACTGCAACATGCCACCTCTGTGGCACATGTAGCAACGTCATGCACAGGTAATAGTAATGAGTAGTCAGGGGTTTGCCCCTGTACTATTCAGTGTGTGGCAGATTATGGTTAAGTCTCCAAGCCCTTCCCTGGTGTACATTGCCTGTCCCGCTCACACACTCTCTGGTGGATGTAAAGGTGTACACCTGCACAGCAGCAGCATGTGTATTGTAACAGATGGAAATGGTCAGCTGATGGCCTCTGCACCTATTGCAGTCCTCCTCTAGCTGATTGCATGTGGTACAGCTGTGATGGTGTTCCCATAGCCATCCACATGATAAACACAGTACACTACCTAGGGAAACATGTTATTATCTGGCCATGACAGTCACTGTGAGTGGTACCTGGATGTGGTGTTCTGACACAGCATTACAGATGATATCTGGATGTACCTCAATCATTTTCAACAGTGGGAAATAGCCTAATGACAGGAGGGTGATGTGCCATACAACTACAGCATGTACGTGTATCTATGCTGCATTGAGACTACTGCCTGTTTAACATGTGTGTGGTAATGGCTATTCTGCATGTTAAAATACAGACATGACAGTACTCTTTTCATGAAGGAACCCCATCTGTAGGGCCATCTTTGAACAGGTCAGTGTGTACAACCATTTGTTTCCTGTGTTACACACTGAACACACTTCTGTGCATAGCAGAAGCATGGTGTGGGGATTGCAGACCGTACATGATGATAGGGATGTGTTACTGCCATCGCATCCCTGAATGGACATGTGTCACATGAGACAATGGTATGACTGACACTGTGTGGGATTCCCAGTGACAAGCCAGTGATGGGCAACTGTTCATAGCTGCGGTCACATGTCTACTACACATTGTACAGTTGCTATGCGGTACATATGCATGCGATGTGCTCCCTCTGCAAATGTATACCATCTGTTGGGTTGCTGGTGATATCTATGCATACTGTCATAGGTAATTCTGTATGCTGTTGTTTATCACTAAGCCATATGTGGGTTTAAAATGCAACACCATAGGCCGAATGGGTTGGTAGGTCCCGGCAGATCCTCCTGTCCCACTACAGCTGACCATGGCACTGGGCACCATAGCCGGCGTTAGGCACCCGCGAAACCCATGGCCGCGGGGAGCCCCCAATTACATCCCAGCGAACGAGGGCCCCCATGCAGTAGCTGTGAGTTTCTCTGTCCCCTCCGCTTGTTGCTCAGCAAAGCACCTTTTGGACGTCCACACGGCTCAGTAATATTACCGCGCGACTACAAACTGTTTTCCTCCTTTTTTTGTTTAACATGCCTGTAAGCTGCTCTCAATCAGGTCCACTTCAGTGAAGCACAGGACCTCATTAGCTGCAGCAGCCAGGAAAAGAACTTGTTTTTACATGTGTGGTGGATAAACAGGCATACCCAAGCATATCAAAATAAACTTCAGTTTTACAGAGAGGAGTAAACAAATGTACATGTATACACTTTAATAGGAAGTTTAAAAGAATGGGGTAGATAGGCTGTTTATATGGGAGGCACATTTGCATCATGAAGGACTTGCATAGATAGATGTGTTTACATTACAAGGTGATATAAATGGCCAGGATTATCAGAGTATAGTGCCAGAATAGTCATATATTAAATACAACTAACAGAGAAACAGTAGTTAGAATAGGAGATGGGGTGGTGAAGGTTGGTAGAGTGAGGAGGAAGAATTAAGTTAGAGTGTTCCAACAATGCCCAGTGCAAATATGTGTGTGAATGTGTGCGCCTGTGTGCATGATTTTGTGTGCGTATGTGCGCGCGCGCGCGTGTGTGTGTGTGTGTGTGTGTGTGTAAAAGTTTGCACTTTTTCTTCAGTGATGTAGCGGTGGTCTGGGGCAAAAATAATGGTACTTGCCCCGCCATAAAATATGATGGGGGAGAAAAATTCCCTTTGGTCCTCTAACATCTAACTTTTAAAATTAAGGAAGGGGGGAGCAGGGTGTTAATTCTGCTCCTTACCCATAACTTCATTAGCCAATCAAGCAATGTTACAAATGGAACTTGGGTCTTTTGTTTATGTGTAATAAAATAATTAATAAAACAATATGTAACCAATGTGCAGTGGTTAGCAAGAGGTTCTCTGGTTCCATCCTTGGCTGGGGTGCCTTCTGTGTGGAGTCTGCATGTCATCCCTGTGGTCGCGTGGGTTTCCTCCAGGTGCTCCAGTTTCCTCCCACATCCCAAAGACATGCTGTAGGTGGATTGGGCACTCTAAATTGGCCCTAGGCGTGAGTGCACGCATGTGTGTCCCTTCTGTGGAAGGTTGGGTTGCCACCTTTTCAAATGCCCAAAGTGGGATATTTTCTTTTGTTGAAGCATGAGATTTTGCAGGACAAAACATAGCCATGGCCAGTGCAAAGGACAGAACTTCACTTTTTTGCCAAAATAAAAGCTTATTTTTACATCATTTGTTTTGCTTATGTTATTTCTTATAACATTTAAGTGTTTCAGATGAAAAATAACTGTTTTATGCAAATATTAAAAAACCTAGGACATATTTTTTGTCCTAAAATCTCAGGACATTTGTAATTTTTTATTTTGGTTTATCTGTTTGTATGAGGGACAATATAAGGGAATGCGAAATGTAATATACATTTAATTCTGATTGCCCGTTAGGAGAGTGTTAAGTTAGTTATTTGGGGCAAGAGGTACGGTTTTATTTGGCAGTATCTATGCTGTATATGTAAAAGGTAGAGAGAAAGGGATAGAGGTGACGAAAGGGAGGAGAGATAAATAATGGGACAGAGAAGGATATTGTAGTTGGCTAGAGTAGGGATAGGTGGGCAGTCTTGTGAGATGCTGTCTAAGTGAATAGTTTTAGGCATATGGGGTAAGTAGTGAAGATTAGCTTATTTCAGTCTGGGTTGGGACTTGACCTGTTGCATGGTAGATCGATGTCAGCATATTGGATAATGAGTGCTAGGGATGTGGCGGTATTGAGGTTGATAATAAATACACTAAACTGAAGTGGATCAAGGATGTAGCCTTGTGAGACTACTAATGTGAGTGGAAGTAGAGGGGTGTAGATCCTGGAGACATTTTATGCCTGTTTATGACCTGTTGGGTAGCTTTAGAGCCATTCGAGGACTAGGGGGATGCGATTAAGATTGGCAAGAGTAGTTAGTAGTTTGTTGAGAGAATAATGTATGATATTTTCAAGATGGTTGGGACGTATTGCTCAGTAATGGATCTTTTAAGTATTCAGGATAAGAACTGGCTTCAGCTGCTATTTTTTTAAATTCTGGTGGTAGATTTTCAGCTGAATTTGCAGTAGGTTTTGAGTTTTTTACAAGTTTGTCAAACACTGTTCTGAGATCTAGGTTCATAGTACTGTTTTACACTATCCCTGATGTTATACGTTGTTCTGCAGTTTTTTGGCTGTTTGAATTATGCTGAGAGGTTAGGAGGTTGATGGGGCCTCTATGTTGCTTAAAATGCCTAATGCTGGGAGGGTAGTCAGCAGCTGGGAGAATGTTGCTGAAGGCATATATGTTTTGAATGTATACTAATGCAAACCCTGTTATGTTACTATTGTGTATAACCACAATGTTCTACTCTCTCCATGTCTCTTCATGTAGTCCAGGGAGGTACGACTCAGGTCATTCACACCAACATGAACAATGACAGAGTCATATTTGTACTTGTTCTGGAGTGACCTGAGTGCTTGTGTTATGTGGCGGGTCCTGGCACCCGACAGGCAATTAACAGTAACCTTCTCATTGTTCAGCCTAGTAAGTGGGACGTCATTGTGCCTGACTATAGAGTCACCTATTACTAGTGTGTTTGGAATGTTATTTTGCCTTAAGGGCTGTGATTGTGTGGTACACTGGTTTTGTGAAGTATGTGTTTCATGGTTTGTGTTGGGGGGGTGGAGGTTGCTTGGATGTCTGCTTTGGAGGTCTCTGTTGCTTTTTCAGATTTTATTTAGAGCCTCCGAGTATGTTTTTGTGTATTTATGTGTGTTTTTTGCCAGTGCTGGTTTCATAGGTCTATGTGAGACTGGTGGTCCAGTCTTGGGTTGAGAGAGCTTAGCCTCCAGTTTGGCTGTATAATTGCATCTCTCACATGTATTAGTGTTTGGTGGAAGGAGGAGAGGGTTGTCTGTGTACATGAGGCAATTGTAACATTGCCTCAAAATGCCCAGATTCCCCAGTTGGACTGGAGAGTTCACCTGAGACTGCCCTTTGGACATGCCTGGATAGCAACAGTGAACTGTTTTACTGATTGGCTGGTAAGGTCAAATAGAGAGCCTTGTCCTTCTCTACAGTATGGGGGGGGGTCCAGTGCTAAGGTTTATTAGTGCTTGCTATGAGTTTTGGGCAAGTGCCGGGATGAGAAGTGAATGATCTGAGTGCTTAAGTTGAAAGTTTGCCTAGTTCCAAGGGAAAAATTGAAGAGTAGACTTTGTGGAGCCGGGAATAGTTATACCCTAGCTAACCAGCGCTGCCCGGTGTGCAAAACCGTGCAAATGTGAGTTTTATAGCAGGGAAATGAAAAAGATAGAAATTAGCCCAAAATGGCCAATAAACTACTAATTTTTGGGTTGAATCCACTCCTCCAGGGACAGATAGGCTGCTCAAAGCTCCCTCTCTCACAGTGAACAGAGAAATTTCCTTCTATCCAAGTATAACATTGGTATTAACTGCCAGTCAGTGTGTGTACCTGTGAGTAGCTATCTTGCTGTGGTACTTTGTACCTGTGGTACAGGGGTTTGTTGTAATGTAACATTGGTACTAAATGCCAGTGTGTAGCGTGGCACATCAATTCTTAATGATCTGAATGTAGTGACACTAGTGGTTAAATGGTGCTGGATGAGCTTGACAGGGAAGGGGGTGCAATGGCAAAGTGGTAACACTCTATGTTCTCTTGAGTAGGGCCCCCAACTTGAACCTTGCTGGGGGCCCCCAAAATGCTAGCACCGGCCCTGCCGGGCACTAGCACATCTGGGGCCCAGCCATTAACATCAACTTCTGTTGGCTTTGTATCACATTCTGGTGGTACCACCACTGAGGATGGAGCATGTCCCCCTTGGGAGCGGGACCAGACATGTACATATCTGCTGTCGTGCGGTCCCGGACATGTTGTGTAGGTGGCTCCCTAAGGGGTTACGAAGCCAGATACGCCAGTTCAAGGGCAGAGTGTCACATTTACAGGGTGATGCTGCCCCTCCTGGACAGCCCCCAGCACTGCCTCCTTTGCAGCTGTGTAGGTGTAGTGGCAGTTGCCCATGGCTGGAGACCTCCACCCCAGTATTCCCATGGGGTTTTGAATGCCAAAGACCCATCCCCATCCAGGGTGTATCCCCCCCACATGTGTCATATACCAACCCTGTATGCTGTCATTTCTGTGCTCCTACCTATCCTCCATGGCCATACCTACACTCCTTCCCCAACATCTGACCCTCACCTACGGACACATAAGGCCATTCGGCTCCTGGGACACCATCTGCCCTATACATAGCTGTCCATTACACACACGTGCCCACTGGACACATGAAACCCTTGTAATATGCATCATAACATACTACTGTTATCCTCACCACTGTCCCTCATGCATACGGTCCTGGTATGTACATCACTCCTACATGGTTTAGGTACACGTGAGGAGGATGACCCCATTGTACACAAAAATACCAGTCCCTTTATGATTACCCCATTTACCTTTATCATGATGATGATGTTGCACACAGCACATTGCTGGAGTACTGTTCACACATAATGATTGGACAGGTACCGTTGTGTTAATGTAAATTACATGCACAGAGTGATGTATACGGCCAATGTACAACTATTGTCTGTCTGAGGGAGTCTTGTGATCACATAGAGCAACACCACTACATAATACAGGCGTCACTGGTGTTTCCCATTTCATTCATTTGTAATGCTTTGTTACCACATGGCATGTCCCTGATACATCTCTATATATGTATGTACCTATATGCTGGACATAAACACTTACATGTACTTCTACATGATGGAATACATTCCTATACTGTTGAATGACTGCGCTGTATGATATCCTCTGGTTACAGCCTCTTATGCTCGATTAGCCTCTACATTGCTTAACCAATGCAATACTCGCATACTGGTTGCCAAACACACTTACATCCGCTCATTCCCGTACTTGCTAATGCACCAGCATTAGTGCTTGCATCTGTCACTCACACCCCTGGGTGTGAGCAAGGACCACAATATTACCTTGTGATGCCTATTACATCATACTACATGACTCCAGTATTGGCCACCCATTAGGTGACGGCATCGCGTTCGACTGTATGGAATCTGCGACCTGTCCAGTGACACAATCATATTTGTGTGTACCTCATACAATGTGCTCCCACCTTGTGATGCCTATTACATCAGAATACATGAATACAGTATCAGAAATGGCTGCCTATTAGGCGATGGCATGGCATTCATCTGTATGGAATCAGCGGTCTGTCCTGAAAATCATTCAT
>NC_056731.1:1155642425-1155707425 GCF_019279795.1 Protopterus annectens
CATGTTTAAATGTTGGCTTTACAGCAGAGCAGCATTCATTCCACAAGGAGAATGATATGTGCTATTGTCGACCTTGAACCATGAATGCCTTTTCGTTAGGCGGATGCTCTAACCACTACTCTATTGGTGTTCTGTCTCATTTATATGTATACCCATGGTGCATAGTTACCCGAACACACACCTCATAACTTCACTTACACAGCAGGCATCCATTTACCTGTTGGGAAAAATGCACTACTACACATGCATCATTCCTTATTCCCTACTGCTCTGGATTCGTGCCACATGTTGACTCACTCCGAGGATATTCAGACCTCTAAAGCCTATAGTCCTGGCACATACATGTGTTCGATTGTCAGGGTGTTCATATGGTCTTCCATGTTTAGGTTTGTCTGATTGGGGACCGGGACTGCTCTGTACCTAGTTGAAAGTCAGACTTAGCAAGGGGAGATCGTTTGTTCCACTTTTAGCATCCTACCTGTGGTTGGGGATGCAGAGGTGTGCTCACCGATGGCCATCCTGATATATAACAGCACTAACTATTACGGGGATTTCCTATATTGTGACCATGTTCATTCTTCATGTCTAACTATATTTATATATACACATGCATATACACCTACATGCTCATTTGCATTTCCCATACCATTGAATCACCGCCACCTACCATTGCGCATGCACGCTTGCATAACTGCTTATGTCTCGGGTTGCCACCTTTTCATATGGCCAAAGCAGATCATTTTCAGGACACACATCAGACTTTACAGGCCGACACATACCCACGGTCAGTACAAAGGTTAGAACTTTACTTATTTCCCTAAATAAACGCTTATTCTTGTAGCGGTTTGTTTATTTCATCTGTTTCTTGTAACTTTGAGTATTTTACATAAATAACTGTTTTATGCAACTGTTACATGAAATATGGGACATATTTCCTACAATCACAGGACATTTGCCATTTGGTCTGGACACAACTATCCAAAAAGGGACTGTCCCTCACAAAGTGGGGCAGGTGGTAACCCTACTTACGTCTGCTTTACAGCGCCTTAAGCACGCTATATCCAACTGTCACTATGCGAATGTGTAAGGTGTATATTCCCAATAATGAACATGGGGAGACATGCACCACAGTCAGGTGTTTAATCCTGGGTCGTAGGTTCTACAGGACCGGCTGGAGGCTGAGCAGTCTTGTGGACAACTACTGCTCATACAACTTGTGTCCAGATGTATACAGGCCTGGACATCGTGTTGTGATACCAAGTCTAATGTTTAGAACAGATACATATCCCATGAGCGATATGCAAAAAATGTGTGGACCGTTAATCATCTTTGCTTTACGGCTGTAAGGTAGTGTTATACATGCAAGGGATACATAGTTTGCAATCCTGAGAATGCCTAGGGTGAGACTGCCTACTAGATATGGGTAGGGGTCACTATGTGCAGATATGGCCGCACCTATCTAGCAGCCCGAGTATGGCTGGTTTTAGTGGACGTTTAGGAAGGGGGGGTGGTGTGCTGTGAAGGGGATGATGGGTATTCAATTATGTATCCAGGTGTGTTGGGGTTGGATGGCTCAGTTCAGGCCAGACCATTATGTGGGTATGTGCTGGTAACGTTTCTGTACATGTGTATTGCACATTTTAATGTTCACATGTTTGTGGGATTGTATTGCGGATGTGTATATTTGTTCTTTGGTTATCTTCCTGATTCACACACCGCTCCCTCATAGACCTCCAGTTCACCTATTGTGCATCCAACTCAGTCTCCCCTTGGTGAATTATTACATTACCCATCACCCCCCACCCCCATATTCCACAATCAACATTCATCCCTTCTCTAGTTGATGGCCCATGGCACAGTCAACAGAACACATTGCGTACACTACATATCTCTGGGACCAATATGGTTGTGAGGTCTACACTAACATTTCAGATCAACCACATGCTGCACTTCACACACATAGGTACTCGCAAATACTTAGCTTTCATGACATGGTAGGTAGACCAGGGTAATACCCATTCATCTATGGGCCGTCCTGGCAAGGATGTCTTGGACCACGAATGGGCAGATATTGGGCGAATGCTCTGACCATTGGTAGGGTTGCCACCTTTTCATATGACCTGGATGGGACATTTTCATGGCATACATCTGAGTTTACAGGCCAACACATACCCACGGTCATTACAAAGGATAGTACTTTAGTTTCATGCCTACATATAAGCTTTTATTGTTGTAGTGGTGTAGTTGATTATTCTGTTTCGTTTACTTGCTTATTCTGTTTCTTGTAACATATAGGTATTTTATATATGGACATACGTACTGTATGGGACTATTTCATATCATATGGGACATAACTATGACCTACTATCGCAGGACATTTCACATTTATTATGAATTTGGTGTGGACACACCTGCCTAGAGGGGGACTGTCCCTCACAATGTGGGACAGGTGGTAACCCAAACCATTGGGCTAGGCTCAGTAACTGGTGGCGCGCTAACATGATGCGTTTTGCTTCCACTTGGTATAACTAGCAACACTACAATGGAATACGGGCACAGGGTTTGAAATATCTTTGTTCGAGGGACGGGGACTCAATATTCAGCTACGTGCCTTTGTGTTTACTTCTTATTGTGGTGTTCACAATGATGTCTTGTATGCTTTGCATACATTTCAGTATCCATGGACACTGACAGGAGTGATTACTATTAGAGGCAGACTGTACTAGTCAGCATTTTAGGTTGTGTGTATGCAGCTGACATGATCACGCCTCCGTGCAACACTTGGACACACCCCTTGCACTCGTACATGTTTCCTTTGCACGTGGCCATTACGGTAGTGTGCCTTCATTAATATGCATGTGGTGCTACTGCGCCATCTCTACTCTGCACGGTCGGCGCAAGGCTAATGCCGTCCTTGCGCTGAGCTTCATGAATCCCAGGGAAGATGTGGAAGGAGTAAGGACATACAAATTGATAAACTGTGTGTGGATTCTAAAATTTATTCTCACACATAAAAAATGATAAATGTACTTACAATATTATAGGCAAAGCAGTTTGGCTCCAAAAAGGGGGTGATAAATTGTCCTAGTGACATCCAGGTAATCTCAGATACTGAAATTAAATTAGATTATATTGAAAAATAACTGCAATCTGGATACAAACAAAGCACAGGATGGGGATGGAATCCTTAATAATGACCTGAGAACTTAAAATACCGTTATATCTATTATTTACTAGGTCATATAAATATGGGGAGATTCCTCAGGATTGGAGACATGCACTTATTAAACCTGCCTTTAAGGGGTAAGGGAAGAAGGACAAATCCAAAGTTATAGAGACCCTTAAGTTTATTTTGGGTTCTAGCGTGTAGATCGCGAGACAAATGCCCGCGAGTTACAATGCTGAAAGCAGAAGGTCGCAGCACTGCTAGATCATAGAGCGGTGCTGCCAAAAGATAGATATACTGTAGGAATCCATGCAGTATGAAAAAGGGTAAAATAGAGATGTCCCCTAATGTAAATAAGTGGGTTGTTTCCTGACAGTGGGAACAGCCACGCTAGACAAACGATCGGCAAGACAAGTGGTGGAGAGGGTCCAAACACTCACAGAAAGACAAAACAGCTTACCTGTAGCCCATGTGCAAGCATTCCAAACCCCCAAACATAACCCATTAAGTACATCTTGCTGTTGGAAGCTGATGGATAGAAAATGCCAAAGAAGCTGCAACCGAATGATAACCCCTGTACATGCGCTCTGTACACAAGACACAACAGCACAAGAATCCCTTCCCATACACCCTAACCATACAGTTTCCGCAGACTACCCGGACAACTGCAGCTTATGTGTGGCCCATAGTGAGAACTATTGTGGCTGTCTGGCAGAGTAGTGGCAAAGCAATGTGTGCAGGAGTTAGAAAGTAATGACAGACATTTAGAGTTTCAGACTTCTCACTACACAATATGCATGCTAATGCACAACCTGTTATCCTATCCACTGTACAAGTTTGAAAAGGCAGAATGTGACTCTATGTGTACCACTAGTGGTATGGCTTTGTCCAGACTACCTACTCCAAGGGGCTGAGAGGTATGCTTGCAACAGAAGGGCACTGTCCTTCCAGAGCCACCCTAGGGAAGTGGCAGGAGGACACATGTCAACTCTAGCAATCACAGACCACCTACCCAACATTGCAAAAGCAACCACAGTAGAAGGGAACACAGACACAAAGGGGAGGGAAAGTATGTATGGGACATAAAAGAGTATCAACACACCTCCAAGTCCACAACAAGGCAGCATGCCCGTAATGTGGGGGCTGCCAAACCCATCCAATGATTGTTGCAGTTGGGGTGCGCACATATGCAGGGACATGTAGGCAGAAAATGGTGCTACACAGGGAGACATCCCTATGTGATCTCTGTCACTGAAACTAAGGCTGGGCCCCACACCCTGATAGGCCAACAGCAATAGCTGGGTGTTAAAGTGGACTTGTGCAGTATATGCAGAACCAGTGGTGTATGCAAGCTGGGAGACTCCTGCTGGACTGCATTCACTTGCCAATTGCATGGCTGTGTGATCTGTACATAGAGAACCCCTAGCAGGACAGATAGTACGAGCAAGGTGGTGTGTATACTGCTGCAAAGGGCCATTGTGGAAAACAGTGCATATTCAAAAGGGTACAACACAAGGTGCTGTACAGCAACATATCCAAACTGTGATACTGGCCTGTACCGAAGTTGTGTCTACATCCAGTTCCCTGCTACACTGGCTGTGATGGATACCGAGAGGCCATCAACAAGTGGCGTTACCATGATGGAATCTATGTACCTGTATAGCCCTGGTCAGCTTGACAACAGATACAGCACAGTGCCCAGCCAATGGGGCAAACCAATGCTGGCAGTGGAGGGATACCTCTACCATTTGGAGCATGAAGCACCACCTAAATGGTTCTGGGCATGCATCGAGTGGAGAGTAAAGGCCTGCAGAGGTTGTGCCATCACTGTTCACCAGGATGAGGGGGAAGAACTGCTGAAATCACTGCCACACCAGCATGGCCCACATGCAACAACAGCCCAAGTGGCTACACTGCGCACAGAACTGAGGCAGAGGGTGGTAACTGGTAATGACCTGCCAAGCCTGGTAATGCAGAGTGTCCTAGGCACAGCGGATGACAATGTACTACAAAAGATGCCTTGCCATGCCACCCTGCATCGTAGCATAATCAGGGTACGGCAGCGAGTACGGGCATCCATGACCACACCTCCAGCATCACTTGCGGATATTGATGTCAGCCAGTATCCACTCTGTAGTGGCAGCTTTATCCTTCGTAGAAGGTCTGATATGGATGAGACTGATTCCTTGGTTCTACTTACTACCTCACAGAATCTGACTGATCTGTGCAGGTCTGACATCATTCTTGGGGATGGCACCTTCCCCACACGGGCTGATATATGTTGCCAGCAGTATACATTACATGGATGTATTGGTACCCCCACCTCAGCAAGGATCATCCCCCTGGTGTACTGTCTCATGACATGGAAGTCAGAGTCTGCATACAACAATATGTGGGAGATACTGAAGGGTATGGCCGCAGAACAAGGATGCACCTTGGCTCCACAGTATATTATGACTAATTTCGAGAAGGCAGCGATCCATGCCAGCTGTAAGGCATTCCCTAAGAGTATTCTGAAGGGGTGCCTATTCCATTTTGCACAGATCATTTGGTGCCAGTTCCAGCATCACCACCTTGTGGCCCTCTATGGTACGGCACTGCTTTTTCAATTGCCATCCACAAGCTGATTGCGTTGGCATTCCTACCACTGGAAGACATTGTCCCTGCATTTCTGGACATTGTGGCTACGTTACCAGACTGTGCTCAGCCTATTGGCATATTTCTGGACCATCATTATGTGCAAGGCCGACCACGCAGGTATGCATCCCGCTGCTCAGCACAGCAATGACTGCCATCGTCCTACCCTTTGAGGTTTTGGAATGTGTGTGATGTCTCTGACATGGACTTCATGCAGACTAATAACCAGGTGGAGGCATGGCATCGTCAGCTGAAGGTGTTACTGGGACACCCTACTGTGCAGCTTTCTGACTTTTGTCTGTTCTGCAGCAGGAACAGAACCTGACAGATACCCAACGGGAGTCTCTTTTGAGGGGGATGCCTGTGACACCACATAGGAAGGCTATTGTTGTAAGGGAGCATCGCCTAAAGCACATCATGCAACATAAGTGTGACTACAGTGATGTGCAGGATTTCCTCCATGCTGTGGCACATTTCTACAAGTTGTGATTATATTTGAGTTTAGTATGCACCAAGCACTACACACATCACTTTACATTTTGTGTTAATAAAGGCTTTGCCCACAGCACGCAGGTTTCACATTACCACTTTCATGCCCACGTGGCATCCTATGCCAGCCACATGTTCCACTGACAGTTGCACATGGTGGCTTCTAGGGGGGTGCAGAGTGTATCACTGTGGGGGTTTGTGTCTGCCACCTGTGGTTAGGGTGCAGGGGGTTCCTCTATTCCCACAGGGAATTGTCCACAGGCATTTGTCACTGCAGCTAAACTGCCAACCTGCCATGTGTCCACATCCAGCTGTCTCACAGGGGGGGGGTGTTGAGCTGCCTAGGTGCCTGAACCCATTAATTTTCATGTTGTAGAAAAATAACAAAGCTAATACTGAACAAGTTATTGTCAGAGCTGAAAAGGTTGGGACTTGAAACCATATATCACCATGCATATGTTAAAAATAGATCTCTTACCACCTGTAACATGATGTTCTATAACAATATAACAGCTTCTTCTTTCAGATTTTTCTGGTTAGGGGTCACCACAATGGATCACCTGTCTGCTCATGATTGGCAGTGGAGTTTTATGGTATCGAGTTGCCAGCCCAGTGCACAACCTTCCAGAGAAGGCACACACACACTCACACCTAGGGCCAATTTGGAGTGTCCAATCCACTACAGCATGTCTTTGGGATGTGGGAGGAAACCAGAGCACCAGAAGGAAACCCATGTGACCACAGGGAGGACATGCAGACTCCGCACAGAAGGCACCCCTGCCAAGGATCGAACTGGAGAACCTCTTGCTGTGAGGCGGCAACGCTAACTGCTGCACCACTGTGGCCACCCTCTATAACAATAACAATAACAATATAACAATATAATAGCTATTAATGAAAAATTGTGCTGTGATGTAAATCATACAGATTTAACTTCAGCATTTGACATGGTCATACAGAAAACACTGATCAATAAATTGGAACAACTAGGTGTTGATTTACTCTTGAAAAGATGGATAGCTGCATGGCTTACAGATAGGACATGGCAAGTAAAATACAGCAACTGGACAGATGAAATTCAAGGTTACAGTCAGGGTGTCCCACAGGGCTCTGTCCTAGGCCCACACTTGTTTATATAGTATCTTTCAGATCTATCTTATTCATCTGAGGTGTTCTACAGTCTTTCTGTAGATGACTTGAAACTGGGTAAACTGATGACAAGTATATGAGATTTGGGAAACATAAATTGAAAGGTGAATATTTAATAAAGCACACAGTGATTGAAACTGTAGACTCATTTAAGGGCCTGGGTATGTGGGTAGACTCAGATCTGAGTTTTTCTGATCATATCAACCAATTCGTTAGTTATAGTTATAGAACTATAGGTGGTATAAAAAGATTTAGAAACTCTAAGAAATCAGAAATTATGATGTCATTGTTAGCTAAATTAGACCCAAACTTGAGTATGGAATAACGATATGGAAACCTTATAAGAAAATAAGCATGAGTAAACTGGAAAGAGTCCAGCAGAACTTTACCAAGGCCATCTATGGATGTGAAATTTTAAATTATTATGAAAGACTAAAATATCTGAACTTGTACAGTGTCTTATACAGATATTTAAGAAGATACCTTATTCAGGTATACAGGGCATTTAGAAACACCTACCTCTGTGAATGTTTGGGGTTAACAAAAATGTACTAGAGAATCATCAGACAACCTAAGTAGAAGACTCTATAGGAATGAAAAGTGTACTAATTGGTTCTCTGAGAGAGGAGCTGATGCATGGAAAACACTGACAAATTGTATTAAAGCAAGCTCTATCTTTAATATTTTAAGAACAACCTGGTACTTATTATGGAAACAACTCTTTTGGCATATTGGCAGGCTAGAAGGGTATTAATGCCTGTGCTTGAAATATTTGTATATATGCATGTACCTTCTACTTCCTGAAATCGAATCTGAATGGAGATATAATGAAACCTGAACATGGGTTACAAAGAAGAACAAATATAACATTCTAGTAGAAATATTTGTTGTTAACTCTAGAAAGTAAAGAAACACGAATGCCAGATAATATAAGAACTTAAGGTTAGTGCCAATTGTTACTAGAAAGCAATGTGAAATGTAGTTAGAACACTGAACACTGAATTTTGTTAACAAATTAATACTTTGATTAATATGTTAGGTTTTCTTTAAATGTATATATCAAACTGTAGATTTTATTTGGATTTATATAAAGTAGCTTTTTAATTCTCTGGTATGTATATTTCATGCATTGACTTTATGCTGTAGCTTTGGTCATGGCTGACGAAGGTCCTTGGACAAGTTTACATACCCATAATCAAATGAATAAATAAATAATAAGGAAAAAACTAAAAGGATTTCAAACTAATTACTTCCTCAAAAAACTAAGCATAGTAACAGCTACATATTTTTCTTTCCCTTTCACCAGTGCTCTAACCATCAGCTGTTATCCAAGACTCTCTGAGGAGTTTGGTTTATCCCCCCACCATCACATGTAGTGCCGTCCTTGCTGCAGGGTTAATGGAATTCTCTGTCCCACCTTTTGTAGGTGATTTGTGTGCTGCTGAAGTGCAGTCTGAAGTAACAGCTTCATGACAAGTAGGTACTCTCTTGTAGGTGCAGATTCCAGGCACGATGCTACCTTTTCTTAGCAGGGCCAAGTACACTAGTGAGTTTGGTATACTGATGAAGGTGCTTACCTCTCATACCACAGGTACAGAGTTTGAGCCTTATCAAGGGAATTTGGCTAGAATTAAAATGGCCTAGAAAGGGACCTAGTCTACTACTAAGTTATAAACATGTCGGGTTCTTATTCCTGATTACTGTTCCTTGACATCTGTAAAGTGAATCACCTCCTAAAGCTGTTGGACCTATACCCACCTCCACCACCACTACCCCCCACAAGGATGGGAATGGAGTATTGAATTTCTTCCAGTCCCAAACAGGCTGCTCCAAAACTTGAGGCAATATTTAAACCCAGGACACTTGGATTACAGTCAGGTTTTTACCCCTCTATCATCTGAAGCTGGCTTGATAAGGAAAAAAGTCCTGTATAGATTAGTAAATGTGCCAGGTTACAAAGGATGGAAAAATTAAACTGCCACAACATGCAGATGATAACATCCTTTGAAAAACTTGACAAAAATATACCTTACTACAGCCCACTATATAGAACGGGAGGATCTTCTTTGTAATCTGAAACTGAAAAAAGCAGATGCATAATAAATGAACCAAAAATTACTAGTTTATCTAAATACTAAAGCAGAATACCTTGAATCCAGTTAGATCAGGTGTTCTGTTTGGCTGTTTATAAATTATAATAAACTGGAGTATTTATAATGCACAATGTTAATAATGCTGACACTAAAACTAAAGACATGAGACACCCAATCAGTAAACCTGACAATCTGGAAACGCATCTTTAACAAAATACATGCATAATGGTAAAAGTATTTTTCTATTATTTGTCAGATAGAAGGTAAATTGTTATTACAAGTGCCATTTCAGGATATAAAAAGTGTACTTTTAATCTTTATGTCATAAAAAAATAACTACATTTTAAGCCTGTATGTGGCATTTGTAGATTGGCCAGTACAGTAGTATAGCAGGTTAATCTGCAAAAAAAATAAATAAATAAAAACTGACAGGAAGCTTAATGAATCGGTGTGTTACATTTCTTAATTGGCTATCTTAAATTTTAGTTCAATATTTTCTGTCCTGATATTGATTATAAAATTCATAACACGCTATAATAACACAGGTCTATATTGCTTCATTGAAGTTTTATAACTGCGAATACCTAATCATCGACCCCTTTACATCGAACATCCATTTATTGTTTGTTCACATCAGCGAACGGTTTTCAATGGGAGGGAGTTAATTGGCCATCATTAGAAATTTGCCCTTTTCCCCAATGTAATGCAATCTCAGAGTTGGTATATGTAAGTTGGGGGGTGGGGGGGTATAGTCCTCCACCTTGGTGGGTTTGAAATAATGTTGTGTGTAGGACGTTCACTGTGGTGGACAAGTAATTCCCTTCCCTATGAAAACTGTTCACTAATGTGAACATTAGCTGAATGGATGTTCAATGTAAAGGGATCGATGATTGGGTATTCATGGAAATAAAACTTCAATGAAGTAATATAAACCCATAATAACACACTGTAAAACAATAATTTATGTACATTGTTCTGGTTTAATAACATGATTCCAGTAGCAATGCACATACAGGAGAAATGCAGTTATCTTGTTTTGTAATAATACAGATCACAACCAATACAAAGCTTCAGAGAGCAATGGTTGTGAAGCCCATTCTGTTTTGACATTTGGTAGTGTTTTTCATCTTTGGAATGTACAGTCACAGCAAGAATGGATATCATTACATCAATGTGACCAACTGTTGCACTTTTCAATGTTGGCTATATTTTGAGTGGTAATGCTGTGGATTGGTGCTGAGATGACTTATAGCCAGTCAATATGAATTAATTTTCTTGACCTTAAGTCTGTATCAAGCAATATGCATACTAGACCATTGCCTTCCTATTTAGTTATTGATTGCCTAAAGGCCTTGGACTTAATGACCTAGTAGACTGTGACTTCCTTCCTCAGCATTGCGGGTCTTCTGACATTATTAAAGGAGATATTGGAGACCCCAGTTCTTATAAGGTTTGCATGTGTCTTGATGATCTTGACATTCACAGGCTGGTCTCAAACATATTATTTACTGCTTTAGTTGTCAGGAATGTAATTACAGCCTACCTCCATGGCACAGGAGGCTAGATCTTTATGTGTAACCCAGACAACCAGAGTTCAGTTAATGGTCAAGGTGTTGAAGGAGCTGGCTTAGTAGAGATGAGAAATGAGTGGCTTTCAGCTTGACCATCTTGGGGAGGGTGAGATTTCTGATTTTAGCTGAGTGATCTCCAGTTGAGTCTGTTAATCATTTTCCAGCTGCAAACAGGCTACCATTTGTTCAGTAGGAGAAAGGCTTAAGGGAGTGTATCACTCAATGCAGTGATGTGCTCATGTTAGATGCACACTCCTCTCCATTTAGGTCATATTTTCCCCTTAATATCAAAAATCTCCACCCCCAGCTACATGTTCAATGCCTGCCTCCTGTCTCTCCCCATTCTTAAAAGGGAGATAGTGACCTCACCTCACAAAAGACCATGAAGGGCATTCTCTCACTGAAGATGGAGGGCTCACTTATATCTAAGGTTATATCAGGATATTGCCATCTCTCCTACCCTCCTAGAAAGGGGGGAGAGGAGAAGGGAATAAAGTGGGATAATTGATATTGACCAAATGTCAAGTGGCACAGAGGTAACGAGGCAAAAAAATATTGATCACATCCAGTTTTCACTTCTTAAAGGAATATGACATTCTAGATCCATTTCAGTCTATAATTAAAATGTGGCATACTTCTGAGATTGCTTATTCTAGGGTTAGGATTGGAATACGAATAGAAAGAGATTCCATTCTTATCCTTCCCGATCTCTCATGGACATTTACTATGGTGAACGGTGTAATTATTCTGCAACAGTCTCAAGCTTACTGTGGACTTGGCTGGTTTGCTTAATTCCTATTGTTAATATTTGACTGTAACTTGCTTGAATTACATCTATGGAGTCATAAATCATGTGGCAAATATATTTTATTCTAGATAAGACAGCAGCATTTTGAGAATCACAAAAACAAATCTAAGATGGCAAACTAAAAACTAATTTATATATGCATGCAAAGTGCAAAATAAACAGTAGGAGGCAGTAGGAGGTTCTTTACAAAATTTTCCAATCACAATTAACACTTTTCAGGTGACAGTTACTTCATACAATAATCTTTTCTTTCATCATGTAAATGACAGTTCAGAGTGTTACTTTTTTGGAAACTTCTCCATTTCTGAACATATTTCTCATGGTGTTGCATTCAGTAAAATTCTTTACATTTAATGTTATTCCATGCATGATTTGTTATAAACTAAGTAAAATCATACCACTGATTTATTTATTTGTCTCTACCATGTTTCTAACTTTGACAATGTTTTTTATTCACACTGCAGCTTACATAAAACTTGGCTATATTTCCATATATCAAACTGCAATAAGCAGTTAAAACATGATGTCTCAAATAATTCCACAGAACAAAATTGCATGTTTTATCCAAACTTGCATAGAAGCAATGTTTGAAATAATTATACTTGAAAAAATCCATTTTAACATTTGTGCTTTACCATCCTACTTAACAGTTCCCCTTAACTTGTAACCTTAATTTATTAATTAAATTTTTTTCATAGGAAAGAGGTTACATGAGATCTGACCCAGAACTGTATCATATAGCCATCTGATCATTCTCATCCTCAGATCAGCACTGAGAAGTAACTCAGTGGGTATGCAGGATGTGTAGGGAAAAAAAAATGGACACTAATTCACAAGTGCACCTTTCAGATTGAGTGCTACCATTTGCTCTATAAATTTATACAAACAAAAACAAACACACTTAGATGCATGTGTGTATGTATATATATATATATATATATATATATATATATATATATATATATATATATATGGGTCTACTTCTCTTTATCGAAGAAACATTTTTTCAAAAAAAAAAAGAAAAGTAGACCCACACTTACATGAAAACGCACTTAACCGAAAGTGCACTTCCACGAAGAACGGTTCAACGAACCATTAAGGAACACTGAGGCGCCGAAGCACACTACAGTGGGGAAAAGGGAATTTACCTGTTTTCCCACTGTAGTACGATCTTGGAGTTGGTATTTTTAAGTAGAGGGGGTGGGAGGCACAGCCCCACACATGGGGGGGGGTGCAGGGGGGGCCCTGCAAAAACATTGTTTTTGTGTTCCTTAATGATTAAGTGCACATTCGGGTGGGTCCACTGTTCTTTTTCCACATGCTTCTTATATAGGGTCTATATTAGAACATCGAACATTTAACAGTTCGAACCACTAAAGGTCGACCTTTAGTGATCGAACTGTTAAAATATCGAATGTTGGTAAAAAAAATAAAAACTAAAACTAAAGAGTGTAAGCCCCCCTGCATCCCCCATACCCCCTGCTACTTAAATATACCAAGACCGCACTACATTGAAGTAAATGGAAATCTCCCCTTATGGAGATTTCCATTTACCTGCTCGATGCTCTGCGCTTTTGCTATTCTCGGGTCGACAATGTCAGATTCAACACTGTTGGCTTTCGAGAATTTAATGTAGACCCTATACAGATATATATATATATATATATATATATATATATATATATATATATATATATATATATATTTATTTATATATGGATCCACTTTTAAATGCTGAAATTCCGAAATCTTGACTTTTAAAAAAAGTACCCAAAAGACTGAGATTTCAGAATCTTGACATTTAAAAGTGTGTTAAAAAAAGAACAGAGACTTTAAATAAAATTAAAATAAAAGAAGCTGTTTGCAGGGGGGCAAACCCCCCTGCACTCCTCACTCCCCTTCTTAAATATACCAACTCCAAGATTGTGCTACAGTGAAGAGAACGGTAGTGCTACTGTTGCACTTATACCATTCTCTTCACTGTAGCATGATCCCGGACTTGATATATTTAAGTAGGGGGATGTGGGGGTGTAGGGGGGTGCAGTTTCTTTTATTTAAATTTTTTTAACCCACTTTTAAATGTCAAGATTCTGAAATCTTGATGTTTTGGGTACTTTTTTTAAAAGTTGTGATTTTGGAATTTCGATATTTAAAAGTGGACCCATACATATATATATATATATATATATATATATATATATATATATATATATATATATATATATATATATATATACATATGTGTTCATAGCAGTTACCCCATGTGAGAATCAAACCCTACAGCTTTTGTTTGTAAGGTAAACACCTTAACTAATATGCCAACTTCCCAACCAGCTCACGATTATTTATAATTCATCAGTACCTATTCTGTATCATCCTCACTGTCAATATCCTACACAAAAAACATTGCAATATTACAAATGCTATAGCTTAGAACCTTTCAAAATCTCCTTCCCCAACCAGAAAACAGATTGGTTATCAATGCCTATGGTCGACTATCAACTCATTTGGCATGTGAATGATCTGCAACTTGTTAAAGTGTACTCTGATAATTTCCAGTCTCATTTCACTACCTGAAATTATTGTGCTACATTTGTAGTTCACACATTTTACCATGAGAATAGATGCATCTCTCATTTACCACTGCTAATTATAGAAATATATTTTTGTTTAACTTTATATTAAAAACTTGGGATTTAACTTGTATGAGCTTGCTGTATGTATTAACCATTCACTTAAACACTATATACACATCTACCTTTCCTACTAATCTCATTGTACATTCACAAACCCATGTACAGCTGAATTTTTCTTCTGTTTGTCTTGACATGCATTAAAATAATGTATTTTGTCACTGATGTTTCCCTCAAAAAATCTGTAATATCCTGTTATTATTTTTTCACTTACCATATCTCATGGTCATTTGTCCTTAAACAGTTTACACATTTCAAGCCTGATTTGGTCTCTCTTGGATCCCATTAAGTAACATTCACTACTTGTTTCTTCAGAATGTCATACAGCTCAGTTTGACAAACATTTTATAATAGACAACACTTCACTTTTCAAGCTGATGCCTGAATAGCGTCAGCTGTGTTGCTACTTGATCATATACATGTACGTACATATTGTAAAAGCTGTCTGGTAATGTGTTAAATTAAACATATGAGACTGAGCACTGAAATACTTGTTTGTATTATAGAAACCCATCATAATCTTGTTGAGATTTATGAATTTAACAACTACTAATATTCCTATTTATAACTGAAGAAAGTCATCTGATCTGTATTAATGAATAAGTCACTCCTCAGGACAGTATCACAATAAAATAAAACTGTGGTTAAGTGACTCAAACTTCCAAAGCCAAATCTTCCCTTATGCACAAACACAAAATATCATTAATGCCATACCTAACTTTGCCTGTTGTATCATATTTAATCCTTCAAATTGTCTTACTACCTTTTGTCTCATGGTTTCTAATGTATTTTCCCATCATTTTCAACTAAATTTTCTTTGTCATGTAACTGGATTAACTTTTCTCCCTTTGCCCTTAATCAGTTCTGTTTATTCTATTCATATTTCCCTCAAATGGAGTTGAGAATTAGTAATGCAATGTTACTAATCTGTGCAAAAAATCTGATTAAAAAATGCTTTGAAAATGTAATCCTGTCTAATCTCTGGCAATTTCAGCAAAACATGTGAATATTCACACAAGTGCATATGTGTAAATTAATCTGGAGTTATAATATACTGATTACCATTAGTTTCAAACAGTTGTCAATTTTTGCTGGTTACCACCCTCCAGTTTTAATATGTCTACTCATAAATTCACCTTTACTGAAAGTCCTTGTAAAACTCATGTTAATTTAATTTTATACTCTGAAGTAATGAAACTGTAGGATACTTTTATTCCAATGGCAAACATGAAAATAAAATAGAAACAAAAGAGATGAGCACTCATCAGATCTATCTAAACCATTTGGCTCTGCTAACAATTCAACAAATACATTAATTACAAATTGTTAATCATCTAATTAACCACATTTTAAAGTAAAATCTAGACCATTGTAAAACATATTCATTATCAGACTTTAAAAGCAATCATCAATTGCTTTGCATGAAGAACTAGATAAATATGAATCTGTATTGCTTATATGCATCCTTTAACCAAACAATAATATTGAGCAGACGATAGAATTAAGCATTTCATACAGATACATTGTTTCTATTATAAAGAAACTTTTCATAAAGAACTTCTCATAGTAAACTTTTCATAAGAAACCTTTCATAAGCAAGATTTCTTAAAGAACTTTTCTTAATGCACTTCATGGAACATTCCTATGACCTATAAAAACTATTTTATGTATATATGTATTATTCAAATGATTCTCCATCCATTGTAAGATGTTACTTAGTCTTTCCATCAATACTGTTTTCTGACTGAGATAGTTATTATTGCTTAAATCTGATTACTAAAGACAGTATAATTATAATATAGAAAGAGTTTTCATTATTCATTTATTCCTATTTTCAGTCATATTATGGTCTGAATAGGGGACGGCCAGTTATATATATACAATTCAGACAAGTCATGAGAAATAACGTAAGGCTATTCAAGAATATTACTATATATCAAATTCATTGATGAATATCATAAGAGAATATGCATAATTATGCTTATTAAAAGTAATAAATAGTAAAATAGGATTATTGTTAATATAAAATCAATTTTATCATCTATGTGGTCATTATCATGGGTGTCTTAATTAATTATTATGTGGAAATATTAAATAATTATTAATGAACAATGTGTTTCATTGTCAATTAATAATTAATAAATAATAAATAATATCTTTTAAAATCCCATCTTATTAAATAAATATTGATTATATCTAAAAATATCTAAAAGTACATATTCTAACTAAAAATTTTTATATATTATGATAAATATATATGTATATATAGGCTAACTTTAGGCGTTCTCTGCATAAATAATTCCAGATCCATACATCCATTCCCAGAACATCTTCTTAACAATCTAAGGAAACTCCCATTAATCTTTCTGAAATGGGGTATATTTCTTGTACATAGATCAAATTAATTATTAGGATTTCCTTATAGTAATCATTCTTATTAAGGAAATTCCATAGTATATTCTATACAAAAAACTCATCTCCTTTCCAAAATGGGTTTTAAAGAAACATAATTATTGATGCCAGGCATTTTATGTGCACCAAATCTAATTTATATTTATATATATTTAATTTTATACTCAATTAGATAAGTGTAAAACATATGTAGTTTCATGACATATTAACCTTAAAATAAAATATGTATGCTTGAATTTACTATTCACTTCTAAACATTCGATCTTATGTGTCAGGCTAGCAGTTACTAATTAGCCAGGAATCAAACCATGAATCTTCAAGTTTTGTATAACGTGAATCTTTTACTTGGTCTTGACGGTAAACAGAAACACTTTGTAGTCTTAAACATGTTGGCCACATAACAGCTTATCCATGTTTACCTGTTTAGGTCTTAACTCTAGCTAATGAATAACACAAACAATTGATTATTTTCTTATTATAAGACCCAAAGGTTTTGGTTTCTTATTATACCCCTATATATTTTTTTCAAACAATAATGATTTTGTCTGGTATAAAACTCAGATTTGGCTGGAATTTGGAAGACTGGCAACTCTGTAGCCTTCTGTCTGTATCATATATCAGACTAGCCATCAAGTCTATCTTTTGTTTTACTCTGAGGTCAGTGAAGCATTTTCCTATACTCCTTTTACATGGCTGTGGAGATATGCATGTCTTTGTCTTTTACCTCTTCACCTTGTGAAAACATATTAAAATGAGTTGTGAGTATTACTATACATACATAAACGTTTCCTTTTTATAGTTTTGTTTATTTAAATCTACCTCTGGACCCAGGTCATTTAGTATATCCATTCTCATGACAATGAGAAACTGTGAGTTTATTTAAAACATCTTCTGTAAAAAGGGAATATTTTAAACTTTGAAATTCAACCCTACAATTGCTCTTCCCCTTGGAAATTTTTTTTAAATCTGGTAGATCACTATATAACTCAACATAGTCCATGTTACTGCCTGGTTTATATAAGCTTACACATTAATAACTCTTTCAAGTAACTTTATGCTAGATATCCTGTATGTTTTCCATTTAGAATGGCCAACTAAAATCTCAGTGTACAAATATGCAACCCATAAACTAATCATTATCTTTTTGAGTCAACAAATGCAGTATGCAAACAGTTATACCTTGTAAAGAGATCAGAATACTTTCTGTTTTGTCTTCAGTGGATATGCAATAAATAAATTCCAAAACAGAACTTATTTTTGAGATATCCATGGTCTCTTTGGATATCAACAACAGTAATATTCCTTTAGTTTTCAATGCATTTCCCTGGATAGACAAAATATGTATTCACTGCATAATTTTCAGAAAAGCTTTTCTCTAACAGTAATTTCCTCTCCACTGTCTGTGAGGCTAAGAAACCATGATCAAAATATACAAAATTTTGTCTCACTCTATAAATGATCCTAAAAATCCTATAAGTGCACAACCTTGCAATGAAATCCTGCACTCAAACCCCATAAAAGGACATAAACTTGTGTAAGTCACAGCATGGTTACAAATATAACATTCCTAAATAAGATCATTAGCATCAATAAAGTGCTGCATAAAACAGTTGCATCAAGCTGGAAATTTAAATTACAACACTAGGAAAGTAATCATCCCTGACATTACAAATATTCAATAGTTTTGTGACTGATAATGTGTAGAGATGTAGAGATGGGGGTAATATATATGCATGTATAACATTTGAGATTTCATATTTAATTATCTAATCATAAATATGCAAATTCCTTTTAAAGAAAATCATGCAGAAAACATTGTTTGTCATTGAAATGCATCAGCTAACTTAAATATGTCATGCAAACATGTACAACACAAACGGAACAGTTGTCATTTCCTCTTCTCAGGATTCAATGAATCTAAAATAATACCTTTGTGCTATAATCAGTGTCTCACAGCTGTGACAATATTACCTTTAATTGTAGAGTATATTACATATGAAAACAGTTTACCTTGCATGCAATGCCAGTGTCAACAGTAAGATTGCATATCATTACTGGTACCCCCTCCAATATTTTATTTTTTGCATTGAATAAAAATAACACACAACAGCTTGAATATCTAAAAGTCTATATAATAGGCAAATACAAGTGGAAGGAATTAAACCTGGTATTCTGAAATTTAAAAAAAAGTTTTTGCTAATGGAATCAAACCTGGTATTCTAAAATAATAAAAAAAGATTTTGTTAATGTTAGAATGTTATTTTCTTCACTAAATGCCAACAAAATAATTTTCTCTTTTGAAATGTAAAACATAAAATGAATGTACTTTTTTCTTGAAATCCCTGAATTGCAACTATGAAAACCACTGGTTAGATATGCAATTTCTTTATGTCTTATTAGCTTAGCTGAAGACCATTAAGACATCAGATTGGAATGTATAATCAATATAGCAAGTAACCAGCAGAATATCACATTTGTGATGCATTATGTTAAAATAAAACTGTTTAATTGTTCCACAAGCTGCATGAAAATCCATGGGGAATGCATGTTTGTCAATTGTATCACACTCACTTTTTCCAAACCAAAAGTAAGAAAGAACATATATAGGTCAGACTATCTTCATATGCAAATGTATCAGAAAAGTTTCTCTCTCAGCTCTCACTTTTGGGCAAAGCTTTAAAGTCATTTAGAGAAGATATCTTTAAAGGTCATGAGTGCCTGAATCAAATACTTACAGATAAAGACTGAAAATTTGTTAGGACATAAATATCAATGTATGCATTCTGTGCTTATTAGCAGCTTGAGAAACTATGCTCATGTAGATAAAAATCTCTCTACACGTAACTGTCTGAGAGAAACCAGTTACTGTTTAAACACAGAAGAGCGTGTTCAATAAATACTCAATGAAGTTATTTTCTAAGAAATTGAAATAACGTGACATTCTTTTCCTGGGAATTGATTTAATTATTGCAGTAAACATAATGTCTAAATGTTAACATGCTCTTTGAGATGTTGACAACATTGTGAGACACAGTACTGTCATTTGACTTTAATTTATGACTAATTTATTCTCAACTGTCTTCCTTGGGCAGCTTCAAACATCAGATACTATGTCATGCATTCACATGTACTACTGATTTAAGCCTTTAACAGTCTGCAAACTAGAAAAATGTCAGATGCAACAGTTCTCTCTGTAGAGCAAGACAGTTAAAAAACTTTTAAGAATCCAGGTAATTTGCATTTACCAGAATATCCGTGCATTTTTTCTGTAAAAAATCATGCTAGTTACTTAGCAGAGATTATTTTACTGTTCTGTACTGTACTAAGTCATTAATACTTTCTAAACCTAAAAAGCATTAATTTCTAAGTTTTAAGCTCAAAGTGATCTCCCTTTATAAACACTCTTGAGTTAACTTCTGTATCATGATTCATTGCACATATGCAATTAGAAAAATAAAGTGTGCTTACAATCCATGCATTTTGAAAGGATGTTGCGAATACTGATCTGGTATCTGTTCTCCAGTGCCTTCTTCCTATGAGACACACTAAAGTAAGCTAAGATCACTTGCTTCAGTCACTTTTTTGACTGGCTATTGATCCTGTGAACTTACAGCTTGTCACATTTCTGGAAACTTCTACATTTCTGAACACATTTCTCATACTCTTTCATTCAGTAAACCTCCTTACACCTAACAGTACTTTATTAATACAGAATTTGTTATAAAGCAAGGTAAAAACATACCATTTTATCTTTTCATTTGTCTCTAAAATGTTTTTGACTCTGATAATGTCCTTTTGCTCACTGTTCAGCTTAACAAACAAAACATGGTTATACTTCCTTACTTCCTTATCTCAAATTGCAATAAGCAGTTGTAGCACAGCTGAATTAATTCCACGGAACAACATTGTATTCTCTGTGCTAGCTTGCATAAAAGCAATGTCTAAAATAATTATATATACCCTGACACTTATACTTTAGTATCTGACTTAACAGGACCTTGCAGCATTAAAAACAAGCAAAAAAATGTAAGGAATGCCTTATAGATCAAATACTTCCTCACTAATTCCACAAAAAAACAGGTCTAGATACCTTCTCCCTATTATCTTCTCTTTTCCATGATGCCACCATTCCTCACATATGTCCAAGCTTCAATAATGAAAAAAACTAGAACAATGTTATAATATAGCACCAAAATTTGTAGCTACCAAAACCCATCTGGACCAAATCGTTAATGGATATATAGTAATCTGTTGAACCTTAATGCAAAATCCCAGAAATTTGTATTGTTTTGTTATTTTAGTTTTATTAGATGTTATTGCATTGCTGGGAGTGGCCACCTGAAACTCTTTGTTATTTATGGAGGAGACAGGCTTGAGTTTATTTCTAAGGTGAAACATTGTGGAGTTATTTTTTATTTACCCTGGTTTATAATGAGGGATCAGGTGCCTGACATAGCCAAGTCCTTTTGTTGCCATACAAAGAGCACAGCTTGCATGAAACACTTTCTTCAAATAGAGGACCTTGTTGTGGTCATTCAACATTGGTATTCTTCCATTTTGACTACAGCAACTTCCTATACCTGGTGCTGCCTGACATATAATTCTGCCATCTAGAGCTGGATTAGAATTCTACTGCCCAGTTATTGATGCTAACTTTTTTGTTATTAATCTATCACACCAGTATTGTAAAGCATACACTCACTGCCTATTCAATCATAGATAGAATGTAAGAAAATGCATTTGTGTACTTGGCCCTACATGACTTGAGTTACCCCTGCCTTTTTTAAGTTTTTGAGTCCTGATGTCTGCCAGCCATCATCCCACTGCAGCTTATATGGCCATTCTTTCCTACAGGTGAAAGCCCTCTCCATCCCATTTATTCCTGTAGTGTGAGAAGTAAAATAAGAATGTAAAATAAAAAAAAGCCTCTGCGTATCACTAAAGGTCCTTAGGAATGTAGGAGAAACAAAGCAAACAAAATATCCACAACGGACCACCATGGAGCTAAAATCCTTTTAATAAAACAACTTGAAAACCATAAAAAATAAATAAATAAATAAGTTGAAGCTTCTGCAGAGAAAATGGATAAGCGCTTTCAGCTTAATAGCCTTCTTCAGATCCTCAGTTTGTTCTCCTTCAGCAAATTGTTTAAGTACGACAATCAACCAATCAGAAGCTTCAGAATGGGACAACTTCTTATTTCTGATGCTTCAGCACTTCTTAATAGAGGCGTTGCCCCTTTAGCACAGGTTTCATTGGAAGTACTGCATTCGAACCGGGCTTTAGATCAGCACACAAGTCCGCTATCCATTTAGTTTCGTTGATTTCTGTTTTATTGTGTATATCACCTTCCCTTATATTTTCTTGAAGAGTCTCAAGAACCATAAAGTTAAACGAATGGCCAACATGCTCCATAACATGATTTGCTAGAGCATTGATTTTCACACAGTTCTTTATGTCACTCATGTGGCGTAAAATCCATTCTTTAAATTTTCTGTTGGTTTTTCCTACATAAAATGCTGAACAGTTTTGGCAAGCTGCTAAGTATATAAGGATTCTTGGTGTTACAGTCAGCATACCCCTTAAAACTATAAGACCTTCTAGTAACTGGATGAAAAAAGCAGTTTGTTGTGTTGATACAACTACATGCTTTGCAACGGCCACATATATAAGTACCTTTTTTGGAGCTAATCTTCTTCTTGCTTATTCCATCTTTATTACACGATAATCTTTTCAGATTTTTCTTATTCTTAAAGACACATTTATGTGTTTTACCTACAATATTTTTTATATTTTCATCCACAGTTAAAACCGACCAATATTTTCTCATTATTTGACAGATCTGCGAGGTGTCATTGCTATAAGTTGGCATACATCATACATTTTCAAAAGTCCTTTGCTGCTTTTGAAATGTTTTATTAATCCTATTCCGAGTATAGTGGGGGTCCCTTTTGACGTTTTTTTTGTTTTGAGAGGAAAAGTATATTTTGACTATTGTGACATAATGAAGCAACTGAAAAAAGTGAAAAAAAAGTCAAAAAAGGCAACAAACTGTTTCCTTTGGGGAGTCAATCATCAAACCCAACCACACATTCAAGAATAATTTTCCATCAGTAATTGTATTTTTTACAGAAACCTTTTTTTCTAAGGTAAGATGCATAGTCAGGGTTAAGGTTAATAGGCATTAGCTGGGTGGGCAGGAGACAAAACCTGCAACTTATCTTAGAAAACCCATTTCTGTAACACTATCTCTGCACAAGACATTTAGAGATACCTATGCATGCAACAGCATACAACCAAAACACAAAATCTATCCACTTACTTAGTCCTTTCTCTAAACCTAACACACAAACACTCACACAAACATCCCCACCCACAATGCTGAAACTTTCAGTATATCTGAAAGCCTCTGCATTAGTACTAGAAGCCCACACTTACCTTACCCACATGCATTACATCTTCCATTTTCTACTAATGTTTTCATCCAATGGAGCTCTCAGTCATATTTTTTAAGTATTTACTGTGTTGATGAACTGGTCATTCCACACAGTAAATGACACTCATATATGTGTGTGTGTGTGTGTGTGTGTGTGTGTGTGTGTGTGTGTGTGTGTGTGTGTGTGTGTGTGTGTGTGTGTGTGTGTATTGGTACCTGCATGTGGTAACTACCATTAGCAGGGAGCAGCAGGTTACATTTCTATAAAGTACTACAGCATGCTATCTAGAAAGCATTTTCCAAGGAGATATGTGCCACTGTTTCAGGATGCTGTCTATCTCATTCTGAAGCAGGAAGTCTGTGCCACTGTTTCAGGATGCTGTCTATCTCAGTGTGCAGCAGGTCTCACTGTGCAGCAGGAAGTCTGTGCCACTGTTTCAGGATGCTGTCTATCATGTTGTACAGCAGGAAGTCTGTGCCACTGTTTTAGGATGCTATCTCTTTATGCAGCAGGAAGTCTGTACCACTGTTTCAGGATGCTGTCTATCTCAGTGTGCAGCAGGAAGTCTGTGCCACTGTTTCAGGATGCTATCTTGTTGTACAGCAGGAGGTGTGTGCCACTCTTTCAGGGTGCTGTCTATCTCATTGTGCAGCAGGAAGTCTGTGCTGCTTTTAAAGGATGCTGTCTACCTCATTGTGCAGCAGGAAGTCTGTTCTGCTCTTTCTGGGTGCTGTCTATCTCATTGTGCAGCAGGAAGTCTGTGCTGCTGTTACAGGATGCTGTCTATCTCAGTGTGCAGCAGGAAGTCTGCGCTGCTGTTTCAGGATGCTGTCTATCTTGTTGTATAGCAGGAGGTGTCTGCCACTGTTTCAGGATGCTTTCTATCTCAATGTGCAGCAGAAAGTCTGTGCTGCTGTTTCAGGATGCTGTCTACCTCATTATGCAGCAGGAAGTCTGGGCTGCTCTTTCAGGGTGCTGTCTACCTCATTGTACAGCAGGAAGTCTGTGCTGCTGTTTCAGGATGCTGCCTATCTCATTGTGCAGCAGGAAGTCTGTGCTGCTCTTTCTGGATGCTGTTTATCTCATTGTGCAGCAGGAAGTCTGTGCTGCTCTTTCTGGATGCTGTCTATCTCATTGTGCAGCAGGAAGTCTGTGCCACTGTTTCAGGATGCTGTCTATCTTGTTGTATAGCAGGAGGTCTGTGCCACTGTTTCAGGATGCTATCTCATTGTGCAGCAGGAAGTCTGGGCAGTGTCTCTGCAGATGATGCATGTTACTATGCACTGAAGGACTCCCTAGATGCTGAGATGAGATTAATAGACCAGCGGAGAGAATGCTACAGGGTGAGCTTATGCATAGCTAGGGAAAAACCTATCAATGTTGCTAATGTGATGGATAAAGAAATATGAAGGCTACACAGTGATCTGTACAGATAGTGATAAAGATGTGTCATCTCTGAATCTTTGCTTTTTTTGCATGTGCATATTAAATATACATTTTTTTCATATTCCATATATTGTTATTTTAGAAATTTTTCATTTTTTATATTGTGTATCTGTTGTTTTCATCATTTCTATATTGCTGTTTGTTTTACATGTTCGAAAAATGTTATTTTCACATGCATTGCATGGCTGCCCCTGTATCTGTTCTGTACTGCACTGAATGGAAATTAAACTATGACATCTTGCCTGACGTACTGACACTCAGTTCAGCAATGCCAACAGGGCAAAAACAAAACAAAACATGAGGCAGCATTAGAGGTAGCATTTCCTTACCCAGTTATTGTGATCAAAAATGTCTCTTTCTGTGAAGTACAGTGACACCGAAATTAGAATACTAAAGTCTAGAAATGCAGGGGGTGATCGCCAATGCTGCATGAGATATGGAGTTACTTCCACAATCAACTAGATGATGTGTTGTGTGAATTTTGTCTTTGTCAGCAGCTCTTTGTTTATGATGCAAAACTGGTAAATCAGATGGCAGTAAATCTTTAGTCAGACTGTCAAATCAGATGGCAGTAAAGCTTTTGTCAGTAATATAAGGACTTGCAGATATATCAGCTGTTGTACACATTTTGTTTCCTCTTGTACTGATGACCACCCTATGTGCAGATATCTACCTCCAAGGTCTGAGCTAAACAAACCAAATGGCAATATCACAACATCATTTGTTATGGACAAACTTAGTTTTGTGCATTATACATTTGTTAGTACCACTGCTAAGTCTCCTTTAAACATGTTAAACAACATCCATGATATTGGCAGGTCATGATTCTCTTTTGCCTGTACCCTTTGAAGTATTTCTTGACCTTTTCATGTATTACCCAATGTAAGTGGCCATTCTGTGTGGTACCATGTATTCATACATCTTATTATTATCCATGAAGTCATGGGGCACATGCCTTTTGTTGTTGTACATATAAATGCATGTATACTGTGTATTATTACATACAATAAAGATTGCTGCTATCATGTAGAAGTCCTTTCCCACTGCTGATATGCCTCAGCCTGCTGCACAGAATGCTGGACTCAGTGTTAATGCATCAATGGCATGTAAATGATAAAACCTGTGTCCAGCAGCACGATTATTTAAATACATGTCCCTTTAGTTCCATTTACTTCTTCCTCACATGACAGCGTTGTGCTGCTAACTATACAGGCCCATATGTTCAGAGGTGGACTATTCTGCTACTCCGTTAACATTCTCAGGCCATTATTACTGCTTCTGAGACACACCATAACATACACAATTAAAGTACAAGCATAAGGGCACTCATCACAATAGTTCATCACCCATTGTCTATTCCTCCTATCTCCAATATAGTTTTTTTATTTCAAAATATATTTAAACCACCTGTTTTATCATACATGTGATGGGAGTTGTCCCACAGACTAAGGAAATGGTTTGCAACAAAGCTGTCCATTTATTTGCTGTTGTCAATATTGAATTTTAAATGAAGTTTGGCAACAAACCAAGTTGTCCTGGGACATCTTCATGGGGGATTATGTTGATATTAGAGGGAGTTAAGTGTGTTAGGGAGGTGAAAGGGTTAAGTGGAGGCAGGGATGGTTGGGAGGAAATGAAATAAGGATGGGGAGGGGCTTAAAAGGTTTAATCTAGTGTAGCTGGGTTAAGCAATCACATTTTGGTGTGAACTTGCTACAGCAAGTATTACGTCCCTGATGACCCGGAGGTACCATGAGGCTGGTAGACCTTAGACTTTAGGGGGCAGGCTCAAGTGGTGGGCAGCAAGGATCTGTGTGAGGTGGTAGGGGTGGCATGGTTGCTACTTATTATTGAATTGCAGGGTTACTGATTAGTATGCAGATTATGTTGTTTTATTTTGCCAGGGTAGGTGGTGGGTGTTAGTTAAGGGGAAGTTGTTGTCTGGGCATTTTGTTTGTGGCGAGCGATGTGCATTGGACGAGGGGTGGTGTGCCTGGCCTGCTCACAGATGAGGGTTGTGTGAGGTGTGCATTTTTTTTTTGTGGTGGTTTGACCATGGTGAGCGGTCGGATGGTGAGTTGGGAGTCTGTGACTCCATTTGTTGTGGTCTCTGTGTGGGTGGTGGCATCCCCTCTGCTTTTGGTGTGGTGTGGCGGCATTGGTGGGTGCATCCGTTGATGGTTTCTGGATGCTTGCAATCCAGTAGCTTTTGGTTGGTTTAGGTATGCCTGATGGTCTGGGGGTGGATGGGTTTTGTGAGAGGCTTTGGCTCTCATGGTGCCCTCTTTGGTTGGTTCATCGGTCATTTAGGTGTCGAGGGCTGTGGGAGGCTTTGAGCTTCGTATTTGCTTCTTCAATGGGTCCCGTTGGTGGTTTGGTGCCTCACAGGCTTTGTGCAGTTAATGTTTGCTTCAGGTGCTGGGGGGGGGTGCACATGCACAGAGGCAGTAAGGGACAGTATAGCAAACGAAAGAAGGGAGAAACTTCACACTGCTCTGCGTTTGTCCCTCCTGGGTTGTTGGTAGTGCAGTGGAATGGACAGCCTGGTTGTTTGGTTTGGATGGTGTTGCGGGTGGTGGTTCATTGAGGTGCAGGGATGGACTCGGGGCACAGAGCTGAAGGTGCCTTTTGAACGGTGGATTGGAGTGGTTGCAGTTTGGCTTGGTTGATGCCATTTTGTGTGTTGCATGTGCAGTCATTGTTCGGCTGTCCATTTTGTTTCCACATTTTGGTTTATGGTTGTCATTTGTTTGCTCCCATCCAGGGGAATTAATGAGTGGTTTCCTTGTCAGTCCTCTGCTTCCGCATGTGGCCGTTGAAGGTTTGGGTGTCCATTGGATGCAGGCGGTGTGGTGTGTGTGTGAGAGGTGAGGTTTGTGTATGATCAGCATCACAACTCTAGGAGCAGGCTGGTGGCATAAAGGCGGTGGATGGAATCCACAGCTACACATTTCTTGTTTTGAGGTTGTGAGGTGTGGTGCGGCTTTGGTGGTCTCTCATCTGGCCAGGAATTGGGGGTCTGTTCCTCAGACATTTTGTGGTTTTCTGGCAAGTCACTGGCATTGATCTGAGGATTAGAGTCACTAGGTGGCGGCTTCTTGTAGAGGTCATTCTGTTGGACTGAACACTGTTGTTCCTGAGTTTATACATTTGCATGGTGAGGCTACAAATGATTGTGGACTGTGGATGGGAACCTGAAGTGTGGTGTGTCCAGAATGCTGTTCTGACTTTGAAGGGAACAATTTCATGTTCACAGAATGGGTGTCTGTGATGAGGTTTTTCAAAAACAATTCACAAGTGTGAATCCATGACACATTTGTGAATGTGTACTCTGGTTTGTGCAAGTGCTTGTCAGTATTGGGGTAAGGCCTGCTGCTGTCAGATACAGAAAGTATGGCTAGTCGGGTCATCTGCAGCATTTGGTCTGTGCACTGTGTGTCCATGTTCTATTGTTACTGCAAACTCAATGACTAATCAAACCCAACTACAAACCAGCATTAGTAAAATATGCCTCTTTATAGCAGTCTCAGATTCCAGAACTCACCACTACCTTTTTCTACTTAAAACAAATTGACTTCCTGTAATGGCAGCTAGACCAGCTGAGGAAGGCCCAGACACAGTAAGCATTCAGAAACAGCTAGGAATCAATTTCCCTCTCCTCACTAGTAACACTAATCCCAGGCTGATTCCTGGGAAGAATTTACCAGGCTTTCCAGTGATCTGTAGTTTTGTTTCAGATTTTGCAGATTTTTAAAGTAAGCTGGAAAAGTGAATTAATTCTATAAGTATTGCTGTGTGTACCTAGTAGATGCACGGACATAAAATAGAGGGCAACTGATGTTTTATCAGTTTATATGGAGCACCTTCTAAATATGATCTTGTAGTACTAACAAGCATCAGCAGATGAATAGTCTTATTCATGGTTTTCTAGGCTGATCAGTCAAATGAGTTTGAATAGAAATGTAGATTAAAATTCAGTCAGATCTCTTCAAATATATAACTGCTAGACTTTCTACAAAGCAGTTTTTAGCAGGTAGGGTGGAGGCAAAGCCCCAGTGAATCAGTATCTGTGCACATGAGTTACTTACCAAAAGGTAGGCAATGAATGCTGCTGTGGAGTACAACTATTATATATATATATATATATATATATATATATATATATATATATATATATACATGATTTTTCTAAGTGTCCCATTGTGGTTCTCTTGCAGGGCACACAACCTCCTGTATGATGCACTCTTGCCCTAGGAACCGTGTTTTAACTCTACAATACAAAGGTTGTTATGTCATATAGTCTTACCTAACATATTTATTGTTCAATACTGAATACTGAATTATGGCGAAGGTCTGAAAAAGAGATGCATAAGAGTTATCAGAACTCAATCTTCAAAGTTACTGTAGTCCAACAGACCTTGCCAGACAACCACTCATCAACATTATTTTGGACTTTGTAAAACTAACAGAAGATTTTATATACTTAACTATTTTATTTCTGTTCTATCAACCTTTTAAGTTTGTAAGAGGAATATTTAAAATAATACCTGATTGTATTTTGTAAGATGCTAGTCAGCTCTTATTAGGTTTGCTGCATTGTGTCCATTTGTTCCACATTATGTTGGTTAGTGTGCCTCATTTGGAGATGGAAGATTAAGAGCTAGGCAGATGATTTTACAATATAAGTTAGCTTGGCTTATACAGGCTGCTAAAGGATGTGGTCTAGAGTCGCAAGGTTAACCGGGTTGTGGGTATTGATAGGTCCCTTCATGTGTGGGGTTTAGTTTTAACATACTTGACTGGTATTTAAAGTTATCTTGGGTATTTGATAGGGTAATGGGAAGCATAGCTTCAGTTTTGGCTGTTTTGTCATAGATGTGAATGATGGTGGTACATTCCTTCCCGGGTTGGCAGGATAGGTTGTCCTTGAAGATGTCTTGGAATGTGTGTTATGTATTTTGGATGATTTACATGTCTTTTTCTTTCTTGTTGATGGGGTCTTGGAACTCTGCGGCTGTAATTTGGAATAGGTGGGTATAAAGTGGAGCCTTCTCTTTACATATTAGAGAGTTTACTTTTGTCCTTCCCTTTGTAGATGATGGTGTGCTGAATACCACTTGTGGCAATACACAGTGAATTCTCAGATGATGGAATCAGAGGCGAGCGAGGAGGTTACACATGGGGAGCACAAGTGGGCAGCAGTTACTGATGGAAATTGCTGAAGTGCAGAAGGCATAATGCGGTGGCTTGAAAAGGGGATTTGAAAGGTGATGTTTTGATAGCATGGATGTTCTTGTCTCTGGAATAGGACACAAGGTGGGTCTGAGTAATCCCCTTAGTAAGGCATGTTAGACCCCTGTGTTTAATTAGTGGGAGCTAATTATTGTGTTGGTATGGGAGCAAGTAAGAAAGAGGTAGGTAGGGGGGGGTCAAGGGAAAAACTATCGGGGATGGTTTATGGGGAGTGTGGGGATCCCACAGGATCAGTAGAGTCACGACATTCATAGGAACTCAAGAACTTATTAGGCTACAGCCCTATGGCTCTTGCAAGCCAGTGAATTTCAGTCCTTGCTTTCTTGGAACCTTGTGGTGGTTGTATTCACTCATCCAGCTGTTTGAACCGTATGTGGGGGGAAGGGCCAATGAGTTGTTTGGCTTGTTCCTAACGGGTGGTATCTTTGGGATGACAAATTTGTCCCTTGAGTAGGTAGTGCTAATGTTACATAACAGGTTAAGGTTTTACAGAATAGCACAAGGATCATTTCACTTGGGGTTTGGTTGAATTTTGTAGACAGGGTTTTAGAAAGCATGGTAGGTAGGTGGCTGTGCTGGGGTAGTTTTAGAAACTGGGTGTGTTGTTACAGGGGAGTTAGAAGGTTTAAAGAATGCTTGGTTGCAGGATAAGGCAGCTGTATGACAGGTCTTAATTACCTACTAGTGGCATAGGTAACATAATGAAAGAGATAACCGTCAAAACAGGCACAGCAGATCAGCAAGAGATGTTTATTATCACTCCATAAACAAACTGCACAGTACAAAAACAATAACGGTGCTACAGTTCTCAGCACGTTTTCATCAACATACACTTCATCAGAAAAGCTAAACCTTGCTCAGTGTGTGAAATTTATAAGTCAGCTGTTGTCTGAATCTACCAATCTACACACTGAGCACTGTTTAACTTTTCTGATGAAGTGTATGTTGACGAAAACCCGCTAAGAACTGTAGCAGTGTTTTTGTTTTTGTACTGTGCGGTTTATTCATGGAGTGATAATAAACATCTCTTGATGATCTGCTGTGCCTGTTTTTACGGTTATTAATGTGAGTTTGGGCACATCGACCACTTATTTTTATTTATAACATAATGAAAAAGAGCTTTCGAGGGGAAAGGCCAGGGACAAACAGGGGTTAAGAAGGTTTTTGGCAATGAGTGAATTAGATGTGTTTATGGCTGGGCGTAGAGTACTTCATTGCTGAGCATAGGTGAGTTTTCAGGAACTATGTCCAGGGGTGCTGGTTTTCTGCCATCTAAGGTTAGGACATTAAAGTTTTGGAGTTACACTATTCCCTACGGTAATTGAGTTGTTGCACATCCAGAACTGGGTAGTTGGTGGGATAAGATGATATGCTACAGGTGACAGGTCCTGGGTGTGAGTCTTGATACCATTTGTTTGACTGGGTGTTGATTTGAGTTCAAGGGGTTATATTTTGTGTTTTTTGTTGTGGTTATAGGTTGTCAATCCGTTCAGGCTGAGCCATGATTTCAGCTTTGAAGGAAGCGGGTTAAAGGGTATGTATTCTCTTGGTGTGGATGTTCCGGTGCTACAGTGGGGGTACGGTAATCCTACTTTATTTAGTTTCATTACGGTGTGTTTCAGTGATGGTATGGAAAGGTGGGTTTATGGCGGAATTCTAAGGTGCTTTACAAATGATGGGTACACTGAATGATGTTTGGCTTGACCCTTCCCTTTATGGGAAGTAGTGGGTTAAACAATTTTCGGTAGAAGGGAGGGGGAACAGCCTGGTCAGGCTGGTTGGCAGAGAACAGGGAAAGGCTTACCCTCTTCTTTTCCCCCTCTGGTGTCTGGATGTTCATTTCAAGGATCTGGGGAAAGGAAAATGAGTACTTCGAGGAAGCTTGCTGAATAGATAAGCAAGCTGAGGTAAGGATGCTGCTTATTTGGTGGAATGTAATTCAATGAATGGTGTATGAAGTGAGATGGGACGCTGTTTCATAAGTAAAGTAAGTGAGCAGAGGTATGGACCTTGATTGTTGGTCAGGGTGAGTAGGTACGCTGCCCTGATTAACATTACAAGGATGGTGCTTCATAAGTAAAGTAAATGAGCAGAGGTATGGGTGCTACTTACTGGGGCAGGGTGAGTAGGTACACTGCCCTGATTAACATTACAAAAATGTTATGCTGCGTTTAGAATCAATTATATTATGAATAAGTTGTAATTAATGAATTTGGTGAACAAAGCTATGTTATGGAAATTTAATAAAGGTCGTCAAATGTCATTTGGTGTGATGTGTTTATTGAAGGGGACCGGGACAAATGAAGTTTGGCAACAAACCAAGTTGTCCCGGGACATCTTCATGGGGGATTATGTTGATATTAGGGGGAGTTAAGTGGGTTGGGGAGGTGAAAGGGTTAAGTGGAGGCAAGGATGGTTGGGAGGAAATGGGATAAAAATGGTGAGGGGCTTAAGCGGTTTAGTCTAGTTTTGCTGGGTTAAGCAATCACATTTTGGCGTGAACTTGCTACCCACCCACCCTCCCTCTTTTTGTGGATGGGAGTAGGGTTATTTATCAGTGGGGGTAGGCGGAGAAGTGGGATAGGCTTGCCCTGTTCTGTTCCCCCTCTGGTGTCTGGATGTTCATTTCAAGGTTTTGGGGTAAGGAAATTGAGTAGTTGGAGGAAGCTTGCTGAATAGATAAGCAAGCTGAGGTAAGGATGCTGCTTATTTGGTGGAAGGTAATTCAATGAATTGTGTATGAAGTGAGATGGGACGCAGCTTCATAAGTAAAGTAAGTGAGCAAAGGTATGGACCCTTAATTAACAATACAAGGATGGTGCTTCATAAGTAAAGTAAGCAAGCAGAGGTATGGACGTTGCTTACTGGGGCAGGGTGAGTAGGTACGCTGCCCTGATTAACATTACAAGGATGTTATTCTGTGTTTAGAATCAATTATATTATGAAAAAGTTATAATTAATGAATTTGGTGAACAAAGCTATGTTATGGAAATTTAATAAAGGTCGTCAAATGTCATTTGGTGCGATGTGTTTATTGAAGGGGACCCCGGGACAAGATTAGATTATCAGACCTTATGTTTGCAGAGTGGTAATTGCGGTTTAAGGACATATACTCCCAAATTGCTGTTTTGCATAGAACTGTGTGTGTGTGTGTGTGTGTGTGTGTGTGTGTGTGTGTGTGTGTGTGTGTGTGTGTGTGTGTGTGTGTGTGTGTGTGTGTGTGTGTGTGTGTGTGTGTGTGTGTGTGTGTGTGTGTGTGTGTGTGTGTGTGTGTGCACTTTTTCACAGTTATATTATTCTAGTGCTGAAATCTATGTTGCTGCTGAACTCTGACAGATTACTATCTATTCAGAGCAGGATCTGGGCCCACCATTTCAACATTATTTTATGTTACTTATGTCAACAGCTGTTGTAAGTTCTGTTAATTATTAAATAGCTTTCATATCCTCATTCATAGCTGGGTTCCCTTCTATCTTTTTCCTTCTGTCCAGCTTCGCTGATTTAATACTCTGATATTTTTTTTCATCATTTTATGACCTTTAAAATATTCTGCCCATTCCTAACAATTAGCGTTCTGAATTATACTGTGCCTCAGCTGATACAAAAAGGTGCTTACACTTTGGGTAGCAAGATACTATCTGTGGGTTTGGGTAATACATGGTTTACCCATGACTGCTGTGGTTTAGTCATTAGCTATTTCTGAAACAGTACCCTTGTGGTGGCACAGTAATGGTGGGCGCTTTTTTCATTTCAAAATGGCTCTCAGTCAAAGAAGGGTATTTCAAAAACGACGAGGTACCAGGATGGTACATAATATACATTTGGAAAGGTGCTAAGGAGCTTATCCTTCATTCATTTCATGGATTGATAACCAAAACCAGATTTTTTCTTCAGTTTACCTTTAATATAGCTGACACTGAGATTAACTATTTTCAATCAAATGTGTCCTCAATAATCTTATATTATAATTAATTTAATAATATGTATAAATATATATATTTCATAATATAAAATATTTTTTTTATTTAGGTTTTTAAAAATAAGTTATATACACACATTTTCATCCTTTTGTATATAATAATAAATAAATAATTGGTAAAATAACATTTATTTATTTATTTTTTTTTTATTTCATTTTTTTATTTTTAAAATGTGGTACATGTGCACAACACGAGTTTTAGTAATTTTTTACTAATTACAGTTAAATTATTTAAAGTACTTTTATCTTTATTTTATTATTTTATTATATTATTTTTATTTCAAAGCTTGTCTCTTATTATTTTTCAGTTTAAGCTTTTAAACAGTACCCATTACATTATGTTGGGTAATCCTGAAATATTTTGCCACTGCTAGTCAATGCAACAAATCCTGTTTTATAATCAAGATACTTTATTACCTACATGTGATCTCTTGATTCATGTTAAACATATCAAACAATAGCAAATCCAGGAATAATGCTTAGTGGAACTTGACTTGTGATTTATGGCTCCTTGAAAACATTCCAGAATTGTTTGCCCAATGTTTCCTTTCACAGCCCATTTATGTAAACAGATAACTACTACTTTTTGTTTGTTTTGAATTTTCTAGACTGTTTTGAATGTCCTGGTTCAAGCATGCTTTATGGACTTTAACCCTTGGTGAACATGGCATAAGTTTAATAGATTTGCATGTGTCATGATCCAGGATGACTAATATCTCAATATTTGATGATTGGTGATATGAGTACTGTTTCCGTTTTACACAGGACATATATTAGGTGTATAATTATGTAGTCATTTATTGTGAACAATTTTAATTCACCTATATGTGTCAACTAATAATATAGGACTGTAGTTAGGCATTATTTGTGTCAGATTTTGGTTCACTTATGAACAGTAATTATTAATGCTCACTTCTAAATATCAAGGAGATTGCCATTTTGAGCTAATTTTATTGGACTGCATTTATAGTATTTACATGAAGTTATGGGTCACGTATTTTGTTGCTATATATGTAAATTAATGGAACTACATTGTAATGCGCTTGATTTACTTAAGTGTTCCAGTTGGATATTATCCTGACTTCCAGTATAACTACCTGAGTAACAAAATCCTGAGGAACCAACTTCTCAAGCACAGGCCTTGAGAAATCAACCCTCATGAAAAAAATTAAATGTAAGTGGGTTTTTTTTGGAGGGAAACCCCGCCCCCAAAACTTATATATAAACATGGATTAACAAAGGATCAACAGCAAATGGTAAAAACAAGAAAATATTGATAAAAACATTTAAAACGGATTTTTGGAGGGAGGCAAGACCCCTGGCACCCACGCCCCATGAACTCCTGCTAATTATATATACCAACTCTGAGATGACAGTATAGTGGGGAAAGGACATATGCCCTGATCCTCACTGTACTGCAATCTCAAGTGAAACAGATGGTAATTTTTGATCAGCTGATTTTTCAATCATCGCTAAAAAGCCACAAAGGTGAAAGATAGTGCACTCATATATAATATATAATATATATATATATATATATATATATATATATATATATATATATATATAAAGAGAGAGAGAGAGCGACCAAGCAAGCGATAATGATATATATTGATATAGACATGGATATAGATGTCAACTCTGCGGTCACATAAACCTGAAGAAAGGAGAAATCTCCCTAAAAATGGAAATCATTGCTTGCCACACATTTCTGAACTGCACCAGCAGTTATTATGTATGGAAAACGGAGAGTGCGAAGTTGAATTTTCGAATGTTGTACTCATCAAGTTGACTCTTCAGAGAGTTGTAACTCGATAAACAGTACAACAGCCATTATCCAGTCCCTCACAACTTCTGTATCTTGCTTTTTATAACACACAAATACTGTTCTCTTTTGCAATTGCTAAAGTCCCTACCTTCTTCATATAAGTTACAGTATCATTACATGTATCAGCTTTGTAGCATCATTTGGCATGATTTGCAGACATTTCAAGCACTTCTGATATTTTGGTGACTGATGAGCCATTTCTGTTTAAGATACTATATTTTTATTTTATTTTGATATTCTTTCTTTATGGTTATTATAGCAGTTGTTACCATTCTCTCAGTAACAAGGGTCTTCTCACATATGGTACTGTTTTATTTTTTTTCAGACTCTGTATCTTTTACTTTTTACAGCTTATTAGATATTACATATTTTGATTTAGTCATTTGGTCATCTATGTATTCACTTTGTACATTAGCCTGTTTCTTTTTCTTGTTTTTGTTAAATATTGTTACTTAAATTCTACTACTTTATTTTTCCCATTGTATTACTCTTTGTATATCTTCTTCATATTGGAATACATTTATTAATGTTTTAATTTAAAAACTCAAAAGTAAATGAAAAAAATTAAATATAAAATAAATGATAAAGTATAGTCTCTGTCACTAATTAACCCATCAATCTTCCTACAGAAGTAGAATTTGAGAAGTTTTAGTAGTAAGTATCTACTGTGTTGTGATTATCTGCCATAGCACACTGATTACACTCCAATATTCGGAAAAAAGACAAACCAGTTGAGCCCCAGGGTGGCATGTGACCTGACCTTAACAAATGTTAAGCACCCCCTACTTATATTGTTAAGGGGCCTAGTGCCAGTCAGTAAAATTTACTTGAACTGACTACCAAATGACAGCGGCAGAAATAACGTGTTCTCAACTTCTCAAACAAACTCCGTTGCCAGAATAACAAGCTGTATTAGCATCCATTTCCTGAAGGAAATGAACTCTGAAACTCAAATAGATGTCATTATTTAGTGACTTTAACCCTCAGTGGTTTGTCCAAAAAACACAGATTTTATGAGGACCAGACCAAAAATATGAAACAATAATCTAGACATCTTGCGAAAATCTAGACACTTGAGCAATATGAAAGGTGAATGTAAACGTAATGGATGACATTGCACTAGCTCTCTGACAGTGCTCACTAAGTGTTTCATGGTTTTGAAAGCCAGGAAAAGACTTAGCATTTTTTCCCTGTAACTAGTAGCACATGGAGCAGATAAAGGCTCAGAGCTTATACAATAGGTTCATATGCTTGTGAATTTAGTTTTGGACTATTTTTACTTTTTCCCTTTGTAATTTATTTTACAAAATTTTACATAATAGAAATGTAAATAATTTCAATATATCACCAACTTTTCAAAAGGACAGAGTTGTAATGGTATTCATGTCTATTCTTATAATGACTGGCACTCACCTGCATCCCCAAGATCACTGGTGCACACAAGTTATTGCAATGCCACACACACACACACACACACACACACACACACACACACACACACACACACACACACACACACACACACACACACACACACACACACACACACACATATAAAAATGTCATTATACCATCAGAGACAGTGATGCATCTGTTCATAAGATTGATCACTCTTGCCTGAATGCAAAGGTACTGAAACAGTCTGGAACACAATCTAAACAAGTTGTGCACCAAACAAATGTGGAAGGCTTCTTACAAGTCTGTGACATCTGGGGTATATGTTCTAGCATAGAGTGGATCAATAACAAAAGTGATCAGTCATCCTGTAGATATATTCTTATGGAAATGTATGTTTAAGATGATCCTTATGTTCAAAAGTAGTTACTAGGAATGCAGTCCCTGAGGCTACTAAGGGACTTAGGCCAATTTCCCAAGAACCCTGCCTGGTTAAGCAGTTCATTCAGAGTGACACACAGGATGGAATCACACCCTGGACTATGGGAGCAGCTGGTTAACAGCACATAGCTTTAATTCTCTGTGATAACTGCCAGATTCTAATTTGAGCAGCTTTAATGATAAAGAGAATGTACCCTGTCTATCCTTTAAGACACTGACCCGTGCATATTATATTCAGTAATTCATGAAGTAGTGGTATGCAGATCCTTCATATATGTATGACAAATATTTGTTTTTTATGTTCCTGCTGTAACATTTTCCTACCACATACCCTTATCACCTATGGACAGCACTGCTTGAATGTGGTGTAATGTATGGCAGAGAAGATGCACTGCTCCCTGGACCAAATGTGGCAGCACCGTTCATTGGTGGCCACTCCTCCCACTAGTTCACAGCAGTCTGTACTGCCAGTAATTCCAGGAAATGAAACTCATTTCAAGAATAATACAGTGTACTACTCTTAATGTAATACAGCCGGTTATTAAGTTCTCGTGACCCTTATCATCATGTAGTTCTGTTACAGTACTGGTTGGTACATTAGCGCAGGAGTTGTCATATGTTGCTATCCAGAAACAGCTCCAGTAACACAAACATATTCATTATTGTTTCCAAATCTTGCTGTGCACAATAGCATAACCTTCCACTCCTAAGTTACCTTGAACTATTTACATTACTATGAAAGTCTGTCTGACTCCTAGCAGAAGAAAACATTAACCAGGACTACAGTCAGGTGCCTAAAGCCAAAAGATGGTTAATCTCCAGTTCTTTAGGGGGTGTACCAGACTTTGACTCAAACCACTCTGGAATTTAAAAATATCATGCTAGCTTTCCACTTGTTTATTACTGCCGGTGCCATCATATAGTTTATTTGTATCTATATTAACTGGTAAATGTATTGATAAGACTTTTTGTAGGAATCACTTGACACATACACAATATAATGAAATTAAATGTAGAAGGACAACTAACAGGTATAGAACAGATTGTTACAAAATATTACTGCTATTACTGACAACTTCCATCCAAGAGGCCAAGCAGATACATTTCTTTCTTAGCACTGTATGGAAATAAACAAAAACTGAGATTAGCAGGAGTATATAAATAAGTCATGATTGTTGCTCATTTTCATTCCAGGGGATTTAGCAAGAAAGTTATCATTGTAGACATTTTGTCAAATAATCAGGCACATTAGCATTTTTTTTCCTTTTGTTAACCAGCTAAGCCCACTGATCCCAAATATCTAATTTCTGGAGCAACGTGGAAGCACTGTCTGGTGAAGTGACTTAAAGAGAATCACAAAAGCAGGCATATGGCAGTGAAAAGAATCAAACTCATTACCTTTGACTAAAAGAGCACCTCATTAACAACTCAGAAGTTTAATCCTTTGTGCTAACTGCAGACAAAGTTCAGGGAGTACCACAGAAGTACACAATAATATGTAATATATTGAGAGTTCCATGTAAGGTTTCAGACTTAGAAACAAGCACTGAAGCTTTCATGAAGAGATATGCCTTTAAAGCAAATTAGTGGTAGTCATAGATATGAGATAGTTATTCAGAAAAACAATTTTCTAGGTGACTTTAATTTCATTCCATGTACAGCTAGGCTGCTGCCTGTGGTAAAACTTAAGTTAAATACCTGCATACCTACAAGTGTATATTTGGCCAATGACAATGTATTCAATGCTTTTCAAGGCCGATCATAGTTAGTGTTATCTTTTACATATCAGAAATCAAGTATAGTTGCTGTTCGCTAAAAACTGTGATGCTCATTATAAAATGATTGAATATCTGAGAATACATGTAGCTGCAAGAAAACCTGATATTATAAGCTATGACATACTTCTGTTATTTTTTGGCACCTTGAAGTGCTGATAGACCCCCCCCCCAAATAGTCTGTGTTATATATCAATATAAGGAATGAATAACTTGGAGGAGGGCAGGGGAAATCTGTAGAAGGGGACAGATCACACAATTTCAAGGAAGATATTAATAATGGATTAGAAACCTGTAAATTATTTTCAGTTTATAATAACATATTCTAGTCAGCTTTAATATTTGCATACTGAACATGGCTAAATATGCCACATAACATTTAGAAATAAAAGTATCCATTTTCTTCATTTTTTCTCAATGTTTCTTTACCATATAGTAAGTCTTTACTAAACTGAATCTGGGTCTCCACTTGAGATACTTAGATCCCTTTGATTGCAGTTAGCCACACTGTGAAAATCTATTGTGACAGTGATCCAGGCACTACATTGCTATGTGACCCAGATATAATGCATGCATGCTTAGTAAGGTTATGCTGGGACTCCCACGGCTACTGTATAATTTAGAATAAATGTATGCTACATTTGAGTGAGACAGAACAATATTCCACACGTGTCCATTGTGTCTGCTGCTCATTGTCAATTCAAGAAACACAGTTACTCTTAAAGGGTTAATTCTTTATTGATTGTTATTTAACACAGCCTAAATATAGCTTGTTTGATTAGGTTCTCTGAAGCACAGATTATTACTGTTGTTCTAACAGATTAATGCAGAACACTGCCAGGACTCATTGCTAAACAGTGTCTATGACACATTAATTTAATAGGAATAAATGAGATCTCATTTCTCAAGGCTACCTCTTCATTTATGGCAAAGCATGCTCTGCCATGTGAAATTTCATAGCAGGCTTTCCGAGGGAATGTGAGTATGCAAACATTTTATTAGGTCACACACTGACATTTTTTTTAGTCCTAATTAGATTTACAGACTCTACTGGAATGAAGTAATATGATCTTTGGTTTGAAACATATCTCAGGAGAATAATGATATGTTTTGTTTTTTAATAGAACATTGTTAGGCCTTTTGAATCATGTCATTTCCATGTAAAATGCATGCTTTATCACCACTTTACTGTTATTTAATTTGATATTTTTTGTACTTCCCTTTTCTACAAATTAGAAACATATACCTCTAGTATAATTATGCTGCGCCTTATTTTTCTTGGTCTGCGTACACCTGTATTATATCACGTAAACATTAGAACATCACTAGTTGGTGCTCATGACATAATATCTTACTTCTGCATCCTTCTCAGGAAAAGTGCAGAGAGAGCTGACATTTATTTGTCTGTTAACTTGATAGGTGTACTGGTCCATGATTTGTTTCCAGCCATGACACAGGCACAAACTATATCAACAAAAGAACGAAAAAAACTTAAACATGCAACAAAATCCAAAATAATGCTTAATACAAAGTTAAACAGTTCCAGTCATATTTGGCAAGACTTAATGATCCATAAGATTCAGAAGTACAGCAGGTGTGCATTATCAACAAGGATAAAGTGAAAAATAAAATAATATCAAAGAAATTAATTAAGCAGCATAGTAGATACATGGAAGAAAATGGCTATCAACTGACAACTAGCCATAATTCATAAAAACAATAGTGTGTCTTAAGAAATTAGACATTTTTCTTCTGATGCCTTAATAATTGTGGTAATTTCTCCTTGATAGGATAGATGGTTTTCAATATTAGGGAAGCCACGGAAAAGACTTTTTCCCAATGGCTGAAAACAAGAGGGCCTTATAACAGTGACAGTCCCCGTTCCTGAGACCTGATGTAAAATTTGTAGTAGTTGATTTCTGAGCAAGGGATGGACACCAATTTACAGGTAAGAGTTTAAATGTCAGTGAGGCCAAGAAAAAGATCACTCTAGCAGTTGATGGAAAGCATATGATGTCTTTACATTCACCGCTGCAGTATTCCTTACTAATGGGATTCCCTGCCATGAAGCCCAGCCAGTTTACAAAAAAATTCCTTTGCTTTAAGGTATGCTGAATGTCACCTGCTTAATGCTTGCATAAGGTAGGGCATAAAGGTGATGTTCAGGCATACCATCCTCAGAACTTTCTTGCCACCAGTCCGAATGCTGTTTTGACTGATAGTCTGTTGCATACATCTGTTTTTTTTTTTATCATTTTTCTGTTTATTGGCTTTTCTGTTCTTGCTCCTGTTTGCTGGAGTCCTCACAGTTGCTGATAAGTACCCACTTGGGTTTTTGGCTACTTTTTCTGTTTTGTTTAGTGCTGTTTGGAGTTAATGTCATCGAGGAAGGGTAAATGCCAGTGTGGGAGGCTGATTCCCCATAAAGACCGTCAAGATAAGTGCCTTTTTTGCCTTGGTGCTGCTCACGACCATACTTCCTGCTCAATTTGTCAGGCATTTGTCCCCAAAACTCTTTATAGTAGGTTTTCTTCCCTTTCCTTGTACCTTGAGAACCAGCAAAATAAGCTTCTTGCTGTCGGGACTATGCATGGAACTTCCTGCCCTGAGGGTCAGCCATCTGAGAAGAAGAAGGTACATAAGGTAAGGCTGGAATCTTCCACTGTCCAGCCTCTGGCAGGTGTTTCTCCTGAGGTTATTATGCACCCGGAGGCTCACCCGGTTGTTTTGTCAGATTCATCTACCTCGTCTGGGTTGGAGGCCAGTGAGGCTATGGCAGGCAGCAAGTCTGATGACGAGGCTTTGCAGGCATCAGTTTTGAGCATTCAGAGGGAACCATGGTTGACTGTTTCCGAGGGGTCTAATGGGGTTCCACATTTTTTCTTTCGGGAAGAGGTTCCTACTGCAGTTGGGGAATGCCATTATGAGTATGGGCCTTCTCAGGTTTCCAGGATAGCTGTCCCTTTGAAGAAGAAACAGTAAACTAACCATGTCTCTTCTGCTCCTATGGATCCACAAAGTGAGTGGCAGGCCTTTACTCAGGGGTTATTTAATGCTTAACTGTTGTTGCAGCTTTCTCAAGGGGTTTCAGTTCCTGCTCCTCCTTGGTCTGGCTCTTCCCCTAAAAGGCCCAGAGAATTAAATTCTTCTGAGATGGATTCTGATGATGACTCCCTTGCTTATTCTGCCCAGATTCCTTCTCCTTTAGACTACAGGTCTGAGAAGGAGGGTTCTCATACTCTTGATAATCCCTCTGAGGAACTTTCCTCTGGCGGCACAATCTCTAGGATAATGGACTTTTTTTAAGTGGGATTCTGCCCAGGTTTTGGATATCCATAAGAGATACTATGAGTTACTGCAAATGGAATCTCCTAAACCTACGGCCATTCCTCCTGTCTTGCCTGCTTTATTGGATGTTTGTTCCACTGCCTCTAAAGTGCCAGATTCTCTGCCCCCTGCTCCCAGAAATTTTAATAGGCCTGAGGATTGTTCCTTTTTGTTTAAATGTGCTGCTGCTGACCCCTCTGTGGTGTCTGTAGCCTCTGATAAGCCATCTCAATTGCTTCCTTCTTCCAAGTTGCTGCCTTCTGACAAGGAGAATAGAACCATGGATAGGCTTGGTAAGAAGGTTTATACTTCCTCTACCCTGGCTTTTAGGGCTGTTAATTATCAGACCCATATTTCTAGGTATGTCTTGGCTCATCTTTCTCAGGCCTGTCAGGTACTTTCTGATCTTCCAGACACTGAGGGCAAATCTTCTGCTCTTTCCTTGCTTGGGACTTCCTCTCAGGTAGTTTCTCATTCTATCTAGTGTAGTTATCATGCTGCAGATGCCTCTTCAAGGACTGCTGCTTCTGGCTCGGTTCTGAGGAGATATTCCTAGCTTCAGCTTCATCCTTTGCCTGATGATATCAAGGCTAAGTTGCTTTTTACTCCTCTGGATAATACTCTTTTGTTTGGTGAAGCAGCTGCTGGTTTGTTTAAGTCTCTTCAGGACAAGGGGAAGGCTTTACAAGAGCTTAAGAATGTCTTTGTTTCTTCTTTGCCTAAATTTCAATGGAACTACCCTTCTAAGTCAGCCTTTGTTCATAGGCAGTCTTGCCCTCTTCTAAAGGTAAAAATTCTTAAGCCTTCCTTTCCTGACAAACCAGGTACTGTCTGACTATCCACCCATTCCCAGCCACATTCCTCTATCTCTTTGCCTTTCTCTCTCTCTCTCTCTCTCTTCCTGTTTGGCTCTGGATCACCCAGGATTCTTGGGGTTTGTCAATCATTCGTCAAGTGTACTTTATGGTCTGGATTTCCCATCTTCCTTTTATGGGCATTTCTTAGTCTCCTCAGGAACAGCTTCCTTTTTTCCCAGAGGTTCTTCAGGACCTCTTGTCTCAGGATACTATTCAAGAAGTGCCTGTGTCCCAAAGAGGGAAAGAGTTTTATTCCAGAATGTTTCTAGTGCCCAGAAAAGAAGGTACATGGAGACCGATTCTAGACCTCTACCATCTGAACATCTTTCTGAAGGTTCCTTTTTTTTGATGTTGCCCCATTCAGTCTCTTTTTCCTTTCTTTCACCCTCAGGCCTTTTTGGTGTCTGTGGACCTCAAGGATGCTTATCTCCATATTCTGATTCATCCTCTTTTCAGGAGATTTTTGCATTTCTCTATTGCTTCCTGGCATTTTCAGTTCTGTACTTTGCACTTTGGCCTTTCTACTCCCCAAGGGTGCTCACCAAATGTCTCGCTCCTGTGATTGCCTTTTGCAGGCTTCAAGGGATCCAAATCTTTCCTTATTTGGATGACCTGCTGATTCAGGCATCTTCTCCAGAGGTCCTTTTGCAAAATCTTCATTTTACCATTTCTCTTCTTCAGAGCCTGGGGTTCACAATAAACTTCAACATGTCTTCCCTGACTCCTTTTTAAAATCATGTCTTTCTGGGTTGCAGGTTTCAAATGGTGCCAATGCTGGCATACCTGCCTCCTCCAAAGGCATTAACTCTCATTTCTTTCTTTCAAACTCTTCTTCCCCTTGCCTCCATTTCAGCCAGGGGAGTTTCTGATATCTCTGGGGTAAATGGCTTCCACCATTACAATGCTTCCTCTGGCCAGGCTCCACATGAGGAAGCTCCGATGGTTTCTGAAGCTGGTGTAGCTTCAGCATGCACATCCTCCTGACTTTCCTGTTCCTCTTCTCACATGTCTTAAGGTCAAACTTTTGTGGTGGATTCAGCAGTTGTCTCTGAATCCAGGGCTCCTATTTCAGCCTCTGCTTCCCTCTCAGGATCTGTTCACAGACACTTCAGATGTGGGATGGGGAGAAATGTTTGTCTCCCTTAAGGTTCAGGAAGTGTGGTTGCCTCCTCAGCAGAAGGAGCACATCAACATCAAAGAGATGAGAGCTCATATGCTGGCTCTTTAGGCCTTTCATCCTCTGTTCTCTGCAGGGCCTCTCAAGGTATTCATGGACAATACCACAGTCATGTGGTATATCAACAAACTAGGGGGGTACGAGATCCTACCGTCTTTGCTGACTAGCACTTCTGGTATGGGATCTGTCTATACAATATCATGTGACTTTTCAGGCAGCTTACATTCCTTCAGATTGGAACATTGTGGCAGACAATCTGAACAGGTCCTTCACTCAATCCCATGAATGGATGCTTCACAGTGATGTGTTTCTGGACATTGTTCACCAGTGGGGTACTCCTCAAGTAGATCTCTTTACCTCCCCTTTGAACAAACAATGCCCTCTGTTTGGTGCCATAGTCCCAGGTCCTCTGGTCTGGAAGGTGGATGCCCTCTCATTTTCTTGGAAGGGGATGTTTCTTTATGAATTCCCTCCCCTTCCTCTCATTCTGAAAGTCCTGTTCAAGATTCAATGGGATGCTCCCAAAATCTTGTTGGTGACTCCCTTTTGGCCATGACAGCACTGGTTTCCTCTACTGCTGCATCTCGCCAGGGGCAATCATCACAGGTTACCTCACAGGTTAGCTCTCCTCACACAAGACGAGGGGTCTCTCATCCATCTCCACCTGTCCATGCTTCAAATGACACTGTGAGTGATCGGGTTTTGATTCTTCATAGACACCTTTTTTTTTGAGGATGTGCTGCATGTCCTGCAGGAGGCCATGAAACCTACTACTAGGAAATCCAACTTATCTAAATGGAAGAGCTTTGGAAGAGGTTTTCTATTTGGTGTCTTTCTTGTGACCTAGACCCACTTTCTGTGGTGTTCCTTTGGTTCTTTCTTATTTATGTGAGTTGCTCAATGCTGGTTTGGCCGATTCTTCTATTAAGGCCCACTTATCAGCTCTTTCTGTTTGTCTGCCTTTAACTCCCCTGTTAGCCTCTAGATTTGAGGCTAAGAAGTTTCTTAAAGGTGTCCTTAATATTAGATCTCCCAGGAAGCTTGTTCCTCCTCCCTGGGATCTTAATTTTGTTCTGGAAAATTGGCTCAGGCTCCTTTTGAGCCTGCTGTTTCAGCTTCCTTGCAACATTGTTCTTGGAAGACAGTTCTTTTGTTAGCTCTTACTTCTGCCAGACGGGTATCTGAGTTACAAACCCTTATGACTTGTCCACCTTTTTTGATATTTCATGAGGACAGGGTGTCCTTGTGTACTAATCCTTCTTTTAGGCCCAAGGTGGTTAATGAGTTGTCACTTAATCAGTCTATTAATTTGCCTATCTTTTTTGCCTGTCTGCGATCTGACACTGAGTGGGTGCTACATACATTAGATGTGCATAGACAGCTCAGAATTTATTTGGATAAAACTAAAGCTATCAGGAAATCTGATTAGTTATTTGTTTCTTTTCATTCTAGGTCTTTAGGTTTGGCTGTTTACAATCAAACTATTTCCACTTGGATTTCAAAGGCTATATCATTTTGTTACACTCTTCATGGTGAGAGCCTTCCTTATTCTATTAAGGCTCCTTCCACTTCAGCTGTGGCTTCTTCTGGTGCTTTTTTCAAAGGCTTAGATGCTAATTCTATTATTGAAGCTGCTACCTGGACTTCTGTGCATACCTTTACTAAACGTTACCAGTTGGATGGTACCTCCAGAGCCAGAGCTGGTTTTGCTGCTGCCATTCTTCATGGCTTCTTGGAGGCTGTGCTGCTTCCTCCTCCCAGGTTTCTTCTTGAGCTTTTGCACTCTCCTATTAGTAAGGAATACTGCAGCAGTGAATGTAAGGACATAGTGCAGTTGTCTAAAAGTTTACCATAATGGTAGATGTCCTTGCTTTTACCACTGCAGTGTTCACTCCCTCCCTCCACCCCCCTGGTCCTTTTCCTTCCTGGCTGTGCAAATTTTCCTTGGACTGCTGTTCCTACTGGGGCAATCTGTTCAGAGGATGGTATGCCTGAACGTCACCTTTATGCTCTACCTTAAGCAAGAGTAAGCAGGTGATGTTCAGCATGCCCTAAAGCAATGGAAATCTTTTGTAAACTGGCTGGACAGAGGGCTTCACAGCAGGGAATTCCATTAGTAAGGAATACTGCAGTGGTGAAGGCAAGGACACCTACCATTATGGTAAGATTTTACACAACTGTACTATCTTCTGTAACTAAACAGTTATGTTTCTGAACACCTGAAAGAGAATTGAAACAAGAGACCTTATTAAACCGAATCTATATTAGAACACCGAACGTTCAAAATGTCGAGCGTTCTAATATCAACCTGTTTTCAGTGAATGCTGAAAATATCGAAGAAACAGAAAACCAAATTTTTTCCTAGGGAAAGAATTTGATTGTCCGTTTCTGTTGCTTCGGTATTTTCAGTGCTGTGGTGGAAAGTTACGGGTCGGGTAAGTGTGCAATTGTGTGGACGTGAGGGTTAGGGTGGGTTAGGTGAGTTAGGGTTAGGGCGTGGGTCAGGTAAGTGTGCAATTGTGTGGACGTGAGAGTTAGGGCGGGGTAGGTGAGTTAGGGTTAGGGGGCGAGTGAGGTGACTGTGCAGTAGTGACGGACCTTAGGGTTAGGGTTTGGGTTATGGTAAGTGGATAGTTAGTGGTGTATGTATAGTTTAGTGTAGGGTTAGGTGTAAGAGTTTAGGTGTATGTGTGTGGATTGCTGTTTGTTTGGTGTGCTTGTGTTGTGTGTATGTGTTTTGGAACAGCAAATTGTTTCCCTAGGAAAGAATTTGCTGTTCTGAATGTTCAATGTTTTACATTTTCAATTCATAGGGTTCTATATTAGAACACTCTACATTTTGAATGTTCAGTGTTCTAATATAGACCCATTAAACCATGGTCTTTAGTAAGTTGTTAGGACGTGATTCAGGGCAACCACAGGAAGAAATGTGGGTGTCAGAAATTTAAACTGTGTGTTTTCCTGGCCTCAGAAGTTTAGATGTTGGAAACTGTGCAAGCAGTACCTACATTTTTTAGGACGTTGTCCGTATTACATTCTGTATGAAATCAGGAGGAAAGGGCTGAGTCCAGCCACACCCTCAGATATTTTTTCTGATCAGTCTGGATGTTTTGGATGGACATAGGTTCAGCTCTCACAAGCATAACATCATTTATGGCATGAGAAAGGCCATCACAGTTATCTTCTTGGAACTGACTAATAGGTTATTGGCAGCCAACCAGTGATAAAAAAGACTTTCTCTGTATAGTTGAGGAATATATAGATATTTTTACTGCTTTTACGGTTTTACTTGGTCCAAACAGAATGATGCTATCTACATTCAGGGCAGCTTAAATCTTGTGGAGCTTCTGCTTTAAACCAATCTATATAACATTTGGTCTGTCCATCAAGAACTTGAAATGGCTTGTTCTCTTGGAAGGTTTTGAACCATTTGATCAGCCCCTCTCCAAAGTCCATCTGCCTCAGTTTAGTGATAAGAAGCTAGTGGTTTGCTGATCTGCCTGTTTCAGGAAGGTCTTTGAAAGTCGCACCCATGGGTAGACTTTTTACCATGTTGGAGAATATGGTATCTTTGATATCACAGATGGCAGTTAGAGTGTTGACATGCTTTTGTAAACTCATGTTGGGCATGAAAAAAGAGAACATAATTTTTAGCACATTCCAGTAACTGGCTATAGGCTATATTTTTAAATATTTTGAATTAGGGGGCAAAGATTTATGACTGAGTAGCAATCATTCGTGAAGGAAGGAGAGGAAGCCTTGAGATGGAGAATGGTGGTATCATCCTTAAAAGCAGGTGACAAAATACCTGATGAAAATCAGATGTCACAAATATGGACCAAAGGATAAGTAGCAGCAATAGCAGACACTTTCAAAAAGTCATGCTGGACTGTAGAGTTTTTGGGGGTAATGGATTTATCAATGTTTTAAGTATGTTAGCTACTCTCTTAGAAAATTGCATTGAAATGAAACAGGAGAAGGACACAAAGGCATTAAGGAGTTGGCTGGGGGTTGGGTGGTCAGGTGGCCTGAGATGAGTGTTTTTATTTAGATTTGAAAGGTGTGCTTTTTGATTATGTTGGTTAAACATTTATCCATAGAGATGCTCAGAGGAAGTAGATTATTACAGAAGTCCTCATTAATTCTTTGATAGCCCTCCAGAACAGTTTTTGCTGACTAGCAAAAGCAGATTTTTGGTTTATTTTTGATATTACCTGACTTGCATGAGTTGATAATTATCCAGCTATTTATTGTAAAGGTTAATGAGTTTTGTTAAGGCAGTTTCTTTGCTGGTATTCTTTTTCCATGTATAGCATGCCTAATTCCATTCATTCATCAGAGTCTTAAATGCCAAAGTTTGCCAAGGACATTTCTTACCTTTTAATCTTCTAACCTTACAGGGGAACAGTTTGTCCTGAATGAGGCATTATACTTAAGCTGAGATCTAGAGCTGAACTTGGATTGTTTTCTTCAAAAAGTTCAAGCTAATCAACATTGTCAAATTAAGGCATTACCCTGGCTTCCATCCTGTCAGGCAAGGATATACCAGGAGCATAGGAGAGTTTGATCATACACATTTAAAGGACCACTGAGTGATGACTGGCAATGACCACACTGTGAACTGGACAAAATTATGCCATTGTGCTGAATCTGTAACAACAACATCCAGTGGAACTACTCCCTGAGTATGGGTTAGGCCTAGTAGGATCCTTGATCTGCCGAGAAAGAGTATGAAAGAAAAGTAATCTGTTGGGCTGTGAACTACTTGGACCTCAAGAACTATGAAGCTGTTTGCATGGCAGCCTAGGTAGGAGTCCCTGACAATGTCCTCAGGCATTCTTAGTAAAATGGATAAGATGAAGGAATGCGAACTGTCCCAGTGCATACTTTCCTTATGTCCATTTATTATGATCTGAGCTGTGTGCTAAATTGAGGCTGCATCAACACATGGTGCATTCTTTTCAACAAGCCTTGAGTGTCTCAACTATTAGTAATTAAGAATAAGACCCTTCCACTAATCCTAAGTCCAGGTTTGTTATTGAGAAAATGTGATCATTATGCTGATTAAATACATATAAACATATATAAGCATATTATCACAGAGGAAAAGAAATCAAATAAAAATAGACTGGACTTTATTCAGATTTCAAATTTGCAACAACCAGTATCCTGATGTATTCACTGTTTGCCTTCATTGCACATTCAGTTAATAAACAGGGAGAATACTGAATTAACTAATTAGACTCAAACATCATTTTACAAATGGTATTTTTAAAGTGCCCCTATTTAATACATACAAGAATGCATTTATATCCTTTGGTTTTAATGTATTAAATTTTGAAATACAAATTAACTAAGAGAATAACCAATGTTCCTCAAAATAATGAATTTCCAACCAAAGAAATCACCCAAATAAACACTGCAAATGAGTGCTACAAATGTATTTAAAAAGTTCTGGTTAGTGACATCTCTAATGTATCCTGAATCCTGATCACAAGCTTTAATGCATTTTTTGTTTATCCTATATATCCGTTAACAGGAGTGCACTCACATCTAGTGGCATATATAGCATGTTTTGTAATATTTATTTATTTTATTTATTGACATTTATTAACCGTGAAAGTCCGACTGGGACTGGAGCCCATTTTCAGTGGAGGCCCGGGGAGAAAAGCTCCACAAACGCGTTATGATTACATAGTATTTTACAAGAATTTACATAATTTACAGAAATTATAGTACAATACAGTACAATATAAAAAAATGAGAAACAGACTAATAAATTGTGGGACGTTACAATATCAGAGAGAAAAACATAGTAATTTACAAGATAAACATACACACACACACACATACACACACACGCACATATTTTTTTTGTAAATATTGAAATAGGTTGAAATTTAAGAAAGGAAAAAAATCACTAGAAGGGTAGTGTTAAGTTGAAAGAATTAATAAAGGGAAAGAAAATCACTAGTAGGGTAGTTTTAAAGGGGTGAGGGATTAGAATGATAATTACGATTAGTGAGATTTATAGTAAGAACAGAGTTGTTTAAAGTAACTTATAGGTCAAAAAGACTTTCCTACTGGTTTTGATGGGTAAAGATTGGGGTAAGCTAGAGGAAGGCTCAAGGAAAGTAGGATGTTAATCTATTTGGATAGATGTAGGATCAGATTTCAGTATTAGGTAGGTAGTTCTTTAGGGTGAGTTTAAATTTGTTGAAGCAACTAATGGTGTTTATGCTGGTTGGAAGTGAGTTCCATAGTTTAGCGACAGTGTATGAGTAAAGGCAGTGCCCTGCTCTTTTGTTTGGCACATGAACAGTTATGAGTTGTTTATTTTCAGAGTGAAGGGTTCTGGTGGGGCTCTAGGGTATTAAAATGTTCTTAAGGGCAGGGCAGATGTTTGGATTGTAGACAATTTTATGTGCTATGGACATAATAAATATATAACAGTCTTTAAATCAAACCTAATTACATTGGTATGTTGATATTTACTAAAAAGGGCTTTCCTTTCTTCTTAGCACAGACTACAGTAACTATAGCAAGTATATTTTTAACAATAAGGGCCTTCCTACACACATTACAATGCTGTAGTAAGTCTGTTTGTTGGCTTTTTAAACTTTATTATCTCCATACAGTATATTACATTCATGTGCAATCCTCATATATGGTGGACTGTATGTCATCTGCAGCTGGCTGTTTCACTTCCTACTCTACCCTATCCCCCTCCTCATTTAGGTTTCCATTTGGATTCTCCCTCTCCATCTTCCTGGTATGATTTTCACTGTTGTAATATTCTATTACCTCTTTCCATTGCTTGTTAATTTCTCCTTCCCTCCTTTTCTAATTTCTTTCCATTGCTTGTTCATTTCTCCTTCCCTCCTTTTCTAATTCTAGACAGTCTCTGGAATCTTCTCCCATTGTCCAGGAACCTCTTAATTCATGTTCCCCTACTAATTTTACCTACTTTAGTTCTGAGTGGTGATGGCTTTAACTTATGTACTTAGCAGTCTGATAATGTTCATTTCTCTTCACTAATCCTAGATGCTGTCTTCTGTCCTTATGCTCCATATACAGAACTCTTAAGTATACACTGCTTCATTTTGAAATAGGTCTCCCCAAATCTTTTGTGCCTGCTTCCACATTTCTTGTGCCCACCCACAGTCCCAAGACATGTCTGTCATTCCTGTCTCTTCTTCCTGACACCTCCAGCATCCATTATCGTCCTTACTGCCTTCCTTTACCAATCCCATAGGCATTAGTTACAATTTATGTAGTATTTAAGACTTTCATCTCCCACTCCATGTACTTTCTGCATTTGTCTCACTGCCTGAATTGTTTTCCGCCAGTATCCCTCAAGTCCCTTCCATCCTTTCCCTCTCCTAATTCTTTCTCATTATTTCTTGTTTGACCGTGTCTCATCTTTCCCTTGGTGTTCCATAGATCCATTTGGTCATTTGCCTCTGTAACCATTCCACTTCATCTAGGGTGCCATATTCTTTCCTTTTGCCCTCCTTTTCTGCCTTTCCTTTCTACTGTTACACGCATTTTGTTTTTCCAGGTCTAAGAACCAGATAGTTACATGATTGGGCTAGTTCTGTGCTTCTGTAGTAATCTCTCTGTTGTTTTAAATCTTTCCCCTCCATCTTTTTCTCTGCATGCCAACTCTTCCTTTAGAGCTATCCCATATTTCTTTCAGATTGCTTCATTTTTCCCTGTCTTGTTCCCCTACCCTTCTGTTCCTCATAATTTTTGAGGTTCATTTCAGCCCACTTCATGCATCCCATGTCTTTTAGTACTGCATTATGTCCTTCAGTAAACTTCTCCAAGACTCTCTCTCCCATACTCTCTCATTCTTAACCTCCATCTCTTCTATTTCCATTCAGTGAATGAAGTTACATGTCAGTGTATACATATAGATATACAGTAGGCCCCAGCATCCACTTTTCCTACTCCTTCTCATTTTTGTCTTGCTCACTCTTTTCTTCTTACCTTTATTGATCCAGTCATTTATGCCTTTTTGCATTTGCTGTAGCCTTTTGCCCCTAGGGTATATTTGTATGTTCCAGAGTAAAACTCTAGCTTAGCTTGTTTTTTCTTGCAGTTTTTACTGAATGGTTTGTCTGTGTGTCCTTTTACCATTTGGTTTGGATATTAATTGGGATATTTTGCAGGCAGTTTAATCTTTATGGGCCTCAGCTGGTTTAAAGACCCAGTGTTTCTGAAGTATAGCCAAACTATCCACTTATGGTTTGCTGATGAGGTCAATAAAAAGGCCAAAACATGTATGTCCACAACCAATAGGGTTTAGCTTTACTGGCCTGAATGTAACCATAAAGACTCAAAAAGTAAAAAATAGTCATGAGCATTCAGAAGCCATGTAACTAAAACACTTCATGTCATTAAGGAGTCATTTGCATATATCCCACAAGCCTCCACTACAGGAGGTTTAAGGTATCATACAATGCAAACTCTAGCTTGGCTGGGTTTATCTTGCAGTTCTTATTGAATGGTTTGTCTTTGTGTCCTTTTTGCTTTTTGGTTTGGATGTTAGTTGGGATATTTTACAGGCACTTTAATCTTTATTGGCATCAGCTGGATTTAAAGACCCTGAGTTTCTACAGAATAGCCAAACTATCTACTTATGCTGTGCTGATGAGGTCAATAAAAAGGCCAAAACATGCATGTCCACAGGTAGTGGGTATGACGATAGGTGGTACTGCCAGCCATGCCAGGAGAAGTGGGGCAGTGGAGATGTAACATATGCCAGTACAGTTAGCGTGAGTTTGTAAAGAATTATATTTCATTTGTATATCAAACTGATTTGTACAGATGATTGTGTTTAAAAATGTATTTGTAAAGTTGCTTGTGTTAAAATGTATCAACAGTGTGCTCTACTGGAAAGAAAAAAATGTACGTGTATTATTGTAACTGAATTAAATGTATGTTTTTATGAAGGATACTGGAAGAGAAGAGGTTAATCTCAAACGTCAAAAATAGTAATAAATTTAAACTATTGGCCTATACCATAAAGATGTTATCTCACAGTTTTAAATGAAGCCAGAGATGCAATGTCTGTAAGAGGTATGTTTTAGTAGCTCTGTAGGAAGAGTAGAAGTGTTAAAATAGTTGTATGACTTACAGCAGCTGCAGCAGATTGGAGCAAAGCTGAATCTGTGTGTATGGTAACACACCGGTGCTAAATCCTGACAGCTTCTAGTGATGGGGGATAGTGCAAGAAGCAATGAGATGACCAGGTGTGTGTGATGTCATTCTGTAAATCAGAAATAATATTTCGATATTAGTAGGAGATTGCTCTCAGTATTCTGTTTTTTGTCTTGGATCTGACAACAAGGACCACTCACCCACATTATCTTGACTTGCTCTATTCAGTAAGTAGGAACAGTAATTCTCTAGATCAGTCAGAAAATATAGTGAGAATAGTTAAGTATTGTTTTTCTGTAACTGTGTGACTCTTTCCAGCTGTGTTATTTTCAATATTTCCTGTGACTGAAACTAAGGTGTTTACTGTAAATAGATATTTTCATGTCTTTTTATTATGCATTATTAAATACATTTAAAGTACTGCGATGGTGGTGCTGCGGTAGCGTTGTCGCCTCACAGTTAGACGTTTCCCATTCGATTCTCAGAGTGTCTTCTGTGTGGCGACATGCGTGAATGGGCGTTCCTTCATTGAAGGTTGTGCGTTAGGCCAGGCAAGCCAGCACATAAAAATCTACTGCCAATCATTAGTGGACCAGAGTTCCACTGTGGCGACCCCTAACCGGGAAAAGCCAAAAGACACAAACAAATTAAATGCAATTAAACTTCTTATTGTGGCTGATCCTTTTAGAAGAAATATTTAGGCTTTGAGAGTATTTGCATATATCTATTTGGTGATAATTGTGGCCACTACTGAAGCCTGGCTGTTTGGTCAGCATTACCATTTGTACTAATATTAACTTCATTTAGTATAATTGGATACCCTTTTAAGAGCCTTATAGTAACTGACTGGTGGCAGTGAAACTGTCTTATAGTCTGGACAGAAGTTAGCATAGCTAGTAAATCTGTGCCAGACTTTCCTAGGTGTGTGTGTGTGTGTGTGTGTGTGTGTGTGTGTGTGTGTGTGTGTGTGTGTGTGTGTGTGTGTGTGTGTGTGTATGTGTGTGAAAATTAAATCTCCAAGAGTGTATGTGTCAGCTACTTGGAATAGGGACATGAAGCACTCGTTTCACAGAGAGGATGCTGAAAGATTTGGTTTGGACACTGGCTGAGGACATAAACCTACAGTTGTGCCAGTGGGGAGTCTTATTGGGGAACTGAAGGGGGACAGATATAGACACCCAGACCCCAGGCTGAGTGTGTACCCTGTGTGCTTTTAAGGGAAATTGTGCTTGATGCAGAGTGGTCTGAATTTGGAAATACTGAGTGTATCCACTTGTATTCCAAGTGAATGTCCCTCTCCAGTGTCAGTGGTGAGGATGCAGGCTCCTTGATTACTGGCCTGGAGCAAGAATGTCACACTGTGGTTTGACTTTACTGGCCTGAATGTAACCATAAAGACTTAAAAAGTAAAAAAGTCATGGACATTCAGAAGCCACATAGCTGAAAAACTTGATGTTCTTAAGGCATCATTTGCATATATCCCATGGGCCTCCACTACAGGAGGTTTAAAGTATCACACAGTGAAAACCTCTAGCTTGACTTGTTTTCTTGCAGTTTTAACTGAATGGTTTGTCTGTGTGAGCTTTTTACCCTTTGGTTTGCAGAGTAGGTGGAGGCTTATTGGTAGTATAATCATCTTTGCTGCATTAATTCTCCCTAGCAGTTTACAAAACGTCTCAACCCATCTCTTGACACCATCATTTATTTTTTTAACTTCCTCTAGGTTTCGTCCTATTATCTCTCTTACCATGTTCCCAACATAGAGTGCAAGGTACTTGGGGAACTCCACCTCTTTTATATCTCCTATTCCCGAGTTCTCATTCTGTTTTCCTAATCTCACTACTACGGTCCTTTCATTGTTCCACCTGAGTTCCATTTGCTTTCATTTCTAAAATGTCTCTTATTGTTTTAGTTTCTGCAGCCATATCCTCAGATATTTGCAAGCAGTCATCTGCTTATAACACATACTGGGATTTTATCCCCTCATTTTCTTCAAGCATTGCTAAATTGTGTCCATCTTATACTGTCAGCACCTTGATTAGTAACATGAACAGGCCTGTCAATAATGAGCACTTCTATATGGTCCTTCTCTCTATCCCTGTCTCCTCAGATACTCCTCCATTTATAAATATTTAAATTTCTTGGGCTTTGTATATGTCCTCAATCCAACATATGAACCTTTCACCTACCCATCTTTACTGCAGTATCTTCCAAAGGAATTCCCACATCACCATATCAAAGGCCTTCTGTAGGTCAGCAAGCACATTTTCACCTTTCCTTTCCTGCTTCTGTTCCTCCATGTGCATAAATTCCAGCGGGTCCCACCAGTTATTTTGGCTTTCCTTCCTTCCACGTAGTCACTTTGCCCTATTTGCATTACTTCTGGCAATACTTCATCCAATCTTCCTGCCAATATCTTTTCCAAAATCTTGATCCATCCATCCACAACCTTTTTTCTCATTTTTGCACATAGGGTCGGGGTGTCACTTCAGCAGTGACAATTATCTAGAGCCAAAGTTCACACCAATGGGTGACTAGTCCTGCCATGGCCAAAAATCTTGATGTCTACATTAGTCAAAGAGATAGGCCTATTATTCCTCACTTTCTCTCTTTCTCCTGTACCTTTAAGATCATGGTTTTCCTGATCCTCCTCATACTTTTAAGTGTTTTGTCTGAATCATGTATTCTCTTACATTCCTCCTCTACAACCATCCAAATTTACTTCTCTCCACACTTGTATAATTCTGGAGCTTTCTTCTCCTTCATCTTGTACATGTTTTTTCTTTTCTTATCCCTTGTCACCTCTGCATTCAGTTTGCCTCTTTGTTCTCCAGTATATATTCTCTGCATTCTTTTTCCTGTTTTATTCTGAGAGTTCTGTTCCTTCCTGTTGTTTGTAAATTTCCGTAAACTATTCCTAGAATCTTTTTCTGATTAGCTTATGCGAACATTCTCCATCTCTTCCCCTTATTTTTAGTACCTGTCATTCACTCCCTGCCTCTTCTTGTATTTCTTGACTATTTGTTTCCTTTGTGCCTCCCCTACTCTCCCCCAGCAGTCATTTCAATATCATTGCAATAATTATGCTCTGCAATTACATACATTCCTATTGCTTTTCTCTGATTTGTAGTGTTTTCCTTCTATTTTCATATCTTCTGACATCCTTTTGTACTGCCTCTAGCCCTCTCTCTGGCTCCTCAAGCACCATTCCTTTTTTTCCTTCTCTCCTTCTCTTCTTTCCTTCTGCACTCATCAGTTTTCCTCTGATAGTGACCAGAAGCCATCCCACCAGTGCTCTTCCAGTTTGTCCCTTTATATCCTATTTTAAACAGAGGTAATCCAGAGGGCTCAAGTGAAGCCTGATATGCCACATGTGACCCAGAGGGTGACCAGACTAACAAGAAAAAGAGTATAAAGGATACATCCAAATAAAATAATTTTAGCTAGCAGATCCAGGAGACTCTTTCTCTCTAATACCCTCCCTGTTATAATGACACCTTGTTGAAGTTTCCTGTCATTTATTCAGTTAAGTAGGTAGACGGATGAGTGTTCTTGTTCTAATCTATTCTACCAGAACAAGAACACTCATCCATCTACCTACTTAACTGAATAAATAACTGGAAACTTCAGTATAATCTATTCTATCATAACAAGAACACTGGTCTATCTACCTGCTTAACTGAATAAATGACTCTAATCTTCAACAAGGTGTCTTTATTCCTCCCACAAGGAGGGTATCAGAGAGAGAGAGTCTCCTAGATCTGCTAGCTAAAGTGATTTTATCTGGACTAATCCTGTGTCCTCAAATGCAAGAACATTTATCCTCCTACCTACTTAACTGAATAAACTACTTGAAACTTCAACAAGGTGTCTTTATTCTTCCCACAGGGAGGGTATCAGAAAGAGAGTCTCCTAGATCTGCTAGCTAGAGTGATTTTATCTGGACCTATCCTTTATACCGCTTTTTTATATAATATTTTCCTATACTGATTCCTTTATTAATCCTTGAACTGTTATGTACCCTTTACTGACCACATGCATTACCTTCTCATTGTTTTCTGTTAGTGCACACTTCACATCTGACTACTTCATGATCTGATAGGTGTCTCTCTGTGTTTGGATCTTTCTCATTATGTTTTCTTCCCTAAAAACCTGTCTTCCCTACTTGCCTATACCAAAATATTTCTTGTGAAGGTGTTTTCCCTCTCGGTTGGATACCTTTCCCTCCATATGTCCAGTCAACTTCCATATTTCTTTAATTTGACTCGTTCATGTGTCATCTTTTAGTTTTAGTCCCTCCTTCCAAACACTTGCCATTTTCTAGTCCTCTGGTGACAATGTAGTCCTCCCCATTATCTCTATTCTATCTCTTCTTGTCTGTGCCCATTTAACCAAAATGTTCTTGTAGGATCATTCGTCATCTTTGTTTGGTATGTTTCCTGTTATCCGGTATGTTTCCTATTGTCCGGTATCCACCTTCCACCCTTCCTTGATAGATGACACATCTTTCTAGTTTACTTTTTATTATTTTTATGTGTTTGCCTGAAACCTTCTAAGAAATACAGTTGCTACTCCCCACTTCCTTTTCCTGCCTTATTGTCCAGTTCTCCATTTGTGTAGTCATCACACAGATTCTTCTCCCAATCTCTTATTTTCAGTTTTGTCTCTTGTAAGAGAACAATGTTTCCCTCTATCCTCTTTAAATTTTCCTGCATTCTCCTTTTTTCGGATAGGATTTGATGAACCCCTAATGTTCCTTGTAATTACTGGGTGGGGGTCGAGCATTTGGAGATTTCTTATATCTTTGTTAATAAGGTCCATGATGATTCGTTCCATGGCCTTGCAGATAAGGCTGGTCAGGCTAATTGCCAGGGTCTGTGAATGCACCCCTCTCTGTGCAAAGGGATGACAGTAAATGTTTTCCATTCTGCTGGGACAAAGCCAGTGCTTAGGTTATGATTGAAAAGCGTGCCCAATGGTGATTCTAATTCCTGTTTTAACCCATGTAGAACACAGCCTAGGATGTTGTCTTGTCTCATAGATGCTGTGTTTATGGACTTCGAGAGGACAATTAAGACCTGCTCCTCAGAGATACTAGGTGGGGGACAGGTGTTAGGGATGCTTTGGGTTATATGTGGCGGGGACAGGGGAGTGTCCTGATATTCTCATCCTGACTGAAACCTGGCTCAAACCTCACATCAAAAGTGAGGAAATACTCCCAACAGGTTATAACATTCTTAGAGTAGATAGACTATCTAAGAAAGGGGGTGGTGCGGCTCTAATGTTTAAACACCACCTCAACATCCAGATCCTAAACACATCTGCCCCCTACACTAGAAATGAAGAAATCCATATGCCAACCTCAAACTAAACCTAAATAAAACAATCAACATCATAGGATGCTACTTCCCACCTGGCCAAAACATCCCACCTCTGGAAAACCTCCTGAAATGCGCTAACCATTCCCTACCCCAGGAAACCATAATCCTAGGTGATAACAATAATCCAGCCCAGCACCTAAACTTTAATGGTTTCTCCCAACTAGTACAGTCACCTACCTGGATAAATAAAAACTCTAACAAACATGCTACTCTCGACTGGATATTAGTCAATAAAGACCCTCACTCATACTTAGCTAGCTGTCTACCAGACAGCCTCAGTGACAACACTCCAACATTCCTTCTGAGGCACCCCTTAAATTGTGCTAAACCCATCATCCATAGGCAAATCCAAAATAGGGTAAACTTTAACCCTCTCTCCTTTATCTCATCCCTTCAAAAATGTGACTGGACACCACTAACGTGCCTCAATCTGGATGAAGCCATCCACTTCTTCAATAGCACTTTCCTAAACATCCTAAACACACATGCCCCCATAAGAAATGCCAGAGTCAAACACAGTACTCCCCTTGGCTACAAAAAAGCACCAGGGCACTAATGAAAATCAGAGATAAGGCCTGGGAGCACTGGCACTTAACAAAACCCCCCTCCTCTAGACAGTTATTCCTAGAGATATGCGACACGGTCAAAAAGCAAATAAAAGAAGATAAAACCCAATATTATCAGTCTGCCTTAAACTTCTCCAATCATAACCCTAAGCAGTACTGGTCCACGATAAACTCCATTCTCCACCCAGGTACAGTAGGCACTCCCCACCCCCCACCTACCACTCCCCCTTCCTCCAGCAGTGTTGCTTACTCATTCAATACACACTTTACCAAAACCATTCTGTTTTTGACTAAACAACACAACCCTCTACTCATCCTCCCTACATCAAAACCAAATACCCTGCCCACAATTTTTTTCTTTTTCATCAGTACCTACCTTCTATATAAAAAAAACATTTATTGAAACTTAAGCCTGCAAAATTTGCAGCTGACAATCTCCCCTCTGAATACCTAAAAATAGCAGCAGAAGCCCTAGCTTATCCAGTCTCTATCTTAAGTAATCAGTCCTTGTTAGAAAGCTATGTCCCCACACTGTGGAAAATATCTCACATCATTCCCCTCCATAAAGGTGGCTCCTCCTCTGAACTTTCCATTTACAGCCCCATAGCCATCCTTTCTCCACTTTCCAAGATCCTCTCCAGTACGCAGCATGGCTTCAGGCCATATCACAGCACTACTACCACCTTGCTCTCTTTCACTAATGATATCCTTCATCATAAAATTAATGGCCTGTTCTCCTCTGCTATATTTCTGGATCTATCCAAGGCTTTTGACATGGTCTCACACAAACTACTAATCTCTGTTCTCACTAACTTATCCTTTTCTCAGCTACTCTGATTGACTTCACAGCTATCTAACTGGCCACCAACAATCAGTTGTCTGGCATAATGACCTATCTCCTCGACTTCCTGTAACACTCGGTGTTCCTCAAGGCTCCATCCCTGGTCCCCTACTATTCTCACTCTTCACCAATGATCTATTCACAGCCACCAAGCATGCTTCTCTTATACAGTATGCAGATGACTCCACCCTCATCTGCTCAGCCCCAACTATACCTGAACTTCACAAGATCACACAGGAAGCCTTTTCATCTGTAGAAAACTGGCTATCTAATGCCCAGTTATTACTCAACCCAAGCAAGAATAAACTCCTTATTTTCCATCCCACTAAATCTTGTCCAGTTATCCCCCAGTTTAATATTCTAGCCAAAGACAATACCAACAGAACACACCAAACTACTTGGTGTTGAGGTTGATAATCTCAGATTTGACACTCACATTTCTCTTACCATAAAAAAGGTTCACAAAAAACTAGGTGCATTGTACAGAAACAAACAATTCCTCACTAAGCCAGCCAGAATTTCTGCTGCCAATTCCCACCTAATCTCCACTTTACTCTACGGCTCTCCTATACTTACTGGCCTTAGACAAACAGACCTAAACAAGTTCAAGGCTTGCTACAATAAAATTGCAAAGTTTGCCACTGGTGCATCTTATCCCAGCCCCCACTGTATCTCACTTAGAGGACTTGACTGGCTTGAACTCCCTCAACTTCTTCATCTGAATCAACTATCTCTAGCCCACAAGTTAGTAAACCATCCTCTTAAAGTCTCATCCCTTCAAAACCTTCTCCAGCCCTACTGCTCCACTAGACCACTACACTCCAGCAGCAAAAATCTACTTCTAGTGACCAAACCCAAGAACTCAGCGGGAGAAGCATTATTCTCCTGCATCATATCCAGATTATGGAACAATCCCCCCCTCTATAACCACATTACCTTCATTCAGTCACTTCAAGACTTCTCTAAAAACTCACTTAAAAAGTCTCTAGTTATGCCCATGCACCTAGTAACCCTCCTTTTACCTCCCCTTCCTCTCCCATCCCCTAGCCACCCTGCCTCACACCGTGTGATCATTGCATTCCTTCCTCCGCAGGCTCTAGCTCACCCTTTACCCTCCCCTTCCCTCCTCACTCAATCTTTCAGACCTGTCATAACATGCTTACCTCACTTCATCTCAACTCCAAATATATATCCACTGACTTGTACCTAGCTTCATCTCACTACCACGTATACTACTCACTCAGTCTCATGTCTTACTCCAGTAAATTCCCCTTCCAGCCCATTAGCCCTTCTAGCTTGTTCCACTTTCATGTGGCGCTTCTGCTTTATATCTGCTTGAGTTTAGTGCAATATTTGTATATAAGATTTAGGTATATGAGTTTAGAACGGTTTACCTTCATGTGTGCGTATTGCACAAGGGCGAACAGAAATTGCCTGAAAGTCAGTTTGCAAAGTTTGCAAACACCGAACAGAAAAAGGATCGAATGTGAAATGAGTGAATACACATTGACATTCACTAATTGCACATTCGGCATTATGGGGCGGATTACACTATAGTGAGGATCTGAAAATGGTCCCTTTTCCCACTGTAGTACGATCTTGGAGTTAGAATATTAAAGTAGGGGGGTGTGGGGTGCGCAGTCCCCCACATGGGGGTGCAGGGGGGGCTTGCCCCCCTGCTTTACACTACATTACATTTTTTTTTTCGGTATTTATGTTCGAAAATCATCAAATCTGTTTTCGATTTGCTGATTTTCGAAAATGTCAAATTGTCATTATTTAGATTTTCATGGTTACGATTCGCTCACATGAGCAATTGCACCACTGTGTTTCGCTGTTATAAAGGTAAATGGTTTAGAACACTATCCAGTTGAGCTAAGTACTATCTGTATATACATCCTACCTTTATTCCTAGCCTCTAGCTAAATATTGGTATATCTGTTCATACTATGTTTCATGTTGTATGTATAGCTAATGTGTGCTGCACTATGTATTATTTGCTATTGTATGTATATTCATTTGTTCTTCCTGTACTCTGCTGCTCATTTAATTGCTCTGTGGAGCTTTCTCCCTGGGCCTCCACTGAAAAAGGACCTGTGTCCAGTTGGAATTTCCCGGTAAATAAATGTAAATAAATAAATAAATAAGTACAGTCAGTCAGCAGGTTTACTATATCCACAGGTTCTGTATTTGTAGTATCATTAACTATGAGTTCAGCACAAATCTGGGCCTTACCTTTGAGGTTACAGATGTAACTAAAGAAAGCCTTGTGGTTATCCTTAGTTAGGAAAGCTAATTTGGATTCGTAGTTAGCTTTGGAGGAGTTCACTAGGAGTATTAATTGCTTGTTTAAGTTGAGGAGGGAGTGTGTCCAATTTTGAGACTATTTCTTCCTACTCTTTCTCCTATTGTATAGCCTATTAATGGTAGTTGTCCACCAGGTAGGTTTGTTTTTCCTTGAAGAACTTGCTTTGGTTCCATCACATACAGCAGAGTCATTACAATTGTACAGGTGCTCATATAAAGCATTGGTGTATAACTCAGCATAGGTGTCTGCTCCATCAGTGGGGGAAGGCACTATGAAGCTATTTATGCTGTCATATAAGAGGTTATAATTGGCCTTGGAAAGTTTTTTAGTCTAGTTATTGCTAAGGGGGGGGGGGGTCTTGCCGTATAGTTATTTCTAGCAAGACTGATTTTTGGTCAGATCTCAACAGGGTTGGCCACACACTGGGGTGGTGCAGTGATCCCCCATGTTGAACACCAGATCCAGGCAATTTGAGCCCCTTGTGGGTGTGTCAACCAGCTGGTCGAGGGCATTGGAGTTCAATGAAATCCAGGTACCTTTAGGCAAGTGAGTTAAAATAGAGATAATTTACCCAGTCAATGGATAGGTAATTAAACTCACGCAAAACCAGGGTGTTTGGTTGTATCTTGAGTGACTCAAGTAGATCCAAGTAGGCTGAGTGGATGTCCTGATTCATGGAGGGGGTCCTATATGACCTGAAAAGGGGTCTTGCCTACAGTCAATTGCACCTGAAGTAATTCAAGGGAATTATGGTGTTTAACCAATCTAGAGTTGTATGTCTCTTTAATGAATATTGATACACCACCTCCTTTAGTTCTCATGCCTTATAGAATATTGACACACCACCTCCTTTAGTTCTTCAGTTTTTGGTTGAACGTGTGAAAGAAAATGTTACCTGGTATAGCTGGTGTGCTCTCCGCAGCCTTAAACAAGGTCTCAGAGACTGCACAAATGTCAGCATCTTCCAAGGTGACGACTGCTTCCAGTGAGTGCAGTTTCTGGTTTAAACTCCTAGCATTTAGCAGATAGCCTTGAGGTTGTTTGTAGAAGGTATTTTTATGTTGGGAATTTTGTTCTTGCGACATTGCCTAAAAAAGGCACTGGCAAAGCAGAGGTCTGTCAACCATGTCATCCCAGGCTGACATATAGTGGCTCACTATGAACCTATGAACCTATGAACCCCTCTGAATGACACCAGAAACTAAGCCAATTGTTGAATTCAGTCATTTTTTTTGTTTATATTCGTTGAAGGTTGTGCATTTGGCCCGGCAAGCCAGCACATAAAAATCTACTGCCAATCATGAGCGGACCGGAGTTCCACTGTGGCGACCCCTAACCGGGAAAAGCCAAAAAGACACAACAACAACAACATTGAGGTATCATCCTAGGTGAAGGTAAAATGCTGCATAAGGCTATGGGCATACCTGCCTGAGATACATAATCAGAGAGCTCAGTCGTGTCTATCTTCATATAGTCCAGTGAGGTACATCTCAAGTCATTCACACCAACATGGACTATGACTGAGTCATAACAGTGCTTGTTGTTGAGAGTCTTGAGTATGTGTGTGATGTGGTAGATCCTGGTACCTGACAGACAGTTAACCGTGACCTTTTCTTTATCCAACATGGTGACAGGGGCATCTGTGTGTCTCACAACTGAGTCACCTATGACTAAGATGTTTGTTTTTGCATTATGCCTTAGGGGTTTGACTGGTGAGATACTGGTATGTGATATTGTTAAATAAAATAAAAAGATCAATACACAGGAGGTTCAGGTTCAAATGTTTACTAGTGTACACCAGGAGGC
>NC_056731.1:1155712425-1155769925 GCF_019279795.1 Protopterus annectens
CTACTTTATCTTTCTCTAGATCTAGTATACAGCTCAGCAAGCTCCTGCCTGGTGCCCTGCAGAGTTCTACAGCAGCAGAGAAACAAAAGAGACTTTGGAGTGATTAAGTATCATTTTGCAGCATTTTCTTGCTGCCTTTAGCTAATTCCGCCTAAAATGCCAATTTTTTAGAGTTTCTGTGATTTAAAAAGCTACATATTGTATTTATTTTACTGCCTGCACTTTAACAAAGTTGTTTTGTGTTTAAATTACCTGTTTAACTGTTGTAGGCTACACACTCAAGTGTGATAGCTATTTCTATGCATTTAAAGTGTTTTTTTTTTATTGTATCTACTTTATTTTTCTGAAAAAAAAAAAAAAAATACTTCTTTTCCCACCTTCCTAAGCTAGTTTAGTCCAGTTTTCAGGTTAGTGCTGAATTCAGGGCTGTGTTACAAGTTTCTGTGTTTGCCCATACCTTACTTGGATAGAAGGAAGTTTCTCTGTTCACTGTGAGAGAGGGAGCTTTGAGCAGCCTATCTGTCCTTGGAGGAGTGGTTTCAGCCAATAAATTAGTAGTTTATTGGCCATTTTGGGCTAATTTCTATCTCTTTCATTTCCCTGCTATAAAGCCCACATTTGCAAGGTTTTTGTGCTAGTATACAGCTCAGCAAGCTCCTGCCTAGTGCTCTGCAGAGTTCTACAGCAGCAGAGAGACAAAAGAGAGACTTTGGAGTGATTAAGTATCATTTTTCTGCATTTTCTTGCAACCTTTAACTAATTCCGCTTAAAACGCCGATTTTCTAGAGTTTCTGTGATTTAAAAAGCTTGTTTCAGCTGGAAAAGCCGAAAGACAACAACAACACTGCAGTCATTTTACTGCCTGCACATTAACAAAGTCGTCTTTGTGTTTAAATTACCTGTTTAACTTTAGTAGGCTACACACTCAAGTGTGATAGCCATTTCTGTGCATTTAAAGTGTTTTTTTGATTGTATCTGCTTTATTTTCTGAAAAAAACAAAAAAATTTACTTGTTTTCCCGGCTTCCTAAGCTAGTTTAGTCCAGTTTTCAGGTTAGTGCTGAATTCAGGGCTGTGTTACAAGTTTCTGTGTTTGCCCATACCTTACTTGGATAGACGGAAGTTTCTCTGTTCACTGTGAGAGAGGGAGCTTTGAGCAGCCTATCTGTCCCTGTAGGAGTGGTTTTAGCCCAGAAATTAGTAGCATATTGGCCATTTTGGGCTAATTTCTATCTCTTTCATTTCCCTGCTATACAACCCGCATTTGCAAGGTTTTGTGCACCGGGCAGCGCCAGTTAGCTAGGGTATAACTATTCCCAGCGCCACAAAGTCTACTCTTCAATTTTTCCCTTGGAACTAGACAAACTTTCAACTTAAGCACTCAAATCATTCACTTCTCATCCTGGCACTTGCTCAAAACTCATAGCAAGCACTAATAAACCTTAGCACTAGACCCCCTATACTGTAGAGAAGGACAAAGCTCTCTATTCGACCTTACCAGCCAGTCAGTGAAACAGTTCACTGTACCTATCCAGGCATGTCCAAAGGGCAGTTTCAGGTGTACTCTCCAGTCCAACTGGTGAATCTGGGCATTTTGAGGCAATGTTACAATTGCCTCATGTACACAGACAACCCTCTCCTCCTTCCACCAAACACTAATACATGTGAGAGATGTGATTATGCAGCCAGACTGGAGGCTAAGCTCTCTCAACCCAAGAATGGACCAGGCAGTCAAGAGGAGAAGGGAATTACTTGCATCACACCACCAGTCTCACATAGACCTATGAAACCAGCACTGGCAAAAACACACATAAATACACAAAAACATACTCGGAGGCTCTAAATAAAAATCTGCAAAAGCAACAGAGACCTCCAAAGCAGACATCCAAGCAGCCACCACTCCCCAACACAAACCATGAAACACATACTTCACAAAACCAGTGTGCCACACAATCACAGCCCTTAAGGCAAAATAACATAACACACTAGTAATAGGTGACTCTATAGTCAGGCACACTGATGTCCCACTCACTAGGCTGAACAAGGAGAAGGTTACTGTTAGCTGCCTGTCGGGTGCCAGGATCCGCCACATAACACAAGCACTCAGGTCACACCAGAACAAGTACAAATATGACTCTGTCATTGTCCATGTTGGTGTGAATGACCTGAGCCATACCTCCCTGGACTACATGAAAAGAGACATGGAGGAGCTCTCTGATCACGTAGCCCAGACTGGTATGATCCTGACCCTGAGTAGCATCCTGCCCTCACCAAGAATGATACCATGGTATAGAGAAAAAAATTATCAATTTCAACAATTGGCTAAGCTTCTGGTGTCATTCAAAGGGGATCCAGTGTCTGTCAGCCTGGGATGACATGCTCAAAAAGCCACGCTGCTTCGCTAGAGATGGCTTGCACCTGTCATCCTTAGGCTTTCGAATACTGGCCAAGGCTCTTGCCAACCCCATAGTGCCTTTTTTAGGCAAGGCTCAAAAGACAAACTCACCACCGTAAACAGCACAAGTAACAAAAAAACTGAGGATAATGCTGCTCAATGCCAGAAGTCTAAACCTCAGAATGCATGCACTCGAGGCACTCCTCAGTATGGAGAAAATCGATATATGTGCAGTAACAGAAACCTGGTTTAAGGCTCCAGAGAGCACCCCAGCACTACCAGGCTACAACTCATACCATACATTTCGGCCACAAAACCCGGACTAAAATAGAAAAGGTGGGGGAGTATCCCTATTTTCAAGGATACCCACACCTCCAGATTAGTGGCACAGCACGATGCTTCAGAGATCATCCTTGTGCAACTAACAATGGGCAAAACTGCTATTCAAACTATAGCTTGCTACAGATCACCCACCATGTCCCAGGACCCCCACTCCGCATTCCTGAAAACACTGGGAAACATAAAGGTCCTACCAAACATCCTGATATTGGGTGATTTCAATTACCCAAACATTAACTGGGAGAAATACTCAAGTACGAACTCCCTTGCCCAACATTTCCTAGAATTTATAAACTCAAATGCCCTGGATCAACTGGTCAACACCCCCACCAGAGGTGGCAACATATTGGACTTGGTCATCACCAACATGGGCGACCGGTGTTCCACACCGGAGGTCAACCCCTCGCTGGTTAGATCTGACCATAAACTAATCACTCTGGATATCCACATTACGCCACCACCCCCAGTCAAAGAAACCACCGTGAAAAACTTTTCAAAAGCAAACTTCACGTTACTTAAGACCGAGGTGGGAAGTTTCAAAGCCCCCATGCTAAAGGATGACTCTGTCCAAGCTGCAAAATCCTTTTCTAATGCACTCTATGGGCACCTACAACAATGCATGGATTATGCTATCCCAAATAAAACCAAGACTCACTCCTCCAAGAAAAGGAAACCAGTCTGGTGGGCCCCTGTCATAAACAAGCTATACAGTAGAAGGAGGAAACTAGTACAGGAAAGAGTAAAATCCCAAGAAGGGAAGACATCCCTGATCAGTATCAGCAAGAAACTACATTCCCTCACAAAATCATCCAAGGCTAGCTTCAAAAGAAAAATTGCCATGGACTCCAAAGATAATCACAAGGCATTCTTTAGCTATGTCAAGAATCTAAGTGGCAATTCTCAGATCTGCTCAGAGTTAGTGCAGAATGGCACAAAATACACTGAACCAACCGATATAGCCAACATCCTGGCAGACAGGTTCAGTGCAAACTTCACCCCCCTCTCACCCCCAAAAGGGCCCATAACTATACCAGAAGAATGTAGTGCCCCTGAAATCACAGACACTCAGGTAAAAATAGCCCTCTCCAAAGCAAAAACACAGCATCAATGGGACTGACGGTGTCCCAGGCTGTGTCCTACATGAGCTCAAAAATGAACTAACCCCTCACCTAAACACACTATTTAAACTCAGCCTCTCCACAGGCTATGTACCCACAGAGTGGCACACAGCAAATGTTATTCCACTCCATAAAGGCGGAGCCACAACGGACCCCGGGAACTATCGTCCTATAAGCCTGACTAGCTTGGTCTGCAAAGCTAGGGAGTGCAACATCATGGATCTCATTAACAGAGACATTGGAAACCTCCAAACACTGGACCCTACCCAGTTCGGCTTTGTTAAGGGCAGATCATGCCTCCTAAACCTGGTGGACTTCTTTGAGAGAGTTGCCAAGGCTATAGATGAAGGAAAGGTGGTCCACACAGCTTACCTAGACCTTGCAAAGGTCTTCAGCATCATTCCCCACTCAGGTATTATAGACAAGCTCACCAGCCTGAACATAAACCACTACGTCACGAGATGGGTTGCCAACTGGCTCACAGACAGGACCCACATGGTAAGAGTTGCAGGAGCTAGGTCTGACTCTAAACCGATTACAAGTGGCATTCCCCAGGGCTCAGTCCTAGGACCCCTCCTGTTCGGCATATACTTCTCAGAGGTACAGGCAAGCACAGGAGGACTATGGCTGACCAAGTTCACAGACGACTGCAAACTAGGGGCTATAATTGACTCTCCGGCTGACACAGACATCCTCCAAAAGGGTCTCAATGAGACAGATACCTGGTGTCAAAACCATGGCCACAAGCTAAATGCCAAAAAGTACATAGTCATCCCCTTTGGAAAAAACAAAGTACCGACAAACTACCACATAGGTGGTAGCCCCCTAAATATGGAAGACATAATAAGGGATCTGGGGACCCAAGTAGACAGTAACCTCTCCTTTGATAATCACATTGCCAAAGTGGTTAGAAAATTATTCTATGTGGCCCACCTAATCACAAAAGGGTTTGCATCCAGATCAAAAGAGATCATTGGGCCCCTCTACGCATCAGTCATCAGTCCCATCATAGAGTACAATGCCCCATTTGAGATGTACTTTACAAGACTCCTGCAACAACTGGAAAGACCACAGAAGTTCCTCACCAAAAGGATCACTGGCCTCAAGCAGATGCCCTATGCAGCTCGACTGAAGAAACTCCAGCTGTATTCGGTTGCATACCACCTACTCAGAGGTGATCTCTGCCTGACATACAAGGCCATATCCAACCCAAAATTGATGGCCATGCTCCACCTAAAGAAAACCATATCCCCTCGAGCCACACGCTCCAGGGATATAAACTTCACCACAACAATAAATAGGATGTGCTGGAGGGATAGATTCCTATAACAGAGACTTCCCTTGCTCTGGAACAAGATTCCAATCTACATTAGGCAGAGCTCCTTGCTAACCCTCTTCAAGAGAAACCTTGATGAGTGGATGAGAAACAGCAAGTTTACCCCAGGGATCACTTCAATGGCTCTGCTGGACAGAGGCACAGGTGACTAATCTAAGGGGGTGGCGAAAGCCAACACATTCCGGCCAGGCTTATAAATGCCTTTGGGCAGATAGCGTAGTACCTACCTATGAACCTATGAACCTAAGATCTTGCACCTTTAATTGTACCCCTTCCACTTCTCTTTAATATTTTTCAAACAAAATATACAACTGCTCCTCCTTATTTGCAGCTTTAAAAGCAGCCATCAATTCAATCTTTTGGTGCTGCACTCATCTTCCTTTGTGGATTGTTCTTCTCCCTGGGAACATGATTTTTATCCAGATTTCTGCAGGCCTTTTCCAGAGCTTTCAACTTAGGCAATCATCTTGGTTGGGTTCTCTAATCCCTTCTCCCACTGTACTAAATACATTTACCATAATAAAGATGAACCACCAAGCTACCGAGCACTCAAGTAAATCCAGATACAAGTAGCTAGAATAAATCCCAAAAATAAATGACAGTATCTGGAAGACACAGAAGACAACTAAATGACATGAGTACTATGTATACTATTTATTAAAGGAATAAGCACTTTCATGGTAAAATCCCAACACTGCTTAATCAGATAAATGAAAAAATACAATCCACTCCATTAAATAGTGTCAAAGGACCAATCAATAACGTAAACCCACCCTTAATTAAAACATAGCAGGAATGCAATCCAATATTCAAAGTTAAAGTTATATACATATGAAAACATTAAAATACATAAATCCCCAGAATTCCACAATAATAGAAATATGTAAAATGAAATGATTACGTTATTGATTGGTCCTTTGACACTATTTAATGGACTGGATTGTATTTTTTCATTTATCTGATGAAGCAGTGTTTTGATTTTACCGTGAAAGTGCTTATTCCTTTAATAAATAGTATATGTAGTACTCGTGTTATTTAGTTGTCTGCTGTGTTTACCATAATAAAGACCTTCCTACACACATTACAGTGACTGCAGTACATCATTCTCCTGTATGACAAAGGGGGCTGAGTCGCTCTTATATAATAAAAATCTCCTATGTTTCCAAAATGCTTGGAAAAAAAACTTTAAGTGGCATTCTTGAAAGAGATTTTTGAAATGGCCAGGCAACATATCTCAAAATAATGGTCACTTTTTAAGACATGCCACCTTTTTTTAATTATTTCTCCCACCAGGATATGCAGTTTTGCCAGTCCAGTGGCATAGAGAGATAAAAACCTGACTATGGCCCAGTTGACTCAGGTTTAATTAGCTGCTTGGATGTAATGGAGTGTCAGGAAGGGATAGGTGTACTCTCATTTGTGATGCTTCCTAGGGGGAGGTATGGTCCAAAGTGTGGACTTGCCCTCGGATATGATCAATGAGCATGAGGAAGTAGGGAAAGTGGAAAGGTTATATAAAATTTAAAAAAATAAAAGCATCAGACAGAAGCACAGATGGCTGAGCCCCCAGGACACCCTTAGGATCCATGACTAACCCCAGTAACACCAGAGTATGTCCAGGGGGAAGGAGAATGGATGTCATACCTGGCATGGATGTGGAGCACCATGGTGATATCCAGTGATATGGGGCACTGTGGTGATATCCGGTGGTAAAAATCAGAGTTCACAGACAGAATTAAAAAAGCATTACAAACATAAGAAAAACAGAATGTGAGTATGATCATGGAGAACTAATTAAACATAAAACATAAAATAATCATAAGCAAGAGATAACATTTGGTGTTCATATACTCCAGTGCTACTTTAGTAGTGACTCATATATTATCCCTCTTCTGTCCCCTGGACCTGCTTGATACCACTTCAATTGTTGCCATTGAGAGATTATTGGTGCCATCATGAATCATAGCACATGATTACCCATTTTGGCCACTTCCTCTCATGTCTTTAAATTTAAATTTTTTTATTTAAATTTATTTATTTGTTAACTGCATAAATTAACTTTTCTTCAGACTCTTTCTGCCATGTCCTGGGTCACAAGGGCAGGGGTAAATTCATTCAATATATGTGGACAGCTTAGAGTGGCCTACTAATCAACACATTTTGAAGAAGTGGAAGGAAAACCCATACAGACACAAACACCAGGAGAGCATACTAATTCCACAGAGACAGTGACTGGAAACTAGGATCGAAGTCTAGAACCTAGAGATGTGAGCCAGAAATTAATTTATTTATTCATTTATTGTTTTTGTTTACCAAAGTAGTCTGGTTGGGCTTTGAAACTTACTTTTTAGTGAAGCCCAAGGAGAAAAGCTCCAGTTACAAAATAGGCAATTTTATACAACAGAGAAAAATGTAAAGCTTAAAGTTACAGTATGGGCATACAATAACTGAAAGGCAGCTATACTATAGAAAATCTGCATCAGTAAAATAAAGGGCCATTACATATTAATGCAGACAAGCTGGTATATATAGTAAATTTTAAAATGTCAGATTGCAATTTTGCATTTATGGGTAGGAGAAAGAAGAGACAGAAGGTGTGGGAGATATGAATAGAAAGTAGGGAGGAGGTGATAAGAGTAGCAGGTGAGGAAAACTGAGTAGTCAGTATATTTGTTAGGTGATCTAGAGAAAAGGAAAGTTGTATGGAAGCTGAGGCAGGTGTACAAGGTAATGAATACAAGATGGAAGTTTACTGGAGGAAAAAAATCTTGTCAAGGGTGAAGCAGAAATGGTGCAAGTGGCAGTAATAGAAAATGGATAGGAAATGTACATTCAGAATTCCCTTTGTTGAGGTATACAGGGATAATGAAGGTATCTGAGAGCCAGAGCAGTCTAGTCTGGGCAGGTGCAAGAGCATAGCCAAGAGTTTTTGAAGCGATAGGTTGGTTTGCTGCCTGATGGCAGTAGGAATAGCATTCCTAATTTTGGAGATTAAATTTGAGTACAAGGACAGAAAAGCAAAGTTGTGGGTTTTAGTTACATTTAATAGAAATGTGGAGTATAACACTGATCCAATAATGCTGATACTTCTTTTACTAAGTCTTTGCCCTGAAACAGGTTTCATTATAACCTGATATCTCTTGTTTCTCTAGACAAGGCTCTTAATCTCCTTGCTGACCTTCAGTGACTAAAAACCTATCCTGATATCCATATACTGTCAATTCATTTTTGCCACATGTCACCATCTTTCTTGAGTGAATTACCCCACCCTTTCCCATTCTCTCTCTCTCTTTCTCTCTCTCTGTTAGCTACCTTTCTCTTTTTTCCATCCCTCCTGCATTCTTCCTAGAATCCCTCTCCCCTGTTGTCCTGTTCTTAATTCCCCAAATGTCATCCTCCCTCCTCTTTCATTTGCTCCTCTGTCCTTTGTTTTCCTTTGTCTTTCTCCACCTTTTCCTATTGACCTCTCCTCTGCTCTCTTTGCTCTCTCTCTCACAATAATGGATTCCACTTTTCTGTCCGTTTCTCCAAATGTTCTCCCTCATCCTGATTCTGGTATGTCTTTCTCCACCAGACTCCTACCTCCTTGCCCCTGTCCTGGTTCCTTCCTACCTTTTTTCTACCTATATCCTGCATATATCCTCCTGTATAATGTCTTTCAAGCACTTTCTACCTCTCTCCCATCTGCCTTCCCTGCCCAAACTCCAGCATCCTTCCCCCTACTAACCCTATGTCATTTTCTTCTCTCATCATACCACAATTTCCAGTGTCATCCTCCTGACTCCCCATCCTGTTACCCTATTCCCATTGCCTCTACATACTCACGTCCAAGTTTCCTCAACGTATTCCTCAACACAGTGCTATTCCACACTAAGTACAGTGACTCCACTCCTCTCTCTAATTTTCCTCTCCTACAACTTTTCATTCCCATAGCTCAGTTTGCTGCCCATTGTATATGCTGTATGGATAATATAGTTAAATGATGTCTTATTGCACCTCTGTATGCTCTTGGGTGATTCTTAATTTGAAAAACAAATTTACTTTCAATGTAAGTTAAACTTCTATATTAAGCAACAGACTTCATCCTTATTGAACAGTTGTAATGTGTCTTTAACACTTAATTTTACTTGTAAAGAACATTTATTGATGTATTAAAATGGGCTCAGTGAAGTGGGTCTAAAACATATGAACATGACAGGAATGTGAGCGTGACTGATTTAAAAGAGTTAGATGTGGACAAATCAAGATTCTGTAAGTTTAAGTCCACAGTGGGGACAAGATAAGAAGGTTGGAGGAAAATATCAGCAGGTTTCTTGTCATAATGACAATCGACTTTCAGCTACCGAGTGCCTAGAATCATTAACTTTAAGGGCAAAACACATCATTCTCCTCCACAATTTATTTTTACCCAGCATACTCAAGGAAATAACGCAAAATAATCAGGTTTGATTTTTATTACACCACTATCCCTCCAAAAATGAAGAAAGGTAAACTGAACTGAAAAGTCTGATTAAATATGTAAACAAAATGAGCTGTCAGTGTATTCACCAGTCAGTAAATCACATCACTCCTGAAAGGGATTAGTCTCCAGAATGAAAATTAATTTACAGTTACTCAGTGTCTGGATTTTTATTTTTGAAAGAAATGTCACACCACCTACCCCCACAAATCATAGATAATTATATAGCAAAAAAACTATTCACACACTATCAAACCAAAGAAGCAATTAAAAACTTAATGTTTGCTTTTCTGTCTTAAACTATTCCTTCAAACATTTATGAAGACAAACTGACCTTAACTAGGAAAATAAATATGAAATAAAAATGTATGACAATGCACCTTCTACTTAAAGTCACTCAAGAGAGATCACAACATCAGTTGGTCTACCTACAGAGTAACATTAAATTTAAGCTATTCATTAGATACACACTCAGATTCAATCTGTACAAATCCCACGGATTATGACACAATCCTACACACCACTAGTTCCCATCCCAGGCATGTTGTTAAAAATACAACATTCAGTTTTTGTAGATTTAAAGATAATATCACTAATAACATGTATATAAGGGATTCATGAGTGCGGGATTAACACTTTAGTGGCATTTGAGTAAGATCCTGTGTCAGTAAGGAAATCTTTTCTAAACACTAATCAAATGGTCATGACAATATTGCTAAGCAATGCTACACATCTCAGCAGACAGGCTTAATCAGTTATTAAATTTATTACTTAATATACCTTTCATTCTTCGTGACTGCAAATTATGTTTTATGTAACATAGGCTTACAGACAGGATGCAGATACCAAAATAAGTGAAGTTACCGCCACAAAGAAATCAGTCACCAGTGGAGTCCCCCAGGATTTTTTGCTGGGACTCTCCTGTTTGGCATCTACTTTTCTGAAGTAAGTGTTAATACCAAAGAGCTCTGGCTGACTACATTTGCAGAAGACTGCAAGCTAGGAGCAGTCACTGACTCCCTAAATGACTTAGCAATCCTATAGGAAAGTTTGTCCCAAATAAATAACTGATGTCAAAATCATGTACTAAAATAAATGCTAAAAAAATCTATTATTATATCCTTTAGGAAGTCATCTACCTTTGGGAACTACCACACTGATAACACACCCCTAAGAGCTGACCCAGCTGCTCGGGATTTGGAAACTTATGTGGGCAGTGGCCTAACTTTTGATCAACATGTTTCTGTTGTTGTAGGAAAGTCCTTCTATACTGCACAGCTTATAAACAAAGGGAATGTGTCAAGATCTAGGGATGTCATTGCCCCCTTTACTCAGCTCTCATTAGGCCAGTCATTGAATATAATGCTGCCTTTGGCATGTATCTGTCCAGTCACATGCAACAACTGAATGTCCACAGAGATACCTTACTAAAAGGATACAAGATCTAAACAACATGTCCTACATAGACAGATTCAAAGACCTGTCATTATATTCAGTAACCTACAGACTGCTAAGGAGTGATTTGTGTCTGCCTTACAAGGCATCCTTTGATCTATTACTGATGGATTTACTGCACATCAGATAGTCAAATGGCACCAGAAATATTCAGCCTAGTGATCTTAACCTTTTCTGCAACATCAACAGAATGGTTTGGCGAGCCAGGTATGTTTCACAGAGGATACCACTGCTATGGAACAGAATCCCCATTCACATAAAAGAAAGTTCATCCCTGTCAATTTTCAAGTGCAAATTACATCTATAGGTGGGAAATGCTTTATCCCGGGCATGGGTCCCCTTAAATTATCTAGGGTATGATTCCTGATATTCTTATTTGGGGTAATATATAATTATCATCCATGGGATGGGTAAGATCAAACTATAACTAAATGGGATAGGTTATTTCAAGCAAAGAAAGGGAAATTGGTTATACTTAAAATGGCCTGCAAGAGTAGCTAGCCTAGTACTTACCTATGAACCTATCAAACCTATATATTCATAGTTATATACTAGGCACGGGTGGTCATTAGCCTAGTATATACCTATAGGTATATACTAGGCCTTGGTGGTCATTAGCCTAGTATAAACCTATAGGTTCATATGTATATACTAGGCTAATGACCACCAGGGCCTTTATAAGCCTAACAGTGCAATCCAACCCAGTTGTGGCACAATATGATATAGTTCATCTTGTTTTAAACATACTAGAAACATCTCATATCTGGAACCAGATTCTAAGAACAATCTGGTGGGGGGGCAGCACTAGGGAGAAAAAATGCTAAGGTAAATCACTACAGAAGATTGCAAATGTCCTGAATACTACAAATCTCCCACAGTCTGCAAATAGCACAATAGCTAGGCTTGCAAGAAAGTAGCAGCAGATGACAAAGTCACTGTAAATCTGAAATCAACAGGGAATAGAATGCAGTGCCAAAGTAGCTGTATCTATACATAGTAATGGCTATAACAAGCAATGTACCAACAACACATTATAAAAAGTCACACAGAGCACAATAACAAATGCAAACAACTACAGAATGGAAGAACAGTATGTGTCTTTCACAGTCATTTTTTATAATCTGATGCAATTAAAAAAAGCACAAAACCCAAAATAAAGAAAGTATAAAAACACAAGCTACATATCTAGTAATGATGGATAACAAAGCCACAATAAAATGACTTACAGAAATACATAGAAAGAATGTTCTGGGTCATCAGTATAGCAAAGCCTATAAATGGTATACATAGTGCTTTGACAACAAGCCTGGCTGTCGCCTAGGATCTAGGCTTAGCACAGCTATAATACAGCAACCACTACATGGTGTTGTATAGCACACAAGTCATGCAGTGCAGCATTCTGGAGCATCAGGAGTAAAGTATATAAAGACAGTGCATCACAGTCATGAAAACCAAAGCAGCCATACTGCAAGGGCAGAGACGGTGTGAGACATATGGCAAGAGGCCTGTACATGCAACAGAATTAACTGTATACCAGTCGCTAGGCTCATATGCATGGAAGACACACACACATGGATATCAAGAAGAAAAAATATACGTGTTAATATAAATGAGGAATGAAACATGCAACTGCCATCATGTAATATGTTTGCAACAGCAGCAGACCAACAATGAACACCATACCAAATCAACAAATGCAAATCATAAAGAATACAAAAATTTCACTGAGTGGCCAACAGTTGTGTATGATAAACCGCATACATGCATTAGATGATTAATATGAAAGAATTAGTGATGGCCATCAGCCCAGGGTTTCAAAACCTACTGCTTGAATATACATAACTAGAAGGGCTATTTGTTACAAAATGGCAGCATTATAATTAATATAAGCAGTCGAGATGGTATCACTGTGTATTTGCCAATGTGCTTGCAAGACTCATAGATACAACTATCAAGGTAAAGTGCATATAAAGCACAACCAGAGTGTTAGCATGATGCACATAGCTGTATCATGTCAGCTTGGCAGCAAATAAAAATCAAATACACTGTATACCACCTGGCATCCTGACCAGTCAGCAAAGGCAGTTACATACAAGTGTTATAGCAAATATCATTGCAACATGCTAATACAAAAATTTCAGTCATCCTTATCAACACCTGCTGATGGATGCAGTATCTGACTTTTTACAGTACAAAGTTGGGGAGGGATATAAGCTAAAAGAAGAAGGATATAGGGGCAGACACACAAGGCAAGGTAGGAGGACAGGGCACTGAAGCAGACAGTTATGACAGATGTGAAAGACAGGAATGATATTGGAACCAACAGGGTTAAAAAGACAGATGGTGGACAGATACAGACTAAGGTGGGACACAGTGTGTGGCAATAAGTGTAGAGAAACCAGAGCTGGATGGTAAACATGGGAGGGGGTCTCAAGTTCTGACCACTCAATAAAATAGTATAAGGTACAGGTGAATAACTCAGGGCTTGTTACCAAATTGTCAGGTGCAGTCAGCACAGAGTGGGTCAACAAACTGTGTGAATGATTGTCTACTATTTGGTTAATCAATGTAACATTGTACAATTACTTTTGGTTTCTATCATTATAAAAATACCAGTAAGAATATTTTAGTGCAATTACAAAATGAAGGTTTAATGCATGACTGTGACAAAGTTATAGGTTCTAGGTAAAGATTTTCTAGATAATATTTTTAACATTTAAGGAAATATCAAATTTCATATTAGAATGCCCATTCTGTGTTGATATACCCTGAGCTACAGTAATATTTTTCTAGTTCACTAGTTATGCCCCCCATCTGAGCTACTGAATACATCTGATATCCCAAAAATGCATACATTGTTTTATGGTGTTTTCTTCTTCCAAGTCAGATTATAAAGAAAATAATTTTAATACATAGAACGAACTGCCTTGAAGACGCTCGCATGAACCTTGTTGCTGGATTTAAGCATGCTATGCAAATAACTGCTATTCTATCCCTAACCTCTTTGCTATCAAAATCACCAGTAATAAACCACAGTACACAAGTGCTTTCACCTTTCACAGTGATGACGTAATCCTAAACGCTCTGTCTGAAATAGTCACCAATTTAGCCTTTTTTCCATTTTGTAACAGTGCCTGCACAATATAAACTGTTTATAGTTAAGCATAGTATCTTGAGAATCTCATTGCCAAGATGAAAATAGGCTCTGTCATGGTCGGACTTTCCCGGTCAACAAATGTTAAATAAAATAAATCAAATAAAATAAATAAAATAAATGTCAGATGGATGTAGTCAACTACTGTCAGAAAACCCACTTTTAAGATACCATCACAACCTAATATCTGTATGTCTGGCCACATCAGTATCAGTTCACTGGAGCTTGTTACAACACAGATCACAATACTATTTTTGTAGCAGCCTTCCATCACTGCATTATTTTGTTTTGCCTCCTTTCAAGCCAAAAAGGCTATATAACAACAATGCCCTAGATAACAATTTATCTTGGACGAGTATATACATCTCTGAAACATCTGTAGTATAAATATACAAAAAGCTGCCCCAGCAGAAATGGAAGGTGGATTATCCAGGAAGGTTTTACTGCCTGGCCAGATGATGAATAAGGGAACTCACTATGGAACTTGTCCAAATTACTTATTTATGTATGCATGCACGTATATGTTTTTTTATTTATTTGTTTTAATATTTTTTTTTGCCTTTGTTAACTAGGAAAGTCTGACTGGGCAAAGCCCATTTTCAGTGCAGGCTTGGGAAGAAAACCTCTAGCAGATACATTTAAGATACTCATGACAAAACATTTTTTTTTTTACAAAGATACATTACATAGATGATACTTAAGACATCTAGATACAAGCAGGTAATTTGTCTGTAGTGACACTATACAAAATAAAACAAGTATGTCTTCTGTGGTGACATTATGCATGATACTAAATTCCAAGTATGAAGCATTTTTGTATGCATACAGTCAGTTAATGTGAAATATATGTGACAAGCAGACATTAGTCATGATTTATAAAACATGGGTAAGGAGGATTACAGTATAGATATTAGAAATAAATAAAATTCAGGTAAGGATTGTGAAATATTAAACGGTAGGTAGATAAGTTAAAGCTAGAAGTAGGACAGAGCCATTATATAGCTGATGAGTCACAGATAGTGGAAGTAAGAATATTAGGGTAGATATTGACATAGAACCTGGTTATACGTGAGTGGTGGAATGTATTTCAAGGAGGTGGATAAAGTGAGAAGTTCAGAAAGAACCTGAAATGTAAAGTGGGGATTAAGGTAGAAAGGAAACTGAGGAGGAGTGGTAGAAAAGTTTGTTGTGTAGAAGGGGCTAGAGGTAAAAAAGGATAGAGGGTATGAGCTGACAAAAGAAATGGAGTTACCCAGGTGAGGTGTACGGCATGACCATGTATGGTTAAGATGTTATTTTAGTAAGGGCTTGAAGAGCTTCCTGTTCATGTGAAGCAGAGCCCTTCCCTGACTATCTTCAAGTGCAATCTGGGCCAAAGGATGGAAAATCACAAATTCTCTCCCAGGGTTGGCCCATATCCCTTATTGACAAAGGCAATCTGTAGAAATTGTCAAAACTTCTATGACCATTGTTATCTTTACCCTAGCAATAGAAAATTGGGTAAAATCTGGGTAAAACTGGCTAGGCTTGTATGGGCTTTTAAACCGTTAGCCTAGTAATGTCCTATGAACCTATGAACATGCAGTTTGTAAACCTGTTGTGACCTGGGAGTATTGGACTGACCAGAAATGTTTGAATTGCATAGGTTGGAACTGAGGTTGGATGGCATGTTGGGTAGGATGGTTTAAATGCGGAAAACCTTAAATTAGGCAAGTATTATGGTATCCATCAGTCAGAGAGTCGATGCAAGAATGTAATATTCTTGTTCACAGAGATTTCTGCCACAGCAGTCTGTCAAACAATGCTACTTTACTTCATCTGCAGCTTATATAGCCCCCTTATGGTTCAAGACATCTTAATGTGTAACAGATGCAAGAAATTTGCATAGTTTTATGCTGATAAGCAGAGGCAGCCAATGGTATTAAACTTCAAGGTTTCACCCCTTCAGATTTTATACTAAACAACTGTTTTATGTAAATCAGATTTATTATTATTTACTGCTGACAACCCTATTTCATATTTCTCCATCTCTTTGCTTGAATATATGTGACATGGTATGGTTTCCTTGACAATTATCAGAGCAAACAACAATAAAAATGCAAATGAGGACATCTCATGCCTAACCGAACTTGTTAAAGTAATTTGCCAATGTTTATACATATACATTATAATGTAACATTCCCTAGAATACACATCTTTCTCCATGAGGTTAAAGCTACAGTAGTGTCAGTGATCAAATGCATAAACATTGAACGCTGCTTAATCTGACCGTATTCTTGCTGGTTCGACCTTTTCCTTGGCCACATACAAAAAAGCACAGTGATAACGAAAAGTCTAAAGTTTCTAATTAAAATTCATTTTCCTGTTATTAAAACTATACTGAAAATACTGACAACGGTGACTGAATATTAGAAGGGTTGAGTTTTAGTTCGCAAAAAGTATGTAAAACATAAAAGCATACACTTTATAGTACACCATTATAATCCAGTAGACAAGCAAGTATATTTCATTAAAATTTACAACATACCGGATAATTTTAGAATAAACCTGTATTAAGCAATGTCAAGCTAATCGTAACAAGTAAAAAAGGGGCTGGAAATGTCAATACATTTCTAGCTGTCTTTCTCTGTCACTATGTACATTGTGTGATAGTAAGGATAAACATATGCACTTAGATCAAAAAACAGCACTAGCAAATTAATATCAAAGGACTGGACATTGAAAATGTATACTTTAATTTTTGGAGGTCTGGATGGCCAACAGACTAAGTTTTGATTACCATTAGTGAATGCAAGAAAATGGCTGGATTTGTAAAAATACTGTTAAAACTTACAGATGTTAAATTACCAAAAGCTGTTTAAATACCATTACTAGGACCAAATCTCTAATTCAACAGTCAACTATGGTATTCTGCTACAAAGACCAAAAGGCTGAAACTGAACAAAGTATAGTGCGGCTTTATCAAATTATTAAATGAATAAGAAATATTGTCATATGAAGACAGAATAAGAAAGTGTGACTTACGTTTTATAAATCGTAGACAACAAAGTAGGATCCCAGTTTTAAGGGAATGTCTTAGACCAAGTGAATATGAGCAGCCTTGGTTTACAGAATGGGTGGCTGATGAATTAAACACTCTAGTTTAAAAAACTGTGACAATTTAGCATTACTTACATTTGCTTTGTAAAAAAAATGGGACTTTTTATGGGCTTAAATGAACTGTTGTCAATTTTCAGTGTTTTAAAACTACATTCTTAAGAGATCTACATGCCAAAGAATGTTTAAATGCACAGTATTGTTTATGATGTAATTTTTTATTTTAATTATGTTTCGGGTTTGTTTTTGAATAAGTTTTATTCATATTTGGGATAGGTATTTTTGGCTTAATTTAATTATTTTTGATGGGGGGATTGCTTTAAATTTGAACTAAGGTGGGTTTTTGAGTGGACATCAGTCAGTTTTGTGCATGTGACTTTATACTAAAGTGTTTTCATTTTTCAGTAATTTATGGCTTAACAGTGCTAAAAAATTTTTCATTGTGTAGGAACAAAAGCGTGTAACTATCTTGAGTTTCAATAAATGATCATGCTGTGTGCAGCTGCATTTCTTGTCATATTAGTTTTCACAAAGTGGCTAGCCCCACTTATAGCCTTTTGCAGACTTCAAGGCATTCATATTTTCCCATTTGGATGATCGCCTCATTTCAGCTCCCTCCATCCATAGCACCATAGCAGATCTTCAGTTCACTGTTTATATTTTCAGCAGCCTGAGTTGAAAACTAAATCTGAAAAAATCTTGTTTAAACTCCTCTCATAGGTTAGTGCTTCTAGGGTCTCTCCTAGACACCTCTCTATCCACTGATTACCTCCATCCAGACAAAGTATCATATTTCCAGCTTTACTTCTGGAGCTTCAAAACATGTCCACAGCAAAGGAGTTCCACTAAATTCTAGGTTACATTGTTTTGTTAATCATAATTATCCCATTTGCTGGACTACACAAGAAGAAAATTCAATGGTACCTCTAATCAGTTTGGGGCCAGCATCTTCATCTCTTATCCTTTTGTATTCCTGTGGTCATTTTTTTAAGAAAGAACTGCACTGACAGGCCAATCAAGTTGTGCTACATCCAGGGCTCACATTGTTTCTTCTTCCTGCTCAGTCATTCACAACAGATCATAGGATCTTAGGAGGTTTCTAGGCTAATAGCCTGGGAACCTTTTTAAACCTAGTCATTCATGCCTCAATTTTAACAGTTTTACCAATTATCAGTGTCCAAGGTTTAGAGCAGCTTTGTCATATGCCTGTACTTTAGGGCATCTACAGGCTGGCCCTGTCCATAAGGGACACAGACTACAGGCCAGGAGTGAATCTGTGATTTCCCATCCATTGGTCCAAATTATATTTGAATAGACTTAAGGAAGAGCTCTTCTTCACATGAATTTGAAGTCTGTTCCAGAGAAGGGGTAATCTCTGAGACACATACCTGCTTACAAACAAGATTTAGATTGTTAGATCAGGTAATTCTAGTACTGCTCATTTTGTGAATGTGTAGCAGATCCATCAGGCTTGCCTCGGAGAATGCCTTGTAAGTTAGGCACAGATCACACCTCACATGCTTCAGACTTTACATGGGTGGAGCAGTCTCCTGAAGATTCAAGGTTCATGGCATGTGGCAGACACAATTCAGATACAAACAGGTAAATATGAAGGAGATTATGGATTTAATAAAAGCTCTAAACCAGTTCTCATCCCCCAAATTCCTGTTAATGATAACAGGCAACATCACAGTGATGTGACATATAAACAAACAAGGGGGAACAAAGTCATATCTCCTGTGCATTATCGCTGTGACTGCCTAGGAACTGGCACTACAGAACAACCTTATTTTGTAGGACACTTACATTCTACCAGAGCACAAAACATGCGTCTGGAGCATTTCTCCCTGGATCTCCACTGAAAATGGGCTCTGTCCCAGTTGAACTTTCCCAGTAAACAAATGTTAAATACATAAATAACAGACACAACTTTGATCAGATTCAGGATGGATTCTCACAAGAGGATGATATACCTACAGGTCTTCCATTAGATTGCCCACCCGTGGAGCACCTCCCAAGTACATCTGTTTGCCTCCTACCTCAACAGACAACTAAATCAGTTCTGTTTCAGGACAGTTTGCAAAAAGGCCTGGAAAAAAGTCTTTTTATTTTTAGTATTTAAATTATTATTAATTTAATCCATCTTCCATCTGTAAACTGTCATTCTAATGGTACGAGCCTGAGTATTGAAATTTCATGCAGTGATACACATTTTTTCCACTGTGTTGCTCTGTATGACAATAAAGTTTACTTTGACTTTGAAAAAAGATGCATTTTCTTTCCCTTAAACAGGAATGATATTCTATGCCTCCTCCCCCTTCTTGTGATATCTAAAGTTTTTCAAAAGATCAACACAGACTTTTAAAAGATGTTTTTACTAACTCCCTTTCAGCACATAAAACACTGTTTTCATGCATTTTTTTCCAGGGGCAATTACCAAAAACTTCCTCAGAGAGTCGATTTGCTCATACAGGAGAAGGGATCTCTAATGCACTCCAGCAATCAAAATCTCCACTTGACAGTGTGGATGACAGTTCTTTTTTTTTCCATTTAGGCAACTTTTTCAGATAATGTATAGAAGGTATCAAAGGAGGCTAGAAAACCTGCTACTAATTAACTATAATTAGTTAACTGGAAAAAGAAAATCTAGTTGGTGCTTTAGAAGAGGACAAGATCCATCCCAAGCAGGGGCTCCTCTGGTTATTAAGTAACTGTGCAAACTGCTGAATGCAGGCCTTCATTATACTTCTGTATAATTACACCTTTCAGCTATTCATGCTTGTTTGCTTTTGGATCCACCGTGTTTTTAATTATTCAAGTTAACAATTGTTGATAGGATTTTACATATTAAACCACCTAGAAAATAAGTGGCACCTGCTTGGGATGTGAATTTTGCACTGGAGAAGTTAACTCTTTGCCCTTTTGAACTTGCATCCAGTTCCTCTTTAAAATTTCTCACATGGAAGACTCTTTTGTTTATTGCTCTGACTTCAGCTAGATGGGTATCTAAATTACAGACCCCAATGTCTACGCAAGCTTTTCAAAATTTTCCACAAGGACAAGATGAGTTTTAAAACCAAACATTCCTTTATATCAAGGGTTGTTTGTGAATTTAAGTTACATTAGATTTTATATCTCCCTTTCTTCTGTACTGAACCCCAAAAATAGAGAAGTAAGAATCCTGCATATTTGAATATCCATAGCACATTGAAGGTTTACCTGGACGGGGCTAAGATTTTAGGGAATCTAACAAACTTTCTGTTTCCTTTGGTGGGAAAAAGAAAGGATTGTCAGTATCTAAACAAACCATTTGCAGATGGCTGTCTCAGGCAACCCAATTTTGTTATTCTCACTATGATACAATTCCCATTCAGAATGTCAAAGCTTACTCTATCAGAGCTGTGGCTACTTCTGAAGCTTTTTTGAAAGGGATGGGCTGTATGTCTGTCTCAGAGGCAGCTAGCTGGTCCTCTGTACACACCTTTACTAGGCATTATAAGCTATACTCAGACTCAGGAGTTAGAGCAGGGTTTGCTAAAGTCATACTACAAAGACTTCTAGACTCTTGGCCTTCTCCATCCACTCATTCCTCCTAAGTTATGGCAACTGCCCCATATAGTTCTGACTGCTGCAACAGCAATTTAATGAAGAACATACTGAAGTTGTGCAAGTTAGCTCACCATAACAATAGATGTTCAAATAGACAACTTTTGTAGTATTAATGCCCTCACACCTTCCCCATTTTCCTACCTATCCTGCTTTTTCCAGGCCAATGCGGGGTACCATACTTAACCTTTGTTCTCTTAACATAACATTGTTGCAGAGCTTCGGATTTCAGCCTTCCCACTGGGCAAGAAAGCTCTGATTTTTGGTGCTCCTATGTATTTCCCTCTTATATCAGCATGCACTCTCATGCTAAGGGCAGACGGGTCTGTATTAGCACACCGAAAACTGAATTGCGCGAATCCAGTTTGAGTGACACAGAAAGCATGAAAACCATATATTTCAAAACTGTAAAAAAAAAACCTACCAGATGAAAACTGTCACTAATTATTTTATGCAGGGGGGCAAGCCCCTCTGCACCCCCACAACCCTGTTACTTAAATATAACAACTCCAAGATCACACTCCATTGAAGTAAAGGGAAGAATTCCCTACAGCGATCTCCATTCATTCTTGCGATATTTCCAATATTCGTGCTTTCTGTGTCGCTCAAACTGGATTCTCGCAATTCAGTTTTTGGTGTGCTAATATAGACTCAGGCAGACATGTAGTGCAGGAAGAATGACCACAAAGCTTTGTAGACTGGCCAGATGTCCAGTCCTTGGCAGGATATGGTCCATATAGTTATGGCCTACTGAAACAATGATCTATTCATATGTCTACCGCTATGGTAAGTTAACTTACACAACTGTACTTTTTGCATTATTTTCACTGAGTTGTACTCAAAAGTCTGAAGTTCTGCTGAGCTGGAATCTTAACTTGTTTGTATTGATAAGATTTATGTCTGCAGGTTTCTGATTCCCTAATTTTTATATAGCTATATATACTCATATATTCATATACAGCATTATATATAAAACTGTTTATCTATCAATATGTGCATATACATATATCATAGGATCATAGGAGATTACTAGGCTATCGACCCAGAGGTCATTTTAAGCAGAGTCGTTTCATCCCAATGTAATACCACAATAGTGCTAGTCAATACTCAAGACTGCATTTAATGATGACTGCTCATGTCCAGGAGGGTTGTGGGCTCTATGCCCAGTAAGAATTTATGGCGTGCCATCCACTCATCCTGGTTCCTCTTGAACAGTGTCATAGAGGTGCTCTTTTTCACATGAATTGGTAGCCTGTTCCAAAGACACGGCAGTCGCTGGGAGATAACTCTATCCCTCTAGCATGTCTTATTTAAGTTACGGACCATATTTAGATCCCTGGAACAGGTAGCCCCAGTCTTGTTTGATTTATGGATATGCAGCAAGTTCATTAGGTTTGGGTCTTGGATTGCTGTGTAGACCAGGCATAAGCCTCCCCTAAAAAGTCTAAATGATATGGAGTATAGTGACAGGGACTTTAGTCAGTCTGTGTAAGGCACATGCTGGAGCCCCTTGATTTTCTTTGTTAGAAACCTCTGAGGTCTCTGTAATTGCTGAAGGTGCTTAGTACAGTACATACCAAACAGGACGCTATATGCAATTATGGGCCAGATAAGTGCCAAGTATAGAGGGGTTATAACATCTTTTGCTCTTGAGGCAATGCCTTTACTAATCAAGTGTGCTACATAGAAAGCTTTCTTACTACAGTAGACACATGGTGGTCAAAGTTAAGCTTCCAAGCAAAATCAGGATATAGAGTAAAGCCACAGTTTACAAGTAAAATCTCCAGAACAAAGTAAACTTGACAATGCTATTAAGACAACGTATTTAATAAAACAACAAAGCTTTCAGGTCAAAAGAACCCTTCATCAGTGTTACACAATACATAATAAAACCACATATATATATATATATATATATATATATATATATACATCATACACACAGCCCATCAATTAATAATTAACAATCAATTAAAACCTTAAAGTGAACTTGTATTATTGTAAGAACATTTCTTTAAACTTTAGTATAGGTTTCAATGACGCCATCTGGTTAAGACCAGGTAAAGTGTCTGCATTCATTTCTAAGATCCACTCATATTCTTTGATTTCAAGTCCATTAATAAAAGCACCCCTACGTATATTAATGTTTATCCTATCAACCACCATAAATATAAAAATTAGGAGCAGTACCATGCTCATTAGTGTGCTTGATGATGAATTTGTACATATATTCCTTCTAATATCTGACCTATTCTTGATTATTTTGTCTTTAAGCTTTCTTGTTGTTTGTCCTATATAAAATGCTGTACATAGTTTACATGTTTTTTTTTCCCTTAGATTCCCCTGGCTGCTGTGCGTTTCTGCCTTTGGAGTATCATATGTGTCTCTATTACTTCCTGACCACCTGTAGGTCTGGGATCGTGCACTCTATCTAAGACTTCTGCCTCCTACCCTATTTTAGGGATCAAAGCTATACAACTTTGGATAGCCTTCTCCTGAAAGATACAGGAAACTCTATTACTTCCTGACCACCTGTAGGTCTGGGATCGTGCACCCTATCTAAGACTTCTGCCTCCTACCCTATTTTAGGGATCAAAGCTATACAACTTTGGATAGCCTTCTCCTGAAAGATACAGGAAACTCTATTACTTCCTGACCACCTGTAGGTCTGGGATCGTGCACCCTATCTAAGACTTCTGCCTCCTACCCTATTTTAGGGATCAAAGCTATACAACTTTGGATAGCCTTCTCCTGAAAGATACAGGAAACTCTATTACTTCCTGACCACCTGTAGGTCTGGGATCGTGCACCCTATCTAAGACTTCTGCCTCCTACCCTATTTTAGGGATCAAAGCTATACAACTTTGGATAGCCTTCTCCGGAAAGATACAGGAAACTCTATTACTTCCTGACCACCTGTAGGTCTGGGATCATGCACCCTATCTAAGACTTCTGCCTCCTACCCTATTTTAGGGATCAAAGCTATACAACTTTGGATAGCCTTCTCCTGAAAGATACAGGAAAGTACGTCCTACAGCTCTTGCAGCTCTATTACTTCCTGACCACCTATAGGTCTGGGATCGTGCACCCTATCTAAGACTTCTGCCTCCTACCCTATTTTAGGGATCAAAGCTATACAATTTTGGATAGCCTTCTCCTGAAAGATACAGGAAAGTACATCCTACAGCTCTTGCAGGTTTTAATAACATTTGTAAGCTTCTCTCTCTCAGTGTAACTTTTAAACCCAAAGCCAGATCAGCCAGCAGCCAACCCTAGCTTCTCCCAACCAACTGACCACTTACTCCCATTAGTATCTCCAGCTACCTGCCCCATTCTATAAACCACAAGCCCAGTAAGTAGTCCTGGTAGTAATACCTGCTGAGTCCACTAGGTGGCTCCCTTTTCCTAGAATTGTTTCCCTCTGCAAACATTTTCTACCTAGCAAATTCTATGTGTCTTATTATCTGTTAGCCTTTTTGTGCTGTTCTGCTCCTATCTCCTTTCTCTGATATTTCCAGCTTTAACTCACTCAAACCTCATACATCAAACATTCTTGTATCCCCTTGGATTACTCACCTCTACTATAAGCACTTCACTGATTGTTTTCTCCTCAACCTCTTTTTCTTTGGCTCTTCTACCCCCAATTCCCACCCACCCCCAGGGGTCCTACTTTTATCTTACATCTAGACACACCCCTTAATATTCCTCCCCAATCATATCCATAACTACCTAAACTGTCCAACCCTCCTGAACTTAAATACACCCACTTACCTAACATAACCACACACTCCCCTTTCTTAATAGCACACCTAAAACACCACAGCCCTACCATCTGCCCTACCTTCCCAGGGTACTCTCACCTTACAATACACCATCACACTACATCTATCTTCTCTGCAAACTTACATTTAGATTACTATGCCTACATTTATCATCCATTCACAACTGAAAATACCTATCTCCATTTTATTATTTTCCTCTTATTACTACTTACTTCCTAACCTCCTATGAATATTCCCTGACTGTTTCTCTCTCACTTCCCTCAAAACACACCTGTACACCTGCAACATCTCTATCGCCACCCTACTTACACACATCCTCACAGTACATCTACCTTCTTGCCAAATACCACAGGCTACTACACTGCAAGCTACTAAAATCTAAAACAAAGAAAACATTTGACGCTTACCATAAACTTAGCCAAGAAAAATATTTTATACTTCTCCATTTACTACAAGATGGTGACATTCACCCCAACCCAGGCCCACATGATAATAAAACCAACACACATCAAAACCATACCAAACCTTTATCTCTCTCATTCTCTAAACCCTCTAACCTATTATCCATTGCCCATCTCAATATACATAGTATCTGTAACAAAATTAGTCAACTCCATGCCCTGCTTGAAACCCACAAATTTGATATTTTATGCTTATCAGAAACTTGGCTAAAGCCATCAATTAAAGACATTGAAATTACCCCACCTGGTTATAACATTGTTAGACTTGATCGCACCACCAGAAAGGGAGAGGGAGTAGGTATTCTATATAAAACAAAACTAAAACTTACTCCTCTAGACCTTACCCTTACCCAAAACAACAATGCCGAAGTAATTTGCTCCAAAATACAAGTCAACACTACTAAAGCAATAAACGTCATTTGTGCATATCTCCCCCCTGGAAATAACATCTCCACCTTGGAACATATTCTTGACCAACTCTCTAATAAACTCCCTCAAGAAACACTAATCCTTGGGGACTTTAACATAGATTGGAAATCCTGTAACAATATTAACCCTACTTCCCATATAAACCTTTATGGTTTCAAACAACTTATTAATAGTCCCACCAGAATCAACAAAACAAGCAAAAAAGAAACCACCTTAGACTGGATCCTTACTAACTCCCCCCTGCAAACCTACCAAACTGGCATCCTTCCTGATGACCTTAGTGATCACTCTCTCACCTACGTCATTAGAGCGAAAACTAACCTAACCTTACCTACCACTTTCAGAACACTACACTCTAAAAAACAATTTAACCCCGATCAGTTTCAAACAGAACTTTCACAATGTAATTGGACCCCTCTAAAACATCTCACACTTAACAAGGCAGTTGAACACTTCAATTCAACATTCCTTTCAATCCTAAATCAACATGCCCCAAGTCACACCATTAGAACTAAAACTAAAACAGCACCCTGGCTAACCACTAATACTAAACATAAAATCATCCTCAGAAATAAATATTGGAATAAATGGCGTTCCTCTAAAAACCCAACTTTTCATCAAACCTTTAGAGAGCTCAGAAACAGTACCAAAAAAGCCATCCTTTCAGATAAAAAGAACTATTACTTTCAACTTCAGCAAACCACCAGAAAAGAACCAAAAAAGTTCTGGTCCAGTATTAATAATCTACTAACCCCAGGCCAAATAGTTACACCCAACCCTCAGGATTCTGACCCTGATAATCCCACTTTAATAGCCAATAACTTTAATACTTTCTTCACTAATTCCATACAAAGTCTAGCTAACCACCTATCTCCTGACACTTCTCAACTACTCTCAAGTACCTTCAATAACACTCTTCCTCCCCTTCACCTACATCCTATATCTACCTCCTATATACAATCTCTTATACAAAAACGTAAACCTACTACCCCTTCAGCAGATAAGCTTCCTGCTGAATTCCTGCAAGTAGCAGCAAAAGCCATTGCTTACCCTGTCTCTATCCTAATAAATAGATCCATAAAAAAGTACTTTCCCTGCAATCTGGAAGATATCACACATCATACCCTTACACAAAGGAGGTAAATCTACTGACCTCTCTAACTTTCACCCAATAGCACTTTTATCTCCTCTAGCTAAAATCATGGAAAAATGTATACACAAACAACTACTTAACCATCTCCTCCATAACAACCTACTAGCTAACACTCAACATGGATTCAGACCTTCACATAGTACCACCACTGCATTACTCTCTTTTACCAACACTATCAACTGTAACCGTAACAACAACAAACTAACGTCTTCTCTTTTCCTAGACCTATCAAAAGCCTTTGATATGGTAAATCATACACTTCTTTTGCACATACTTAAATCTCTTGCCTTGGATTACTCTTCCTTAACCTGGTTTTCATCCTATCTTGAAAACCGTCAGCAAGCAGTACTCTGGAAAAATTCACTATCTGCTCTACTTCCTATCTCTTTAGGAGTACCTCAAGGGTCTATACTAGGCCCACTTCTATTTTCTATCTTTATTAACGATCTCCAATCATCTATCCAAAACACTATCTGTATACAATATGCAGATGATTCTACAATAATTTGTACTGCTTCCTCTCAAATAGAACTCCAGTCTCTTACACAAACAGCCTTTTCAACCGTAGAACAGTGGTTCTCAAAAAGATGTCTCCTCCTTAACCCCAAGAAAACAAAACTATTACTATTTTCACCTACCCACAAATCTACTCAATTAAACTTCACTTATTGCAAATGATAATTCCCAAATTTCTCCCGACTCTACAACAAAACTGCTTGGTGTTACTATTGACAATAATCTTAACTATGATTATCACATCAATAACACAATAAAAGCAGTTAATAAAAAGATTGGATCGCTGTACAGAATCAAACCCTTCCTTACACCTGAAGCTCGGACCACCTTAGCCCAATCACATCTTATCTCTACCCTTCTATATGCTTCCTCTATTTACACTAATCTCTCTAAAAGTAACCTCAGGAAACTCACTACATCTTACCATAATATTGCTCGATTTGCCACTGCATCTCAGTCTAGAACTCACCACTGTCTAAACTTAAAACAATTACACTGGCTGGAGCTTCCTAACAAGCTTATCTATCAACAACTCTTAATAGCACACAAAATTCTATATCAACCATCAAAAACACCAGCTCTTAGCAACCTCTTGACTCCCTATAATAACCTGAAACAACTACGTTCTTCTGAGAAACTAGTTAACACTCCTAAAATTACAAATTCTGCAGGTAACTGCCTTTTCTCCAACTCAGTTGGCAAAATATGGAATAACCTTCCCTCACACATCTCCTCTCTAGCCACTCTTCCACTCTTTAAGAAACAACTTCTATTACATCTCAACAAATTCTGGCTTTGCTCTTGTACCAACCATGACTAACCTGCTTTCATCTTTCTTCTATCATAATTCTTTCTTCACCACTATAATATTCTCTCTGACTACAAATGACTTAATGTCTTTCTAGATACTACTGTTCTCATATATGTAAAAAAAAAAAAAAAAAAAATATTTTAATCGTCTTTTATAATTATGTATTACATACCGAACTACGTAATACTTCCATACTTCCATATTCTGTATTGAAAGTAGTTAATCTCTTACTTATTACTTTATAGTTGGTTTTATTTGTTTTCTTTTTAGATTTGTATTACCTGTACTAAAATCTTCGTATTTTTGCTCATTGCTTGTGAGCTAATTGTTTATTTTTATTTTTATTTTTATTATCTTGCTTTCACCATTGGAGCTTTTCTCCCCGGGCCTCCACTGAAAATGGACATTGATCCAGCTGGACTAGCCCGGTCAACAAATGTAAAATAAATACAATAAATAAATGTTGCAAAATATACTATATGTGTGGTGTTGCATGTTGCAAAATGCTTAAATCTATATTCCTTTTTAGTAAATGGGTGAGTAAAAGACGTACTACTATTTATCAGATCAGAACAACTACAATTATAGCATGGTATAGTACCAACAGTATTAATGTTCTATTTAACTATCGTGCACATATCTTTATAACAAAGTCTTTGTTTAATACTAGGGCAATTACGATAAGAAAAACTAGGAGAACTACAAACTATAGAGTATAATTCAGGTAAAGACCTTAATATGCACCAATTATTGCTTATAATCCTACGTATATCAGCTGTATTCCTGTTATAGGTTGTTACATAGTGAGTTTTGAATGGTTGTGCTGGATATTCAGTCACTTTTTACAGCGATACCTAATAGGTGTGGTATAGATACAATAAGAGAAGTGTTGACTAAATATGGACATATTACAGGTAGACGTATAGAAACTTTATATGAACTACTAGAGATTGTATTAGAAAATAATTATTTTGTTTTTGACAATAAGATCTATCACCAAACATCAGGTATAGCAATAGGCACTCCTGCTGCTAACACGTATGCAAATCTCGTGTTGGATAAATGGGAGCAGGAATTTATATATAATGGAAATACTGATTATTCAATGAATATAAAATGTTATAAATGTTTTGTTGATGATTTTTTTTTGCATGGCATGGAACAAGGGTTGAATTAGATGCTTTTCTTGTATATTTGAATAGAAGTACTAGCTTTCTGAAATTTGCTATAACCTGTTCAACTGAGAATATCAACTTCTTGGATGTACTGATTATGTACAATGGTACCAATATAGAAACTACTGTATAAAGGAAACCTGTGCACAAAAATAAATTTCTACATCGTACTAGTACGTATGCACCTCATGTGTTCAGGGGGATAACTAAAGGGCAATTCATGAGAATAAATAGGCTTAATACAGTAACGAATAGATATGAACAACAAGCCTTAGAGTTAAAACATGAGTTTGCTACCAGAGGGTATAACATGCATATTTTAGATAATGAAATATTAGAGATTACACAGCTAATGACTTCTACTGCTAAACCCTTTTTTGGAGCTAATACTATGAAAGAAATTAATGCAACTATAGAAAGGGAAAATAAATTACGATATGTAACAACCTATAACAGGAATACAGTTAATATATGTAGGATTATAAGCAATAATTGGTGCATATTAAGGTCTTTACCAGAATTATACTCTATAGTTGGTAGTGCTCCTAGTTTTTCTTATCGTAATTGCCCTAGTATTAAACAAAGACTTTGTTATAAAGATATGTGTACGATAGTTAAAGAGAACATTAATACTGTTGGTACTATACCATGCTATAATTGTAGTTGTTCTGATCTGATAAATAGTAGTACTTCTTTTACTCACCCATTTATTAAAAAAGAATATAGATTTAAGCATTTTGCAACATGCAACACCACACATATTGTATGTCTTGCAACCTGTAAACTATGTACAGCATTTTATATAGGACAAACAACAAGAAAGCTTAAAGACAAAATAATCGAGCGCAGGTCAGATATTAGAAGGAATATATGTACAAAGTCATTAGCTAAGCACACTAATGAGCATGGTACTGCTCATAATTTTGTATTTTTGGTGGTTGATAGGATAAATATTAATATACGTAGGGATGATTTTATTAATGGACTTGAGATCAAGGAATATGAATTGATCTTAGAAATTAATGCAGACACTTTACCTGGTCTTAACCAGATGGTGTCATTGAAACCTGTACTAAAGTTTAAACAAATATGTTTACAATAATACAAGTTCACTTTAAGGTTTTAATTGGTTGTTAATTATTAATTGATGGGCTGTGTGTATGATGTATATATAGCTGTAGTTTTATTATGTATCGTGTAACACTGATGAAGGGTTCTTTTGACCTGAAATCTTTGTTGTTTTATTAAATACTTTGTCTTAATAGCGTTGCCAAGTTTACTTTGTTCTGGTCAAAGTTATGCTCACAGTCAACTTGTGATCCCAGGTTCATTACCACTTTATTGGTACTTAGGGTATTGTTGTTGATTTGATAGTGTGAGGTGACATTGTTTGTGGGAAGGGAATGATGATGCATTTATTTGCATTCAGTTTCAGACCTTGACTAACACACCAGTCGTTGGTCTACATGAGACCCTCCTGGAGTATACTGACATCATTTGGGGATTCAATTATCGCACCTAGTTTGCAGTCGACTTAAAACTTGGTCAGCCACAACCCCTAAGTTTTGATCTGAACTTCTGAGAAGTAGATACCGAACAGTAGGGGGCTCAGCACTGACCCCTGTGGCATCTCAAAGGTAACAGGTCTGCTGGTTGATGTGGAGTCAGCCACTTTGATAGTATGTGTCTGTTTTTTGAGCCAGTTAGCAACCTACCTTACAACAAAGAGGTTTACATGCACAGTTTGCTAACTTTATCGGTAATGCCAGAATGTGGGATTGTGTTGAAAGCCTTTGCCATGTCAAGGTATGCTGTGTACACATTTTTGCCCTCATTAATGGCCTTAGTCACACTTTCAAAGAAATCCACCAGATTTAACAGACAAGATCTGCACTTCATGAATTGGGTAGCATCCAGGGTTTGGAGGTCACCTTTGTCTTTATTTGTGAGGTCCACAATGATATGTTCTGTAGCCTTACAGATGAGGCTGGTCAGGCTTATGGGTCTGTAATTCTCCAGGTCTGTTGCTCGGTCACCCTTGTGAAAGGGAATAACTGTTATTGTTCTCCATTCTGCAGGAACAAAACCTGTGGTTAGACTATGATTGATAAGGGTACTTAGTGGTGATGCTAGTTCATGTTTTTACCTGTTTAGAAGACAGCCTGGGAAGTCATCTGGTTCTATAGAGGCCGTATATTTTGCCTTGGACAAGGTTTTGAGGACCTGCTCTTCAGATATGTGGGGGTGGGGTTGGGGGAAGGTTTGTTGTAAGTTAAGAGGGGATAAGGGAGTGAAATATACACCAGACTTATCCGCTAGCAGGTTTGTTATCTCTGTCGGGTCAGTCTGTGTGATACCATTAGCTACTAGTTTTGCACATGCTTGGGTCTGTCCTCTGCACATCCTGTATACATATATATATATATATATATATATATATATATATATATATATATATATATATATTTAACACCATAGTATGGATGATTAAATGATTAAACTATTTAAATTCTGAAAAATAAAACACAGGTAAAACCAGTCTAAACATTCATATTGCTGAAAACCACAAACACCAAATATATAAAAGATTGCATGCATAGTGGGCAGGGTGTTTAATATATACTAACCTGCAACACTACTACTACACAAGATAGGCTGAGACATGTGTGCACACCAACACACTCACCGCACTAGTCCTATTCCATTAAATAACTGCTACTCTAACCCTAAGCCACATTCTCTGTCACTCACACAGACTAAAGCTATCCCCTTACCTTACCCTGACTATACTCCCCACAAACACACACACACACACACACACATACATATACATATATATATATATATATATATATATATATATATATATAAAAGAAAAAACTTCAAAAAACTCACTATATGATACTGAAAAAATCAAACTAAGAGCCTGAAACTGCGCTTCATCCAGTTTATTGTGCTGGACTTCCTTAGAATGTAATATTACACCAAGATTCCCCTATATATACACATATGAATTCTATGACATCATAAAATTCTGGCTAGTGTAGAACTAAATTTTAAATTCAAACAACCATGTTAAAGGTGAATACTTATGAATAATGCATGTAAGCTAATGTCATTATATAGGAGTAATATGGAGCAGATAGAAAACAAATAAATTAGGGCTAGGTAACAGTATAATAATATATTACTAGTAAAAAATATATAGTTCACAAATAGAGAGTACCACTAAAGTAAATGAGTAGACTTTTAACTGCGCCATTTTAAAACACATCTGATGTTTAAATGTTCATTCAAGCCCGGTGGGGTCTCAGTGTTCAACAGCAATTGCCATCTCAGTTCCTTTACTTCCAAGAGAGTGTCTTTATCTCCAAAGAACAGAGGGACATAATCCAGAACCAAAAATTTAAACTGATCAACAGTATTACATGTACTATTGTGTCTGGCTAGTGCATAACTATAATTAGCTTTTCTAATTGCACCATAATGTTCTTTAATTCTTGTACTCAGTCTTCTAATAGTCTTACCTACATAGAAAGCTGAGCAAGAGATACAAACTGCGGCATAAAAAACATAAATAGATTTACAATCAAAATAATGGTTAAAAGAAACAGTAACATTATTATGCTTAAAGATGTAGGAAACTCCTGTATTAATCCATTTACAAGAAATGCAGCTACCACAAGTGAACATCCCTTTGCTGGAAACAGTTTGAGGGGAAGTAATTAAAAGAGGGGGGTCTCTATTCTCAAATAACAAATGTAGGGTGTTGAATTTTTTGTGTGAAAAAATAGGGTAAGTACGTAATTTTTGATTAACATCTTGGCTGGAAGTTAGAATGTCCCAATTATTGAAAAAAACTTTCTTAATAGCAGCAGCATCCCTGAAAATAGGGACGGGAAATGCAGTAAATCTATCAACTTTATTATTGTGAATATTATTATTATTGTAGATGTTATTAGTACTCATGTTGCTAATAGACTTGAGATTAGAATGCATACTAATGGAAATATCAGACTCCAAAGTATCATCCAATACTTTAAAGGGGGGGGCTAATGATATTAGAAGCCAGCCCATGTATAATAATTGGAGGAAATTTTTCGTATCTCAAATCAGTAATTTCTTTACAAATTGAATGTAAAACAGATAGTGGATAGCCTCTGTTCTGTAAGAAATTGGAGAAAATAAGACATTCGTTAAGGAAAGTAGCGTCATCTGAAATGAGCCTAGATAATCTAATAAATTGGCCTCTAGCCATATTATGTTTGAAAAAAGTAGGGTGCATACTACTATAATGCAAATAATTATTTCTAAAGGTATCCTTTCTATAAATAGAAGATGTCCAAGAAGCTGAATTCTGATTATGAGTAATCAGTACATCTAAAAAATTAACTTGTAGCCCCATACCACAGAAAATTAACATAACATAACACAAAATTTTTAACTTAACTAAAAGGTTTCTGTCTAATAGCAGCATTAGCTTATTAAAGTTAGGGTTTTCATTCATCCCTGCTTTTAGAGCTAACATTTCTTCTCTACTAATTGATTTGAAATTATATGTAAGGAAGTTAAATCTTAAATTGTTACATTATGATGACAAAATTGATTTAGAGGATGATATAGATGATAGTAATATTACTAATGATGCACCACAATATAAATTACCCTTTAGAAGAAGTTTAATTAATCCTCCACTTTGTAACACATTACATATTTTTTCAAAGCTGTGTGAAAAAGATTTACGTTCACTTCTATCCAAGAAAAGTTCTATTAAATGGTTTAATTTGTCCCAACAACAACTACTGGATTTAAATTCTCTTATTTCTGATAAATCTCTTAGAATTATGAGAGCCGATAAAGGCTCGGGTATTGTGTTAATGGAGCAATCAAAATATGTTGACATTTTACTTCATGATTTAAGTAACAATGATTTTTACTCGCCATCTTCTCTTGTTGAAGTCAATAGAGCCTTTAAATTGATAGATAAGACTATATCTGATTTACATAAGAATAATTTTATTTCGGATATAGAACTTTCTTTTATTACTGTGAATAACCCACAATTAGGAAAATTCTTTGGCATCCCGAAAATTCATAAAGACAAAATTAACCCCCCTTTCAGACATATTATATCAAATAAAAGAACCAAAACTGAGGGCATTGCTGAATTTATTGATTTATTATTGAACCTAATAGTCATGAAGTCCCCCTATTTTTTAAAGGATTCTTTGGATTTCCTTAACCTATTATACTTAAACCCCCTTCCTTCTTTTCCTTTCTTTATGGTAACTTTAGATGTTGAATCTTTATATACTAACATCCCACATGATACAGGGATTCTTTATTTACATAATTACTTGAATAATCACTCTTCTTTTTCACAGGATAAAATAGACACTATTTGTACTCTGACTTCTTTAGTTTTAAAATTTAATTTCTTTTATTTTACAGATAAAATTTTCCACCAAACTAAAGGGGTAGCCATGGGAGCCAAACTTGCCCCATCCTTTGCCAACTTAGTTCTTGCATGGTGGGAAACCAATACCTTAATCAATTTACCAGGGTTTGGTCATGTTTTTCTATATAAGAGATATATTGATGATCTCTTCTTTATATGGGAAGGTAGTGAATTACAATTTTCTGAATTCCTGCAGTCACTATCTAACTCCATTCCTTTTTTAAGCTTTAAAGTGTCTGGTATGGGGCTACAAGTTAATTTTTTAGATGTACTGATTACTCATAATCAGAATTCAGCTTCTTGGACATCTTCTATTTATAGAAAGGATACCTTTAGAAATAATTATTTGCATTATTGTAGTATGCACTCTACTTTTTTCAAACATAATATGGCTAGAGGCCAATTTATTAGATTATCTAGGCTCATTTCAGATGACGCTACTTTCCTTAACGAATGTCTTATTTTCTCCAATTTCTTACAGAACAGAGGCTATCCACTATCTGTTTTACATTCAATTTGTAAAGAAATTACTAATTTGAGATACGAAAAATTTCCTCCAATTATTATACATGGGCTGGCTTCTAATATCATTAGCCCCCCCCTTTAAAGTATTGGATGATATTTTGGAGTCTGATATTTCCATTAGTATGCATTCTAATCTCATGTCTATTAGCAACATGAGTACTAATAACATCTACAATAATAATAATATTCACAATAATAAAGTTGATAGATTTACTGCATTTCCCGTCCCTATTTGCAGGGATGCTGCTGCTATTAAGAAAGTTTTTTTCAATAATTGGGACATTCTAACTTCCAGCCAAGATGTTAATCAAAAATTACTTACCTATTTTTCACACAAAAATTCAAACCCCTACGTTTGTTATTTGAGAATATAGACCCCCCTCTTTTAATAACTTCTCCTCAAACTGTTTCCAACAAAGGGATGTTCACTTGTGGTAGCTGCATTTCTTGTAAATGGATTAATACAGGAGTTTCCTACACCTTTAAGCATAATAATTTTACTGTTTCTTTTAACCATTATTTTGATTGTAAATCTATTTATGTTGTTTATGCCGCAGTTTGTATCTCTTGCTCAGCTTTCTATGTAGGTAAGACTATTAAAAGACTGAGTACAAGAATTAAAGAACATTATGGTGCAATTAGAAAAGCTAATTATAGTTATGCACTAGCCAGACACAATAGTACATGTAATACTGTTGATCAATTTAAATTTTTGGTTCTGGATTATGTCCCTCTGTTCTTTGGAGATAAAGACACTCTCTTGGAAGTAAAGGAACTGAGATGGCAATTGCTGTTGAACACTGAGACCCCACCTTGAATGAACATTTAAACATCAGATGTGTTTTAAAATGGTTAAAAGTCTACTCATTTACTTTAGTGGTACTCTCTATTTGTGAACTATATATTTTTTACTAGTAATATATTATTATACTGTTACCTAGCCCTAATTTATTTGTTTTCTATCTGCTCCATATTACTCCTATATAATGACATTAGCTTACATGCATTATTCATAAGTATTCACCTTTAACATGGTTGTTTGAATTTAAAATTTAGTTCTACACTGGCCGGACTTTTATGATGTCATAGAATTCATATGTGCTATATATAGGGGAATCTTGGTGTAATATTACATTCTAAGGAAGTCCAGCACAATAAACTGGATGAAGCGCATTTTCAGGCTCTTAGTTTGATTTTTTTCAGTATCATATAGTGAGTTTTTTGAAGTTTTTTCTTTTATAGTGTTATAGTTCTTCAAGTTTCAGAGTTATTTTGTTATTATATATATATATATATATATATATATATATATATATATATATTTGTGTGTGTGTGTATGCACACACGCACACACACACACACACACACACACACACACACACACACACACACACACACACACACACACATATATTAGACAATAAAAATATACAGTAGTCAGAATGCCCTAACCACCATCTACATTTTGTGCAGGGGCCAAGCTTTCTGCACCTCCACACCCCCTGCCACACATACACACAAACACACACAGATATATATCTATATGGGATTACGTCACTTAATCAAAGAACACATAATTCAAACTCCATTCACCAATGCATATAGATATATACACACACAGGCATATATATATATATATATATATATATATATATATATAGAGAGAGAGAGAGAGAGAGAGAGATATGGGTCCCATTTAGATGATTAAAGTCTTAGAACTTCGAATTTCATATTGCTGACACCATATAATCGAAGTTTTAAGACTTCGAACATTCTAAACAGAGATCCCCATACAGCACAGTCCCATTTCCTCGCTGTAGTGTGATCTCGGAGTTGGTATATTTAAGTTGTGGGGGGTGTGGAGGGGTGCAGGGGGACTTGCCCCCTGTGTAAACTTTCATGAAATTTGTTTGCTTTGTTTTTGTTTTTCTCTAGGTGTTCGAAGTCTTAAAACTTTGATCATATGGTGTCAGCCATATGAAATTCGAAGTTCTAAGACTTGGATCATCTAAATGGGACATATATATATATATATATATTTTTTTTTTGACTGGGTAGATGGGCTGGACTATTGACCCTTTCCAGACACAACCTGGCCTCTAAAGGAGCATTCAGTTGCTTTTAATGAACATAAAAGTCTGCAATTGTTTACAAATTGTGCATACAGTACAACAGCAGTTATAGTTTTAAGAACAAAGAAGTAGATATTTAATAGTTACAGTCCCAGAACATTGTGGTAATTTGTGTGTGTGTGTGTGTGTGTGTGTGTGTGTGTGTGTGTGTGTGTGTGTGTGTGTGTGTGTGTGTGTGTGTGTGTGTGTCTGTGTACAGAAGCACAGCTACATGAATTCTTTATACTATGCTAGTGTGAAGGAGTGAGCAAATATATACACTACTGTTAAACTAAACTGGAAGCATTATGTAGTGTCTACATAATCTGCTTAAGTGAGACAATAATTATTATCAATATAGTTACATTTTTTACATCACAGAATAACTGTAGATGTACTCTGCCTGCAGCCAGCACAGGGGAGTAGCTAATGGATGTTTTGCATACCGCTGGTATTTCTGTCATTTGGCAAATCTTAACTGTAGGAATTCAGTGTCCAGACTGTTAACGCCTCAGAGTTACTAACAGACATGTGGTTGGGGCCTTCTTCCATCAAAACTGTCTTATTCTTGTTGTCAGAGTCAGAGTGACATGTAATAAGAAAACTCTGCTTCACAGAACAAATTGCAAAAGATTCCGTGCCATTTTCCAAAAGTGTAAACACTACATGCTTTAACTAGAAAGTATTTTTCCATATACAATCTTGTAAAGAACTATTTTCTTGCTATTATTACTCCTATTTGATTACTTATTTCAACGGTAAAAGGTCCAATATGATTTTACTGTTAAAGGGCATATTTTACTTTTGTACAAATTATATGACATTATTGCTAATACCTTGGCTTTAAATGGTAGATTTACTTCTCTACAATCAATATGACATTAGTGTTAATACTCTGGCTTTAAATGATAGCTTTATTTATGTACAAACTATATGACATTATCATTAATACCTTGGCTTTAAATGACAGCTTTACTTTTGTACAAACTATATGCTGTTGATTTTAATACCATTCCTTCTGAACAATTCTACAGAGTGCAGTAGTTTTCTTATCACATTGAGACCGGGTTATGGTTGAAATATTCTTTGGGTCAACCCACCTACATGTTCAAAAAAATGAAAGCCAGTGTATACAATTAAATAAGCAGTGGGGTGCAAAATAATTGCACTGGCTGCCCTTTGTGCAGTATGTCCTTGGAAACTCACTTCTATCATTATCACAAAAGGGCTCATATGGTCAAACTGCCCTCTGAGGAAGCATTTCCAATATTTTCATAAACTGACTTTTAGTTGCTTGTCAAATAATAATGTTCTAGAAATTAAATTGAGGTCCCTGGGTCAAGTGTCATAGTATTTTCTGGCAACTCCAACACACACACACACACACACACACACACACACACACACACACACACACACACACACACACACACACGCATACACACACAGCATGTAGTGGAAATATACTGACTGTAGTAACTATGCACTACCTCCTTCTCACATTCTCTTTGTCTTCCTAACAGCATTCACTTTTTTATATTTGGGTACTACACTTACTCCCAACCACCACTAAGGACTAATTGCAAGCAGCTGCCTTTCATACCAATAACACCTCCCGCACTAAAATAAAGAGTCTTCCTCAACCACACCCAGACCTTAATTCCTGGTATGCTGTAGACTCATTCTTAACATTAAGCTGAGTGTTGTTCTGAAACAGCATTCTACCATTGTCTCAGATAACCAGACAACAAAAATGACATGCCTCAGAAGTTATCAGTATGATTACTTTGTCAGAAAAAAATACATTTCCAGGAACAAATTGCTTTAATTAAATTAAAAATTCAATATACAGATGTGTCACATTACTGAACCATATCTCACTCACAGGTGCTCCCTCTAGGTTTGCTAATGTGTACTTCTCTGATAAATCCAAATTTGTTATCCCTGCGAACAGAGTGGTGCCTTCCCCTCTCCCTCACGATAGCTTTTAATCTATTTATTTAAATACTCAGTTAATAGAAAATGTTACTGACTACATCAATTTTCCAAAGTTTGGACCAATAAAGAGACAAATGCTTTCCCTGATAGTTTTCAATACTTATAATTTGCAAATGTTGATAACCACATAGACCCATGTAAATGTATTTATTTTATTATATTTTAGTTTGAAATTGTTAGCCAGGGCAGAGCACTGATCCCACTGGACCTATTTCAGTCTCAGATCAGGGTAAACACAAAAGATACATGACATTATATACAGAATGAATGACAGATTGCAATATACATACATATTATATACAATGTGAGTATCAGAGCTGGTTGGTGATATAAAGGCAGCAGATAAATAATAATTTATACAGAACACATGACAAAACACAAAATATGCATGCACTATATACAAAGTGGATATTAAACTGGGCACACTGAAAAAATCAGAAAGAAAAGTAGAATCAGAACAAGGTATGTAGCTGTAAGAAGAGTAAGAAGAGGTTACGTTAAATGAACAGAGAGATAGCTGTTGCACTTCCCTACAGTGTTGTAATATACTTTTTTTTCTGATCAGAAATTGAGGTATGATCTTTAAGATAAGAAGGGAGAGATTCCCACAGTTTAGGACTAAGGACTGAGAAAGCATGGTCTGTGCAGTAAAGCCTAGTTTATGCCTAATAAAGTCCCTGCTACATTTTTTGCTCTGTTCATTTATTGCAGCTTTCATTTGCTTGATTAAGCCTTTTACAAAACTGTATCTAGTTTGGATAATGCAAAAACCTCTTCGCCACCTAATGCTTCTGTTGTGTGATTTTATTCATATGCATGTGCCAATTTTTAATGCTGTATTAGTATATGTATCAGAACAAATGGCTTACTTATGAAGAGTAATTACAAATTGCACATGGTGTAAACAGTGTTATGCTAATTATCTTATTTTATTCTGTGTGAAAATTGTTAAAATCATATTTGATATGCAATTACTAACTCCATAATATTCTCCAATAGTGCCATTTCCATATGTAGTATAACCTGTGACTAATACCTCATAAAGAATGCCATGCTTGAAACAGCTATTGTGCAATTACTCTGTTTACTGAAGAAAATTATTAAAAACAGAAGTATTGTCACTCTTCTTTTACCATCTATTGTTTCTGGATGCTAACAACAACTGATTCTGATAATATATGGAGAGTACATGTAATACTAAATACAGTCCAGCACCAATTACAGTTGGCTGTTAAATCCTTTTTTAACTTGAGTTAATCCTGTATACTTTATTCCCTAATCAAAATATTGGAAGTGGTTTATTGAGTTAAAACACAATCCCCATGATTCAATAAACTCCGCATAAGCTCCATGTACAGCCTACAAGGAGTGTATCCATGTACACGATTGCCAAGTGTTTTTGGCACCATGTAACGCATATTCATTAATGCACATCACACCTAAGTGAGGTTTTGCTGTGCATCCCAGTCGTGTTGGTGTGAAACCTCGTAGAACAATATGGTTAATGAATTCATGTACATGACAGCACTGACAGTCCACCCCCATCATTCATCTTCTGAAGAGTATGAAGTCCTAAACGAAAATGTCTTTGTTTACATCCATCCTGAATGCCTATCTGAAAACCACACATTTTATGAGGAACACTGCAAAAATATAAGCAAAAACCCTTTTAAACCTGCTAGAAGTAGTTATGTCTGTATATTTCAGCTTTTCTTCTTTTTCTCTTGATTTTTTTAAATTTATTTTTAGTTTTTTCCCCATGTTTGCAAGCTGCAGCATGGCACTTGCAGATGATTACCATGTATGCACAGTGGGACGACCCATGTATCAGACATGACCCAGACATCTAAAAATAGAAACAGGATGCTTTTAATTAATATCACTGCACAACGCTGTGTGTCGCACAAACCCAGTAAGCGGTGCCACCCTGCGCTCATACTATCAAGTTAACAATGACTACTAAAATACATTGATCATGTACCTACCCTTATGGCAACATGGGTTAAGTGTTGGATTAGAGTGCAGATGGTTCTGGGTTCTACTCCAGGGTATACACACTTTTCTTATCATGGTGTGACATTGCAGCTTATCAAAATAAAGTACTACTGTAAGGAACTAACCATGAAATTGCATTGGTTGAGTGTTTTTTGGTAATATATTTGAAAAAGTTGCATGCTACTTACCATCTCACAAATACAGGTTTGCATCATAGTAAGCAGCGCGCACCTTTTTCAAATGTATCACAATCCAGACAGTGCACACTCTCAGTAAGCACAATTGGTGGGAAAACATGGTATTTAAAGGTGAATTACCGTGAATTGCACATTTTACATTGAGGTCTAACTTGTGCAGGAATGTCTGGCACTGGTGAGAGTGTGCGATTTAGAGCACAGCATTAGGGTGTCCAAGATTCCAAGGTTTTTGATTGGGCTTCTGGTTAAGGATCGTGGCCCACACCTATTGCAGGAAGACTATACTGACTCCCAATACAAATTGGAAGCCTGGGATAGTTTGGCAAGGGCTCTTACCAGTGCAACTAGTATCCCCCACACTGATGAACAATGTCATCACCAGTATGATGACCACTGTAGGAGAAAGAGGGATACCTTTGATCAGTGGATCAGGGATTTCCAGGTGAGGAACACCCCAGTGATGAGTAACCATGATTTACATGTATTACATGCAAATACTCAAGCTGACTATGGTAAACACTGGTATTCATAATGTTTTCATTTTTCCCTTTTTCCACAGCTGCAGAAGAGAGGGCCTTGAATGTGAAGTCCCATGCTAAGTGATTAGCAAGGATGAGAGAAGCATGTGGTAAGTAAGAATAATTATATAAAGCACTGTTATTGCAGCCTTAGCAGTTATAGATGGATTAGTTGCTGTATAATACATTTTTATGAATTTGGAAATGCATATGTGAACAGTAAAAGCAAGCATGCATACATTGCACAATGGCATAGCTTTCAATAATACTTCTTTCTGTTGAAAACCTAGATTTAAGAATCACTGCTTTGCTCTGGTCATTGTGAGATTCATGGCTGTCTGGCAAGTACTCTATATTGAAATCAATAAATAATGATTAACAAAATGTTATGTTAGCACAAATCCTATACAACTATCCATGTATGTAATAGCAATATTTGAAATATGTTCCTAATTATGGGTCCTTGCATACCCGCTATTTTATGATATGTCAAGGTATCCTGCTCTAAAAGGTACAGAGGTATAGACTGAAATGCAAAACAACTGTTGCACATTCTCAGATAACAGTGCCCATGAGTCTATAAACTTTAAAGCAAAAGAGTGTCTGCAATACGTTTCCAATGGAAAAGTATAGTACTACAGTAGACACTACTTGTGGGTTCTAATACCACACTCCCCAAATATGTTAATCATCTGATTACAATACTGTATTAGCTTTTTGTCAGAAAAATATGTATCAATGTGTGTATGCTTAATGCTAATTAGAAACTAAATAAGTTAACACGTTTTTCATTCTATTTTATATGCACTGTTTTATATACAGTTGAGTTTCATATGAGACTGAAAAGATGCTTTTTGAAACTGCAGTGTGCTTTCTGAAACTTGCAAGATGCTCTCTGACCTAGTAATTGCTAGCACAGCAATATTCATGTTTATGCCTTTTGGAAATGTACTTGAGAAGCAGGTGATTATCTGCTAGGTCAGGAAAAATGAATGAACCATGCTATATTCTGTAAATGTAATGATTTTAAACAATCAGCTCTGTTTGAAGTATGAGAGCATGTGCAGCTGCAGAGGTTTAGAGATAACATAGACAAAGGACTGTTAGAGAAATGAGCTGCAATCTATACTTGCTTTGTGCTCGAATTAGCCATAGTACCTTGAATGGTAACATTGCATATATCTAACCGGTGGTAGCCAAGGCCACGTTGTTTTTCTTAGGAAGTTTCTCACAAAAATTCATGGTACCAGCAGAATATTGTAAAAACAATGACTGTGAAGTAATGATGACACAACTTGTGATTCACTACGTCAGCTTGGTAGGCAATGTCTTATTAGAAAATGTATAAAAACACCTGTATTTCCTGATTCTAGTTAGACAAACTCTGTATTAGCACGTTTTTGTCTTCTTGCTGCAAGATTAAAGTGCCTTAACCTGAACCTACCGTGTTTTGATCATTTTTAAAGTATATTTTTCCTTTGACACTTTTCATCAATAAAAAACATCAGTACTGTTATGTAATCATTATTATAGCATTTGAAGTGCTGACTTCCAGACCAGTAGCTTCAGTGGCCTGCTGTTGAGTGTAATCACTGTAGATGTAGTCCAAGTAATGAAGAAAATTCTTAACAGTTGTTATTGTTTATTCCACCGTGATTCCCCGTGCAAATATACTGGCCGAAAAGTGTCGTTGGCCGAAAGTTATACTCTCGGAAAAGGTTTTTTGTCCGGCTTGTCTAAATGGCTTTAAGTTTAAATAGACAGAATGGGTTTAACATAGCAATTAATTTAGATAATAAGCTTGCTTCTTTTAAATGCTTATTTTAATTATATTATTATACATTGTTGTTTACTGTCACATTAAACCATGAAAAAAGATTCTGTGAAATTTTTTTAATTGTTTTGTTTCTTAAGTTTTTATAGGTATAAGTTTTTTATTTACAGATACGGTGACGGAGATAAGCGTTGCTGGTTTTAAACGCTTGTTTGTATGTTAACGCTATGTTAAAAAAAATTTAACAGCGAACGGAGAACTTGCTTCTTGCGCTGTTGCTCTTGCCCCGCTCTGATGTACTGCGAGGGATGAGTACATCAAGGCCGCCGGATGTACAGGAGAACTGCCGGGGATGCCAGACATCTGTTATATTATGCCATTATTTAAGAAAGTTTCTTTAAGAAAATTCTAATAGAGTTTTTAAAATAATGTCACAGCAATAATTCATCGTTAATGGCTGGTTTATTTGACGCCGGTTGGCTTTTTTTCCTTTCGCCTCGGGACCAAACCACAAAACGTGGTAACATTAGCATTACCACCACACAGCGGCGGGTTATTGCTATAAAGTAGACTGTAACAGAATACAATAAAATTAATTTTGAAAGATTGTTGTATAACGTGTGAAGTTGCTAATGTTGTCCATTTTTTCTCTCACCTCACCACATATCTTCTTTTTGTTATTTCAGGATTACTTATTTTTATTATGATTTCATTGTTGTTATTATTATTATAATATTATTTATTTAATCATATTTCACCTTGTTATATTGTGTTTTATTCTTTCTTATGTTTTGTTTATTATGTATACGTTTATCTTCGGCTGTTGTTAAATACTTTCCCATTTTTATTATTTATCATTCTGTTTGTATTAATAATATTTGAAACTTTTTACAATGTTTGATTTGTTTTTTCTTTCATTTTAACATCCTTGATTAATTTTGTTTCATGTTTTATTTTATTTTTGATTTTGCTTTTTTCTTTATGTTATTATTACAGCACAGTATGGTAGACCAGTTCCTGGTGATACGCCTACTCTCATTCTACCAGATGCAGCACCAAGGCTCTGCGCTTCTGGGCTGCCATCTGGTCGTACCCCCTCTGCTGCCCCTGCCCTACATGGACACTCAGGTAGATCTGCCCTAGGGGCCAGGTGTGTGGTACCCTCTGGGAGCAGAGGCTGAGGGGATGCATACATCACCCATGTGGAGTTGCCAGATGTGGTGTGTAGGATTGTGCACCAGACCATGGGCAAATGCCTATTGTGGATAGAGAACATGCTGTCCATCCTTGTATGGCAGACTGGCCATAGGCGCAGATGTCAGCCACTGCAGCCAACAGTGCAGTGATGGAACAGTGCTTAAAGTCCCTATGGGTGAGGATTTGAGTCACACTGTTGCCATGCTGACCTCCATAGGAACTCAATTCCCCCACCCCACCCAAGGTATTCACCCCCATCTTGTGTCCTTCATCGACCCTGTTCATGTCTTGCATGTCTTGTCTGTCTGCAAATGCTTCCTCACCTTCCCAGCTTGCCTGCCCCAGACTTGCCTATGTCCCTTCCCCAACATTCCACTCTCTCCTTTTAAAAAAAGGGCACCTGTCCCTAAAAAAAATCATCCCATACATAGCTCTCCATTTTGCAGATGTCTCTACTTGACACACCTAATTTAGTCCAATTGGCTTCACAATGCAATTATGTTGTTGTCATCCCTCTCTCTGGAGGTGAAAGTCAAAATATCACTGAAAATGTGTATATATACTCAGTTGTTACTGTTGAAGAAATAGATAGCTATGGTTCTTACCGACACCCTTCCTGCACATTCCTACCTTCTGTTCACTTTGTTTTCCCCCTGCAATGTAGATTCAGAAAAATGCATGGGTGCCTTAAAGCTGTTGTTCTTACATGCACCTCTGTAGCAAGCAGTAACAATTATTAAGCACACATGCAAATTAAATAGGGAATGTACATTTATACTAGAATAGTACATGTTAGTTGTACACTTAGTGAAATGTTTAACGTAGAAAATACTGCACTTACTCCTTACACAGGCTGTTATGATTCTGCTTCACCCTCTTTTGTGCTTTACAATTCACTCTTCTCTTACTCTCTCATCTTTCCTTCCCTCTCTCTTTCTCTAAGGGTGCTTGGGTGCTGCAGGTAAATGATACAATGAATGTTTGAAGTTTACCAACTAATTTGCGTTTATCTAACTGGCGCTTTGCAGCCATTGTTGCTGAAGCTAATTTCTCCCTGTAATTGTACCTTCTGAGTATGACTTGCAACCATTCTTTGTACTTTAGTTGATGTGTCAGCAATTGTAATGGTGCCCAATTCCATTGTTTCATAAGGACTGAATGTTTTATTTTATTAGTTAAGCTATAAAGGTTATCTAAACTGATCTCTATCAAATCCTTTCACTGTCAAAATAGATTTCGTTGGAATGTAAGTTAAAACAAGTGCTTGTTAAAATTTCTGTTTTATTTAAAGTGCTTGTGAGGTTTCAAACTATTTTTTGCATTTTTCCCTGTCTTATCCTTAATTGTTCAGTGTTCCTTTGTTCATCTGATGTTAAAAAGCTGAATGTCTTCTGGATATAAAACCTTGCACAGTCAGTCTCTTTCCAGATAAACTCAATCCATCAAAAATTCAGTTCAAAAATGTCTACAAAAACTCCATCAGCCACTTTGGTTCTCATAGTATTAGGTATGATAGTTTCTTCTATTATCATGGTTACTCAGACATGTTTTCACATGGAGATACTGCAATGAATGCTCTCTACCCACTAGTTCCATCTCTACTTCACATAATTCAGCTGTGTGGGCTTTAGGTTGGTGGTTGTCATCTTCAACAGTCAGTGTGGGTTGACAGTACCACCTCCATCAACTTTAGTTACCATGGATGCCTCCTTTTTTAGGTGGGGGAGGAGGGGGGGTTTGAGTGGAGAATGACCTCTGTCTGTGTCCAAATTGCTTGGATCAATCTACACATCAACTTCTTGGTGATAAGGATGGCTCTCCTAATGTTGCAGAAATTTCAGAACCTTCTCCCCTCAGGAGCGAAATTTATTCAATCAGACAATATGTTTGTAGTATGGTATATCAACAAGCAAGTTGGAAACAAATCCTACTCCCTTTGCAGATAGGTCATGAGTATGGCAATGGGCAACAGATTCACATCATTTTCTGGTTAGAATGCATATTCAGGGGAAAATCAGATTTCTACTGGACAGATACAGTAAGTCTATCCTGGTGACTCACAGGTGGTGCCTCAATCCTTTAGCAGCTCAACAAATCTCCAGAAGCTGGAGCAAACTTTGCTGTGACTTTTTTGCATCCCTGTCCATCACCAAATGCAGGTAGTACTTTGCCCTGATCTCTCCCTGAAAGTCAGTATCCATGGGATGCTGCAGTCTGTTAGTAGCCCCTCCAAACTTATCTATGCCTTCCCTCCTATTCCCCTAATCTCCAGCCTTCAACAGAAAGGCACAGCATGCAAAGCTACATTAATTCTCATTGCCTCCATTCTGGATCAGGCAAATCTGGTTTCTCTTGCTGAGGCTTCTCTTGAAGATATTCCCATGGCTTCTAGAGCCCTACCCTGATCATGTCTCTCATCCATCTGGGCAGCCTCATCCAGACCTACAGAACTTCAAGCTAATCACATGGTTGCTTCAATTCTCATGATGACCAATAGTCCTTCCTTATCCCAGGATGTAGTTTGTATCTTGTCTGCCTCACAAAAGCAATATATTCATAAATCTTACAGAGTAAATGGAAGCAATTTTCAATATGAGCTATAAGACAAGGCTTAAACCCATTTTCTGCCTCCATACCTGAGATATTACAGCTCCTTTCAACCCTATTTGTTGCTCGCTCCAGTTACTCTGTCATTAAAGTACAACTGGCATCCATCTTATATTGTTATATTGATTAACAAAATTGCAGGCTGGCCTCTCACAAACTCTGTAAAGCCTTCATTGAATATATTTTTCTTTTATGCCCTCCAATAAAGGACCCGCTCCTCCTTGGTGTTTCAGATTAGTGCTAGACACTCTAACTAAACCTCCCCTTGAGCCAGCTTCTTCTACAGATTGAACGTTTCTGTCACAGAAAGTCTGTGTTTGATTGCAGTTACATCAGCCAAAAGAATTTCTGAACTACTTTTGCAAGACCAGAGATTCTCTGAGAACTAAACCATCCTTTATTCAAAAAGAAGCATCAACCCCTCATGAAGGCTCTGATACATCACAGTATACCCCAACCATATCCAACTTCTTCCCTGGTGTTTAATCCTTTATTCCTACCAACCTGTCTTAACCTTATATCGTGACATAAGTCATACTTTACAAATAGTGCTAGCTATGTTTGAAGACTAAATTTTGTTGTCAAGATGTAACAAATTTGTATTTTCTTATGTATACTACATTTTGTATTTTCTTATGTATACTACATTTTGTTTACTTTAGACTTTATTAATTATTGTAATGTGTGCATTAAAATTTACTGTTACTCATGGAGCTTTATTCCCTGGGCCTCCGCTGAAAAAGGACCTGTGTCCAGTCGGACTTTCCCAGTAAACAAATGCTAAATAAATAAATAAATAGAATGAATTTAAATCTAGCAATACATTTACCTGTATTTTCCTAACCATTCTAATAAAGTAGAAACATACTTTGCATGTCCATAGACAACTCAAATTCTACCTCCATAGAACCAGACCATTCAGAAAGGGTGTTCAGTTATTCCTTTAAACCTATTAGGATGGGTAAGAAAGTTTAGAAGATAACATTATCCAGATGGCTATCATCTTTTTTTACTCTTCCAGAAATAAGCCATTACCATCAAAACCAAGAGCTCACCTACAAGATCTGCCTCAGCTTCTACTGACATTTTTAGAAACACTACTGTGTATGAAATTTGTGGTGCAGCAACATGGTCTATGTTACGTACCTTTACCAAACATTATAAACTGGATATAATAACCAGATCTAGATCTTCATTCATAACTACATCTCTGAGATGTATCTTCTCATAATGCCACCTGAGAAGACTGGTAGCTTGGGATTCTGTCCTAACAGCTGGATGGCAAGGATTAATGAAACAGGATACAGAAGTTATGTACCTACCATAATGCTGGATCCTTTTCATCCTAATCCATTTGATATGTCATTCCTCCCTACCTCCTTCTCTCATCCAACTTTTTACCTCATTCCAGGAGACCTACAGATTATCTTGAAGCTCTTCTACCATTTTACTTATAGTTATGACAGTTACTTCATCCCACCCTTTCTGGCTGGCAAACTCAATCTGAAGTAAGGACACAGGGAATTATGGGAAATAAAGTCAGAAGGATCTTGGCAAAATCTATTCACCATTTACTCCTGCTATACAAGGACTGTGAGCCTTTGCCTGTGATCATGTAAATTCCTTGTAAATGACCAAAATGGGGGGATGACTCAGGATTGCTAGAAAGACATGCCTACTGGCATGTCTTGTGTTTTCACCTAAAAAAATAGTTGAAGGATGATACAGGTACACAGTTAAAAGAGCTTTATACTGGTGCACTGAAAATGTCTACACCATATTGGTTTGTTTGCCAACACTCATCAGGCACCATTCTAGAGGGTGCAGTGGGGCAAAAGCAACAATTTTAGCTATCCCAGCTTATCCAATAATCACTCATCTGTCAAGATGCGTATACAGTATGCAATTATCAATACAATTTACTTGTAGGAGTCTAGACATAATATTTTCCTTAACAAGCCATTTGCAGATCATGTGTAACCCATAAAAATAAAGTTAATTGCCTCTTGCTACAGCAGTAGATAAAAGCATAACCATGAGATAATTATATCCTATAACAGTTCTTCTGTGACAAGCAAAATTGTCACTACATGTGAAAATGCTGGATAATAGAACTGATGATTTGGGATTCCTAGCCCTGCATATGTAAATCGTAAATGAAGCACTGTAGAGACTAATGAGAAATAACTCAGTGTGTGTTAAGGAGGTCATCCATTCTGATTTGGGTCTATATCACATCTTCGAATCACAATTAAGCAAACGCTTCTTCATCGAACACCAGTTCAGCGAATATACTATTCATCAAACTAATTTTTCAGTGAAAACTTTCCTAGGGAATACTGATGGTAGACAGCCCGAGTGACCATCCAAAAAAAACAGAAAACTTAACACCTATGCAGATGGGACAGCTATGCACTACACCCCCCCCACACCCCCCCTAACTAAATATACTAACTCAGAGATCACAAATTATCGGTTTGCTCTAGTCACTGAAAAGTTAGTTTGATGAATAGTATGTTTGCTGAATTGGTGTTCGACAAAGCATTTGCTTAATTGTGATTCGACAATGTGATATAAACCCCTCTGATTCTTAGCCTGATGCGCCAGTGACAGATGTGTCAGAAATAGTCAGGTTTGTAAAATGCTTTCTAGTAAAATAACTGCATTATGCAAAATACTTTAGAGCTGTGCTTTACTTCAGCAGCAGATCTCATGTAGTCGGGCATTGGCTCCATTACTCAGTTGTGTGTCCCAGTATTATGATCCCTGCAGTTGCAAAAACTTAAACTTTTAGCAGATCATGTCAACAATGAATTGCAAAGTCAGTGATCAACTTTTGTAAATATTTTTATTTATTTATTTTTTTGGGGGGGGGTCTCATGGACCCACAGAATTAGAGCAAGAATCGTTGACATCTTCAAGTAATGTATCTCATCTTTAGGTGATATCTGCCCCTCAGTCTCTTTCTTTTATCCTGACTACCTCCTTCATTTAGTGGTCTCCTAAGTACTGTTTTAACATTATCACATAAAATTGCATATTTAGCTAACAGTTGCCTCTCCCTTAAACTGAATTTACATGCCATCTTCAAGTCAGCACAAAATTTTCCCTCTATGTCTTAGACAGAGATACGTTGATAACCAAGGTGTTTACCCACTGACTTTGCTGTCCAGTTTTGATATGGAAGTGTTTTTTTTTCTTTGTTCCTGATATGGAAAGGCAGTTTTGTATAGGGTTGGCATACCATCTTCACTGATGTATTTAACTTGGAAGGCTTTTAGTTTGCCTGTGCCAGTGACTGTTTCAGTATATTCATCTTGTCTTCAGTCTGTGATCATTTCTTTCACTTCATCTCAGAAAAAAATCTGAATCTTCATTGGCTTCACTTATGTTAATCAGAATCATAGCACAGAGAGTTAGTATTGCTGATGTTTTCTAAATCTAACTACAAAATCAGTAAAACACATTAAAAAAAAGCATTTTAGCAGGGGTTATTATACACTGCCCATGCGATGAACAAATTCCCCCCTACACTTGAACTTGTATATATACCAACTCTACAGGCGTACAGCACAAGGAACAGTAAAAAGTCACTAAAAGTGCAAGGTGGTCTTGCAGAAACAGTGAAACCCCCTACTAGTAATATAGGTCATATGACTTCAATGATATTCATTAAAATAAATACAGTCAAAAGACAACTGCAAAAATATACCACAACTGAATACAGGACTAAGTCTTGATTAGTCCTAATATCGCAGGCGTATTATGGTTCAATGACTATTTTTCATTTCAGTACACTTCATGTATTTACAGCTTATGTTTTTTATCAATACATTTTTATTCCATTTTTTTCAATAAATCAGTAAAAATATTGCAACAAATCAAATTCCAGAGAAATAAATAGCACATTGAATGATTGCAACGTAAACAACAATTAAAACACCCCCTAATAATAACCTGCTGTGTGTGATGTCCAAAATACTGACAGTATCCTGTTACCATATTGGGCCTTGCCAAAGCCCTCACTATGGCTTGCTGTAGTGCCAAATAAAGTAAGTTGCAATTTTTTCCCAGATTTCATTGTAATTTTCAAACCAAGAGTCAGGTTTATTTGGTAGACCTTATACTTCCTGTCTAGTATCGTTAATGCTGATAATCTATAAATGAGCAGAGGAAGTACCTTCCAATGTACATTGACAAACAATTTAGCATACCTCCCACTATCCAGATTTTCACAGAATGTCCAGATTTTTGATTTATATTTTTAGTCTGCTTCTCATACAATTTGTAGTTTTCTGGAAAATCATTGAGGACTGGAGCCAGTAAATGATGACAAATAATTGTGTTTCAAACTTCATATACTTCAGAAAACCCATGCCAATGCAAAACATATTATTCTAGCAAATTTCTAATTTTCTATGAGCAGAATTTATCTGGCTTGATAGTTATCCCATGTTGGATCATACTTGTGAATATTCCTTATTACTGGCTTATCTACTTTTGAATCCCCCTGTAATTACTTGTAGCTAGTTGTTTGATCTGTTTCTGATATCTTTTCATTTTTGAAGACTGGGACTGCAATTCTAGTAGCAGTAGAAAGGTACCCTGGTCATCAAAGTTGGGAAACATACAAGAAGGCTTAAAGTAAGAATTACTTGTTGTAGCAAGTTGATTGATTTGTTTCTTATATCTTTTCACAGTTGGCTAACTAAAGTTTGTTTTTACATTAAGAGTGGGAGTCCAACTCTAGTGGGAGTAGACAAAACCTGGTCTGTCAGACTTGGGAGCTACACAGGGAGGCTTAAAATGATAATTACTGCGGTGGTGGTGCTGCGGTATTGTTGTCGCCTCACAGTATGACATTGTCCTGTTCAATTCTCAGCTAGAGCGTCTTCTGTGTAGAGACATGCATGAATGGGCATACCTTCGTTGAAGGTTGTGCATCAGAGTTAGCAACTCGGCACGTAAAAATCTACTGCCAATCATTAGCGGACCGGAGTTCCACTGTGGTGATCCCTAACCGGGAAAAGCCGAAAGACACAACAACTTGTTGAAGCTAGTAGTTTAATGTGTTTCTGGTGCCTTTTCACTTTTGGCTAACTAAAATGTATTTTTACATTAAGAAAACTGGGCCTGCAATTCTGGAGGCAAAAGAGAGTAAGCCTGGTCTGCCTCAGTTGGAAAGCACACACAGAGGCTTAAACAGATTTTTTTCATTGGCCGGAGGGTTTTTAGCTGGCTTAGTCACTTTTTTCTATGAGTCTATAAATTCAACAGCTCATTGCATATTAGCATTTAGCAGTGCCGTATTTAGACACAGGCATCTAGAAACTAAATTTTCCCGATTAAAACTTCCAGTACTCAGTTGCACAAAGAACAACTTGCTTGCTTGCTTGCTGAGAAGCAGTTCTGCACGTGTTCAATCACACATAGCCCAACTGTAGTTTTTACCCCCACAGCACCCAAGTTAGCCTGCTGTACCACCCATTTGTTTTTTGTAGTTCACCTAAATAGATCTAACACCATGGATGAGTAGTTTCTCAATTTCTCTGCCACTAGCTTGGCAAATATGAGCATCCTGAGATAATGTAGGAATTGCCTCATGTTCACTGACTACCAACTAATCCTTAGAGAAATGGCTACAGTATGTGAGAGATGTAATTACACAATGTCACTGGAAGCAAGACTCTCAGAAAAAAACACTCAAAGTAATGATCAGATGATCAGGTTGTCAGTAATGTAAGCATTACATCCACCACACATAGACCAACATATGCTGAGGCACATAAAACAACCTTCCTAAACCACAAAGAACTCATAGGCATTCATCTTACAAAAAGAATCTTCAGCAATCCCAAAAGCACTCCACCAAAAAAACACTCAACGAAACACATGAAGTTACACCCTTAGGAGCCTCAACTACAAAGCCTTTAAGGCAAGCCAGCATGCTAACCAATATTTTAATCCTAGGAGACTCCATTGTGAGACATACAGATGTCCTGCTCACCAGGCTGAACAAAGAGTAAATCAGGGTTCAGGATTCACCAAATCACCCACACACTCAAGTCATTAAACCACACGTACCACTATGGCTTAGTTACAGTCCATGTGGGTTTAAATGATGTGAGACAAACCTCCCTGGACTATACAGAGAGAGACATTATGGAGTTCTCAGACTATGTGTCCCAGGCTGGTATGGATGATGCCACAAAATAAACAAAAGGTGATTAATATTAATAATTGGCTTAGCTTCTGGTGTCATTCCAATAGGTTACAATATTTGTAAGCTTGGGAGGATATGGTTAACAGACTTCGTTGTTTTGCCAGGGATGATCTGCAGCTGTCTCCTCTATGTTTCCAAATATTGGCTAAAACATCATCCTCCCTGGCAGTGCCTTTTTTAGGAAACACCAAACTGACAAACCTTCCAACATAGACCAACCCAAGGGAATCTAAAGATGCTATTGCTCAATGCCAGGAGCCTTTATTAGAAAATCCACTTTGTACAGGCTCCCCTTACCCTGAAGAATGTGGACATCTGTGCAGTTACTGCCTATGGTTTAAAGCTGCAGAGAGCACCCTGGCAGTGCAAAGCTACAATGTCTTCCACAAATTCAGACTAGGTACTACACAGGCAATGACCAAAGGTGGTGGCATCTCATTCTGTATCAACAACAAACTCACCTCAAGACTAGTTAAATAGGACAGACCACTTGAACTTTTCCATGTCTCCATTTCCATAGGCAAAGTCCCAGATCATATCCTTGTAATCTACAGGTCACACTCTATGACCCAAGAAACCCATAACTCATACTTGGACTTACTGGAGGATGACCTCATCATTCAACCAAATACCATATTCATGTGTGACTTAACTACTCCACTATAAACTGGCATACTCGTGTGGCCCCAAACATACAGGTCCAGGGATTTCTGGACTTTGTAAACACAAACACCTTGGAGCAGATAGCTTGTCTAAATTTCAATCCCTTCAAAATTCTGAGAACACAACTGCCTGTACAGAATTGTTGACAAAAACCCTGTACAATAATTTTAATAAATTTATAAACACATCTGTGCCTACCAGAAATAAACCAAGTAATAACTCAAAAAACAAACCACTCTAACAGAATCCAAACAAACAGGTGGCACAACAAAAGAAAAATCTCATAGCCAAGATTAGAAAGTGCTCTGCCCAGCATGATAAAAACACTCTCATCAATCTAAACAATTAAGAGTACAAATTAAATAAGTAAATTAAAGCCAAATCTGAGGAAAAGATAGTTCCCCAAGCAAAGGATAACCACAAGGAACCACAAGGCTTTCTTTAGATATGTCCAAAACCTCAAAGGCAACACACAGCAGTGTGCAGAACTGATTATAAATGAGCCACCTACACAGAGCCAGAAGACATAGCAAATCTGCTGGTCACCAAATTCACCTCCAGTTTTACTTACCCGTCTCCACCTTGCCATCCCCCAGGAAATATTATCAAACATTTTCCCCAACTATCACTAGGGAGCAGGTCTTAGATGTGTTCTTCAAGGCCAAAACCACTGCATTGATGGGTCCTGATAATAATCTCAGGATGCCTCATAAATAGCCTAAAACATGACCTATTAGGACCACTGGAGTTGTTGTGTTTAACCATAGCTTCCAGACAAGCTTTGTGCCATGTGAATGGAGAACTGCAACATTCATCCCTCAGCACAAAGGTGGGCCATCAATGGACCCTGATAACTAAAGACCCATTAAGTCTGACTAGTTTTACATGCAAAACCATGGAAAAAATGATCATGGAAATTATTAATAAGGACATAGAAAACATTCAAACACAGGCTCCAACCCTGTTTGGTTTTGTCAATGGCAAATCATGCCTACTCAACCTGGTGGCCTTCGGTGAAAAGGTCACCAAGACAATGGATGAGGGCAAAATGATACATACTACCTACCTACCAAGCGCTACAGGAACAGATCATGAACACTGACAGTCCTTTGAATTAACAGTGTTATATGCATAGGTAAACCAGAACTCAAGTCTACATGCTGATAGTCCAGTATAACTGTTTATGGACTTGAGAAAGATACAGTGAACATCATTAATGAGAACTTTTATACCCAGGGTCATTTGTTTTAAAAGGCAGTACAACAAAAGTCATGTTCTAAAACTATAACAAACTTCTACTATTCAAGAGACTACTCTTAGGTTCATAGATGTATACTAGGCTAATGGGCCTCTGACAACATTAGAATTCTGCCATGCTTACTCTATGTAGGTATGAGCACTGAGATGAAAAGCAATCACCTTTTGCACAACAACCAAAGAAATCCATTCCCAAACAGCTTGAGGTTGACACATGCTCCCTTAAAATGTAAGGGGCAGAGGTAATCAAAACACAGTTCCGAGTACTGATGTGAGCATTAATTAAAAATCGGTGGGATGAAAAACAGAAATACTGCCAGGACATATGGAATAGTCCAGCACACTGCAGGCTTAAAAGACAAGATATGGAGCAAGAACAATCCTGTGGTGGATGTGCACTGGGACAACAACGATACAACTGTGGCACTGCTCAGTCCTGCAACAAAAGCATGTGCTGCATGTTGAGGGATATACCTACTACAATGCTGGAGCTATCATTGATAAAGGATGACTAGATGCAGGAGAACAGCTAGAACTATCCAAATAATTGAGCATGAGAAACTAAGGACCAGAAGCAGCCATTATGCCCCCACCTAATGTAACAATAAGCAAGAGCTCAAGCTCATTAAGAACCTGAACACAGACATACACTTTGCAGGAAAATCTGGACGAGTTACTAAAGAGGTGTGGCACCAAGTACCAGAGGAAGTAATGCAACATCTACATGCCACATGTTTCTTCTACCAGATTATCTATTGGAATTAATGCAGACAGAGTTTATAGTCATTTAAAAGAAAATTCAGTCATGGCAATAGAACAAAAGGGTAGCAAAAAAAAGTTGTATGGGAAAAAATTATAATTTTTGCTAAATTAAGCCATATTGGAGAATTGCAAAAAAGAGAAGAATTTAAGTACGGCATGGATAGATTCCAAAAGGCATTTGACAGTATGGCATGGATAGATTACAAAAAGCATTTGACGGTATGGCGTGGGTAAATTCATGAATAAAGGAGTGCTTACACATGCAAAAGATACACTCTACATTGATCAATTACATTACAGTGAGCATGAAGCAATGACAAACCACTTTGTAATTAAGCCATGACAAAGGGTAAATTATTATCCCAGGGATAGAAATTCATAGGGAGACATTCCAGAGTAATTCTTTGTCACCACTGTTGTATTATCTTGCCCTTAACCAGTTAAGCTGTTTACTTGACAGATTAGATCTTGGTTACAATTTGGCTCCCAGAAAACAAACTTGCCTAAAGATTTCATATATACCTTTTCTGGATGACTTAAACTATCTAGTTCATTAGATAAGGACTAGAAAGCACAACTGCAAGTGGTTAAAACTTTCTCAGATGATATTAGAATGGCATTTGGTCTTGATAAATGTACAAATGCAATGTTTAAAGCAGGAAAGTTTCAGTATTAAGAAAATATCAATCTAAGACGTGATATAAAAGAACTTGAGCAGAAAGGAGTGAATGAATGAGAATAAAACTCAGTAAGGAATACTTCAGAAGATGAAAATTAATATTGAAAACCACCTTGACATCTAGGAGTCAAGCCCAAGTTATAATTCAATTTGCTCCTCCTGTTTTAACTTACAGTTTAGGTGTGATTGACTGGCCACAAAAAATATTGGATCAGTTGGATAGAAAGACAAGAAAAATGCTTCACATTTATT
>NC_056731.1:1155777425-1155837425 GCF_019279795.1 Protopterus annectens
GTCTGTCCATTAGCAGTACAGGGGCAGTTCTGGGTGAATTTTTTGTTTTGCATCCATAGATCCAAGTTACACTTGAATACGGAGAGGAATGAACTTTGTTTTATGTGGATGCATAGTTCCAATGGAATGGTATCCTCTGTGATGTATGCCTGTCCCTCCAAACCATTTCAAATGAACCTGTCCCATTTGGTTAGAGGTTGGCCTGCCCATCCCAGTTGTTAATTATATATTACCTCCACTAAAAATAACTGGGATCATACCATGGACAATTTGAGGGGACCCATTTATGGAATAAAGCATATATGAGGTGCCTCTGTCTATTAGTAGTACAGGGGTAGTTCTGAGGTGAATGTTCTGTTTTACTTCCATAGATCCAAGCTGCACTTGATTATGGACAGGAACAAACTTTGTTTTATGTGGCTGGGGAGTTCCAATGCAGTGGTATCCTCTGTGATGTATACCTGTCCCTCCAAACCATTCTGTTGATGTTGTAGAAGATGTTTAGATCTCTGGATTCAGTATTTCTGATGCCATCTGACTTCTTGATGTGCAGTAAATTTATCACTATTGGGTCCATGGATGTTTTGTATGCCAGATACAGATCACCTCTTGGCAGTCTGTAGGATATGAGTATATGACAGGGCTTTGAGTTGGTCCATGTAGGACATGTTGTTTAGGCCTTGTATTGTTTTAGTAAGTTATCTCCATGGGCATTCTAGCTGTCGCTTGTGTCTGGACAGACACATGGCAAAGGGGGCATTACATTGAGTAACTGGCCTAATGAGAGCTGAGCAAAGATGAACAATAGCCTTATCTAATGTACGTTGACAAAGGATATGCTTCAAATTCTTCCTATTCCTAAAAACATACCTCGGTTTCGGTCCTACTACTAAGGCTCTTATTGAAATTTCTTCTAACCCAGTTAACACTATGCCCTGCAAGAAGTGTAAACAGTGTGCTTATATAGATGAAAGTGTTTCTTTCACCCATCCTGTCACTGGTGATATGTACTCTTTTCATACTAATACGAATTGTCAAAGTGAAAATGTAGTATATTTGGCTAAGTGCGTTTCCTGTAAGTCCTTCTACATAGGAAAAACAAATAGAAAGCTCAGGGAATGCATAAGGGAACATGTGTACCATATTCGTGTGGGTACTTATACGAATGCCTTAGCTAAACATAATAAGGATAAGGGTCCCAGTCACACTTTTACGTTCCTAGTCATACAAGTTATTAAACGAAATTTACGGGGAGGTGATATTGAGACTTCAATGGAGGAAAATGAATTGAGATGGATTATTAGGTGCCAAGCCGATAGGGAACCTGGACTTAATGACAAAGCTTCGTTTAAACCTATACTACGAAAAAGAAGGGTTAAAGCTTTTACTTAATGGCCCCCCATTGATCATCATTTATTGTTTCCCTCTGCTACTCTGTTATGCCCTAGAAAAATATATAATAAATTTTTATTATTTTTCTTATAATTTATGTTTTTGACTTTTAGCACCCTCACACTCCTTTAGACTTATAGGATGTTTATGTACTGACCTATGTATTTAGATTTTTGACGGTCATTTAATGTTGGTGTTAGGCGTTTATTTATTTGCTGTTTTATGCCTAGTTGTTTTTATGCCTAGTCGATTTTATAGTGTTCTCAAGATTCATTTTTTAGTAATTTGTAGTAATACTTGATTGTAGCAGATATATGTGCACTTTTTTAGCTTCATTATGTAAGGTTACACAATGTATTTATGACAATAGTCTTTATATGAATTAGTATTAGTATTTAAATGTTTTTAGAATATTTGCACGCACGTTGCTTAGTGACGTTATTACATCTATAACTAATGAGATGCGTAAGCACTTTATTTAAAAGACTGTTGACTACCTTATCATTGTCTGATGAAGCCGAATGGTGAAAGCGCTTACTTTTTAATAAAATTGGGCTGTGATAATAATCCGTGTTATATTTTCTATCCTTAACCATTGAAGTTTTGGGACTGTCTTGTCTTGCTTGATTCCTGTGGATGCTGTTTTTATTTGTGGTTTTACAATACTTGGTTTTAACCACAGGATTCTTCACCCTTTGGTGCTGCTTTTGTTTGTTATTATACTTTTTAGAATTATGTTTTCACAGTGAAGGACTGAATATTTTTACTTAATGAAGGCTGTTTCTTTAAGATGATTGTGACTTAATTAGTTCAAGGTATATAAGATACACAGTAGACAACATGCAATTGTATCTGAAGAAGCAGAGGTTACATGTGAAAGTGCTTATACATCTGTGGTTGAATAAAGAAGAGTTTTTTACACCGGAACTACCTGCCATTTTTTGGGCTACAAGTGGTGGACTGAAGCCTCTAGTAAGGATGGTGTGTTCTTTTATTTGATATATTTCTGTTGTAATGCTGAAGGAATTACCACCATCTTCCATCATAATGAGCTCAGCTGTATAGGGAAAATATGTCTGTATGTCAAATGATAAACTGGTTTGTCATCCTGGCCATTCTTGACTGAAAAAATGTTTCAGCTTCTGGAGAATTGGGTCTGAACTTGTATGATTTCTGAGTTCATCAAGACGTGATGAGGAAAAAATTCTGACTTCCAGGACTTCAAAGTCTGCTTTCACATTGTCATGCTTTTCAATTGTCTGTCTGGGTGCTCTCAAAAAAGCACCAGAAGCAGAAATATTTGCCTTTTGCAGTGACTATATTGAAATTGTACTTTAGCAGTTTTACCATCATACATTGCAGGCGTGCTAGGACTGTATGTATTGGCTTTTTCAGAACTGTCACCAGAGGTTGGTGATCAGTCTCTATTTGAAGAGGTTTTCCATAAATATAATCATTGAACTTCAAACATGTGAACACTACTGCCAAAAGCTCTTTTTCAATTTGTGCATACTGCATTTCAGTTTGAGTTAAAGTTCTGAATGCATCAGCTACTGCTATGCCTCCTTGAAGACATGCTGCACCAAGACCATACTTTGAAGCATCACATGAAAGCGTTACAAGTTTGTGAACATCATAATACCTCATTGTGGCTGAACTAGCAATTTTCTGTTTCAGAATGCTAGATGCTCTTTGGTGTTGTTCCAACCAGGATCAGTTTACATTTTTGCATGTCAACTCACGTAACAGTGCTGAAAGCTCACTCAGGTCTGGGATGAACTTTCCAAAATAGTTGACCATACCAACAAAATGTTGTAAAGATGTTACATTTTCTGAAACTGGCATCTCAACAATTGCTGCTTCCTTTGATGGATCTGGTTGTAATCCAGAACTGGTTAACAAATGACCCACATAATTAACTTCTTTAAGTTTGAATTTACATTTCTGAGGATTCAGTTTAAGATTTACTTCATGTGCATGGTCTAGAACTTTCCTGAGATTTCTATCATGTGCAACTTCTCTGTTGCCCCTACAGTAATGCCATCCACTATGATTGCACATGGGTAACCAGAAAAAAAAAATGTTTTGCACATTGAAATACTTCACTGGCAAAATGTATCCCAAATGGCATTCTCAAAAATCTGTATCTACCAAATGGTATACTGAAAGTGGTTAACAATGAAGATTTGTGATCCAGTGAAATTTCACAAAAGGAACTTTTTGCATCAAAGACAAAAAAAACAGTGACATTTGGCATGAGAGCAGCTACTTCTTCTACTGTACACATTAGATGATGAGAATGTTTAAGTACTTTGTTTAAGTTTCTTGGATCAATAAATATTCAAATATCATATGTGCTTTTCTTATGAGCTACAACCATGGAGGATATCCATTCAGTTGGTTCTTTTACTGCTGTTATTAGACCTAAATTCACCATTTTGTCAAGTTATGCTTTTATTTTGCTTTACATTACTACCAGAATTTTCCTTGCTGGTCTGACAGCTGGGCTTACTACATGGTTTAGCTTCATGGAATATGCGACTGGAAGACTTTGCCAAGCTTGTCTGTGAAAATATCAGCATATTCACTAAACATATTCTGTGCAAAACTATCGTTGTTGTTCAGACTTATATGGTGGACTTGTTTATTAAATGAAATCAGTCCCATTCTCAGACTGTCTTTGAGATTTAACAATGACTGCATGTGTCTCTTGACTATGTAAAACTGTAAGTCATAACTGTTCCCAGCAGAATGGCATGTGAGAACTACTGCGCCATCAGTTTAAATCTCTTCACCAACATAAGCAACTAGTTTTGCATACTTTGCTGAATCAAGTCTCTCACCAGCTCTTACTTTGGCAAACATTTGTGCTGACATAACATTGCACTTGGATCCAGTGACTACTTTATGCTCTACAGGTTGCTTATTAATCTAAATAGTACAAAATATTTCACTCTTTGCTTCCAACTGATAATCTATTGTGTTAATTGTTTCATCAATCACAGAGACACCATTAATATAGAAAATTTGCTCACAGCTCTCTATCTGATCTACTTGCTTCTTTGGATGATCTATTTTAATAAAAGTATGTTCCACTTTAGGCTTGCAAAGCCTTTTGAAATTATTCCACTTTTTACATTTATGATATTACTGGCCAAAAGCTAAGCACTTCTCTGATTTAGGTTCATGACTGCCTCCACAATTACCGCAGTTAGCAATGATGTTGGGTGTTGTGGCCACATTCAGTTTATATTTATTTTTCATCTTAGCTTTGTGTTGTACACTATCAGCATTCACAATGTTAGACACCGTATGCACGTTTTTCTTATTTGTAAGCCTATTCATATGTTTTTCTGGGGTCTATATTATAACATTGAAGTTTCAAAACTTCGAATGTTCTAATATCGACCCCTATTCAGCAAAAGCTGAAAATATCAAAGCAACAGAAAACCAAATTTTTTCCTAGGGAAAGAATTCGGTTGTCCATTTCTGTTGCTTCAGTATTTTCAGCACTGTGGTGGAAAGTTACGGGTCGGGTTCAGGTAAGTGTGCGATTGAGTGTGGGTTAGGTTAGTTAGAGTTTGGGTGCGGGTTAGGTATGTGTGCGATTGTGTAGACATGAGGGTTAGGGCAGGTTAGGTGAGTTAGGGTTAGGGCGCAGGTTAGATATGTGTGTGACTGTGTTGACGTTAGGGTTAGGGTGGGTTAGGTGAGTTAGGGTTAGGGCGCAGATCAGGTAAGCGTGCGATTGTGTGGACATGAGGGTTAGGGTGGGGTAGGTGAGTTAGGGTTAGGGCGCGGGTGAGGTGAGTGTGCGATAGTTTGGACCTTAGGGTTAGGGTTTGGGTTAAGGTAAGTGGATAGTTAGTGGTGTGTGTATAGTTTAGTGTAGGGTTAGGTGTAAGATTTTAGGTGTATGTGTGTGGATTGCTGTTTGTTTGGTGTGCTTGTGTTATGTGTATGTGTTTTGAAACAGAAAATTTTTTTCCCCAAGAAAAAAATTTGCTGTTCTGTATGTTCGATGTTTTCAGCTTTCGCTGAATAGGGGTGGATATTAGAACATTCGAAGTTGTGAAACTTTGATGTTCTAATATAGACCCGTTTTTCTGTAAGCTCATATATTTGACAAATCTCAGTGGCTTTGCTCAACGTTAAATCACTGTCTTGAAGCAAAATTTTTTTCACTGCATCAATATGCAGTGAGAAAAATCATTACCCTGACCCTGGGTGACTTTAAACCCAACCATAGATTGGAAATACTACTCATGCCAGCACACAAATGCCCAGAGATTCCTCGATTTTATCAATGCAAATGCCTTGGAACAGCTATTTGATACCCTCACATGAGGTGATAATATCTTGGAGTTGGTATTAACCAACATGAGTAACCACTGCAGCACCCCTATGGTATCATCCTCCCTGGTAAGATCCGACAATAAAGCAGTCACTTTCGAAGTCACCATCTCCCCTGGCCCCCCTATAGCTAGGGTCAAACAAAAAAACTTCACCAAAGCTGATTACAACCTCCGGAGGGATGGTATAAACAGCTTTACAGCCCATCCCCCGCTGTACGAACTGGCACCAATTTCCAAATCTACCCCAAAGTACTATAAGAGCATTTATATAGATGCATGGAATCAGGAATACCTGATAGGACAAAATCATCTATTGCAAGGAAGAGTAAACCTGTCTGGTGGACATCTGCAATAAATAAACTATATAACAAAAGGAAAACAGTTGCTGTCCGGGACCAAGATGGAGCAAGTGCCCATTTGGAAGCAATCTCTCCTTAGCCTGAGCAAGCAAATAAGTGTACTAGTGGAATCCTCTAAAGCCAACTTTGAGTCCAAATTGACAACATCTACTAGAGACAATCATAATACACACAACTTCATTCTCATACACAAACACACATTGAAAACTAACCATTCACAACAAAAACCATTTCTCATCTCCTCAACATTGGTTCTTCAACCATTGTCTCCTCAATTTTACTCTCTAAACTTTGTCTCTTCTTTAACACACACTCAACAATCTCCAGTACCCATACACACTTATCAGTCCAGGTACTACCCTACCAGTCTCATAACCATTGCAAATTGATATTGATTTGAACTAAATAAAACTACATAAAACTAACCACACAAACATCTACTCAACTTACAGAAAGGTAAACTTTAATCAAACTATCTCAAAAAACTCCTCACCCCTGAAGCCAGAACTATAACTATATTATCCCTAATATTATAATATACTATATCACCAAACTATTCTCCAACATCTCTCCAATATATACAACAAACTACTACTATTTTGCCCAAATATAATCTAGCCAAACCATAAAACTCAACCTAACACTAAAACTCTAAACTCTAAAAAAACTAAGGCCATTTAACTAATTTCAACTAATAACATTTAACCAACTTACTATTGCCCATAACCAATCCTACCCACACCTACATAGCCCCTTCTAACATCCCTAATTAAGCCCTACAGCAACATCCAATCCAACATTGATCATCCAACAAAATATTGATTCATACTATATCATCTAAAACTTAGGTCACACCTTATTTTTTAATATGGAACCAATCAAAAAATGACAACTTCCATCACATCTCCCACTATACAATTCTAACAAACCACTATTCAAAACTAACCTAAACTATTCCTTTTACTACCACTGCCTAACCTCTTGCTTTCTTTTTCTTTTTTTTTCTTTCCTTTTTCTTTCCTTATCTTATATTCATTCTATCTCTTTTCTTACTCTCACTTCTAGCAACTTAACCTCCTTAACCTCCTTTCCTAGCTTTTTTGCTCTTTTCACTCACTTATTCTTTCCTTATCCTTATTCCTTATATGTAAACTGTGCATGTACATTACATTCTAATCTCTCTCCATGCTAGAAATGTAGCTTTTTTATGCCACTTACAATTTGTATGTTTTTGTATGTTCATACCTTGGTCATTTTTATTTTTTTTTTTTTTAGCTTAATTCTTTCTATTTTAAAAATAATAAATTTTTTTTTTTTTTTTCTTTATGTTTATTTTAGTACTGTAGGGAGTTTTTCTCCTCGGGCTCACTGAAATGGACATGTATCCATTTGCTGAGCAGCCCGTTAAAAAAAATGTAAAATAAAAAAATAAAAATAAAAAATAAGGCCTTCTTCACATATGTCCGCAATCTCAATGGAAGGACCTAGATCTCTTCAGACATGGTGGTCAAGGACACCACATACACAAATGTTGTAGATATAGACAATCTACTGGCTGACAGATTCAGTGAAAACTTCTCCCCTCTGCCCCTCCCCATCAGTAAATCAGGACATCCCCAGTACCTGCCCCCACCCCTTATCTTTAGGAAACAAGTCAACACTGCCCTCTCAAAGGCAACAAATACAGCCTCTATGGGACCCGATAACATCCCAGGCTGCATCCTACATGAACTCAGGTATGAACTTGCAGTACCGTTAGACACCCTATTTAACCAAAGCCTGAGTACCGGCTTCATCCCAGCCGAGTGGAGGACAGCCACTGTCATCCCTTTACACAAAGGTGGAGCGTCCACTGATCCAGGAAATTATAGACCCATCAGCCTAACTAGCCTTATCTTCAAGGCCATGGAATGGATTATCATGGAACTTATTTACAAGGACATTGGCAACCTCCAAACACTCAACCCCGTACAGTTTGGCTTTGTCAAGGGGTGGTCATGTCTGTTAAATCTAGTCGACTTCTTTGAGACAGTCAGCAAAGCAATGAATGAGGGGAAGACGGTGCACACCACCTACCTTGACCTGGCAAAGCCTTTGACACTATTCCCCATTCGGGCATGGTAGACAAACTGTCTCAACTAGGCATCAATCCATATGCTACCAGATGGGTAGCAAACTGGCTCACTGATAGAACCCACCTAATCAAAATAGAGGAAGCCACCTCAAGCAGTAGACCCGTAATGAGTGGCGTATCCCAGGGTTCAGTCTTGGGGCCTCTGTTATTTGGGATATACTTTTCTGAGGTGCAGACCAAAACCAGTGGGCTATGGCTGACCAAATTTGCAGATGACTGCAAGCTGGGCACAGTCATCACTTCCTCAAGTGATGTGGACCTCCTCCAAGAGAGTCTAACCCAAACAAATGACTGGTACCAGAAACATGGCCTCAAGCTGAATGCCAAAAAAATGAATCATCATCCCCTTTGGGGAGAGTGATGTCCCCACATATTATCACACTAATAACAATGTCCTAAGTACACAATCACTAGTGATGGATTTGGGCACCCAGGTTGATAGCAACCTGACTTTTGACAACAATGTTTCTAGAGTTGTAAGGAAAGCTTTTTACATGGCCCACCTCATAAGTAAGGATATCTCATCCAGGGACAAAGAGGTCATAAAATCCCTGTATTCTTCCCTTAAAGGCCAGTTATTGAATACAACGCCTCCTTCGGCATGAACCTCGCAAAGCACATGCAGCAGCTGGAGAGACATCAGAGGTTCTTCACCAGTGGAATCCAGGGCCTCAAACACCTACCCTACACAGATAGGTTAAAGGCCTTGTCCCTCTACTTAGTTTCATATAGACTCCTCTGAGGAGCCTCTGTCAGGCATACAAAGTAATCTCAGACCCTGCCTTGATGGGACTGCTGCATATCCGCAAGTCAAGCTCCCCTCGAGTAACCCACATGCACAATCTCAACCTGGTCTGTGACATCAATAGGACTTGTTGGCGGGATAGATTTGTGTCCCAAGGACTCCCCCATCTGTGAAATAGACTCCCTCTCTACATCAAGCAGAGAACCTTATAATCCTTTTCAAGTGTAACCTGGATAACGGGATGGGAAACAGAAAATACACCCCTGGGATTCCACCTGTGTCACTGCTGGACAGGAGCTCTGGGTGCTGATTTGTCTAAACATGGGCTAAACTCTTGGCTAGGCTTATAAAGACTTCAGGACCAATAGCCTAGTAACATCCTATGATCCTTTGATCCTATTAACACCACACACAAGCCTGTCTTTTATCATCTCATCTCTCAGATCATCAAATCTGCATGTTTTTACTTTATTTCTTAAGTTGGTAATATATGCTGTTATAGTTTCTGCAGGCTTTTGATTTCTTGTGTAAAACATGTGCCTTTCCATTATAATATTTTGCTTGAGGGTTACACATTTCTCTAAATTTATGATTTAAACACTCAGGGTTTTCTTGCATTTTAGTCTGTATCACAATATGGTGGTTGCCCCCCGCATACACAGCAGGTGCATACACAAAAGAACATTCCTTCTCAATGGCTTCTGAGCCAGCTAAATTAAGAAGAATGAATGCTCTTGTATATGCATCTTTATCAGAAATGCAGCCTGTATGAAAATATTATATTCTTGCTCACTCATCAATTCTCAGCAATATTATTATCAAAATGACTGGTCCAGATCTATGAAATCCCTTTGTGATAATAAGAAAATACATTTAAATATAAGCATAAACCAAGTACTTGTAATTATGCCCAAATGCACAACAATCTCTCTGAAAAGGTTTCACTTTAGCAATGCAAACACCGCAAACACTCCAGACACTTCAGATACTTTGAAAAGTTTCAGTTAATGTGAAAAAGTAGTACATTGCAAAAAAATGCAGTTGTTTTAGCCTTTTCATACAGTTTAACACTTCAGAAATTATTTCAAACACTTTTGTATTTATTTTGAATACTTTTATCAGTATGTCGCAATTTCAGACAGTGCATTTATCTTGGTAATTATTGCGAACATTTTAAATGCTTTGCCACATATTCAGCAACTGAAAAATCATTTAAATGAATTTAAGTACCCTTGAATAACTGTTGACCTGTTTGTGAGTTGGCTCCTGTATATTCCTCCACTTCTAACTTTGTGCCTCATGGTTTGCGAGTTTCTTCACTTTGGATCCCCTTCTGACACCATGTTGCATGTCTCTTGCATTCAAATGAGACACTGAGGCACTGTGATGGGTTCAAGTTGTTTACTGTACATAAACACATCAGAAGCTGTAACTGGAACTTGTGTTTAAGCCAACTGACTGACTCACTTTAAACACACTCATACATACATCTCCATTCATGCCTGCATTCACTCTGACTGACTATACAAAATGGAACTGATCTTGCACATGCTATCTAGCTACAGTGGCTGACTAGGCAAATTATACATAATGATCTACATTGTCTGTGAGCCAGCCGGCAATCCGGTGAGTGACATAGGGTTTATTCCCAGTTTATTTAGCTTTTCTACTATGCCTGAGTGGAATTGTATCAAAAGCTTTGGCCAGGTCAATGCTGTGTACACCAGTTTACTATCAAATGTGTGAAACTTACCATACCATTGGTCATAAGGTCGAGGGTAAAGGTGCAAAAGTGCAAAATTGTGAGAAGAAATCCCGTTGCCTCCAAAATGTCGATGCATAGCTCACATTCATGGTTTTGAATTTCGCTTTTTTACAATTGGATCACACTACAGTGGGGATTGGGAAGATTACCTTTTTCCTCACTGTAGTGCAATTTCAGAGTTAGAAAATATAATTAGCAGGGGGTATGGGGGCACAGCTCCCCACATGAGAGGGTGCAGGGGGGCTTTACCCCCCCCTGCAAAACAGTAAAACTGTGTAAGCTTTATGAATTGTTTTTTTTTTTTTTTTTTTTTTGCTGATGATGAACTGAATGGTAAATGTTGAATGTCAACGTTTGACTTCCAAACATTACATTTTAAATGCTCGTCAGGACAGTTTCAGAAGTTATTTTTCAGACAGTCAATGACACAAACCTCAGCCTTTCAGAGTTTTGATAGTAAACCGTGTACACCATTTTGCCTTCATATTGCTTTTGTGACCTTTTCATAAAAAAAAAAAAAATCCACTAGGTTGAGTAAGCATGAATCCAAACTGAGATGGATTACTACTTGAAACATATACTTCCTCATGTGATATGCACCACTTTAGACAAATCCAAGAGCAAACTTTGCATCTCTGAAAGGAGCATTTCTTTTGACCATACTGTTAGATGCCATCTGCCAAGACATCAGAAGCACACACATCTCATCACCTTATTGGAGTTTGTTTCATACTCCTCTTAATCTGTTAGCAAGATTTGAATATTTCATGTAACTACCAACTGTATTCCTAAACTGGGTCATTAGATTTCGGCAACTTGTGATATTAAGGAAAATCTAATCTAGTTGTCCCTAAACATATATTTAGTTCATTCTCTCTGTATATTTATTGTCCACATTATCTTCATTTTGTTTTTCTTTTTCACTACTGGCATAGTCATGGCTGAAAAGTTCTATTCAGATGATCCTTCTCATTTGATTAACTGGTCAGCAATTAAATAAATAATTAACAAAGATTTTTGCATGAAATTTTCAAAGCTAAAAATGTCTATTCAAGTCATGTATTTGACATTGTGCTATGTTCAGTACATGAACCAGGAAGCAGTTATAGATTTTGACAGTGATGGTGTAGTGGACTCCATTTTGATAGATGTCATGCATGGCACAGACTTTTTCATAGTTCAAATGTACAAGTAACCAAACTCATTGGCTGAATGATGTTACTGGTACTCTTGCACTATGAAAATGGAATGACTCATTTTAGAGTGGTGAGAAGTTTTTATTTTCTTATGCAGCGTTGTACTTTTTATTTTTTATGGTTATTAAAACTGAAAGTCCTGAAACTCTTGAAGGGCAAGTGGCATGTCTGTACTGCATTACATTGGAATATTTTGGCTGTATTAATTATATTTCTGTGTGAAAGTTCACATTTGCTGATAATGGGGAAGTCACTACTCTAGGTGAAATGCTCCTTGTAAACTTATGTGTAGCAGCTTAAGGAATAGTTCTAATATTCTGGAAGTATGCAAATGGCAGCCCTCCATTATAGACAACATGGGAGAAGGCCTCACTCCTTGCAGCTTTGTAGAATTCTTTTTGATGTTTTCTTTCAACAAGGTAAATTTCTCTCTTTTCAGTTTTAGCAAATGAGACTGATTTGCCATTTACTTGAATTTGGCTTTCAATATCTGATCTAGATCCCTGTTACGAGTGGCATCAGTGTATCTCTACTTATGATTATGACCATTTGCATCATCCAATGTTCTGCAGTGCTTATAATTCTGTTTGTATTCTGTATTCCATAGTCAGAAGAGTGTTACCTGAAAGTCTGCTATCAGTGTGCAGTGTCCTTTAAATATTACATTAATAAAATAGTGCATAAATGACACTAGCAGATTTACATCTGTACATTGCCCATAACAATTGCTCATAACAAGTATTGCAAATGGTTAACAAAACAGGGGCAAAGCTAGCTAATCTCTGAAGTTTTAATTTTCTGTAAAAAATGAGGCAGTTAGCAGCTCTCAGATTTTTTTTGCCAAATAGAAAATAAAGCTTATAGTTTCTGTAACATGTTGTTCTCAGTCTGACAAGACTGATTAGCCCCTCTAGAATTAGTAGACATCTTTCCTCAACATTTTTTAAAGCTCCATCTGGTAATATTATTCAGAACATGCCATATGTCACCAGATATACATTTCATTGCTTACTGTCATTTTAAATGTTCCCAGCAGTCTTAGTCATACTGCTGTGCTAAAATAATTAAAAAATGTATATTAGAGATGTCACTGATCACTACATTGTTTCTTTCATATGCAGATGCTTTAATTACTTTCCTGATGTACGTCAAGCTTTTGTGCCATTATATAGGTATTATAAATAATAAGTTCATGTCTATAACTGTCCCAGTAGCAGAAAACATACCAGACCAAAGTGACATCTTCTGATAACTGACGTATTTTATATTTCTCTTTATGCATCATGGCTCTTAGTACATAGTTTGCTCACAAAGTGTTTTTGTGTGTGTGTGTGTGTGTGTGTGTGTGTGTGTGTGTGTGTGTGTGTGTGTGTGTGTGTGTGTGTATGTATGTGTGTGTGTGTGTTTAGGATTGTATCTTAAATCTTGAATAGGTGGGGAATTTGGTGTATGAAACATTATATGAATTCTAATGCTTTAAGTTCCACTCAAAGAGTAGTATATTGTGTATATTATCACAATCAACAGAACATGCTGGAGGGGCAGGTTCATAACCCAGAGACTGCCCATGCTCTGGAATAGACTTCCCATACATGGCAAGCAGAGCATCTCACTGGCCCCCTTCAAGAGAAATCTTGATGAGTGGATGGGAAATAGAAAATTCACCCCAAGGATAACTCCAGTGGCTCTACTTGATAGAGGCACTGGAAACTAACGTCGGGTGGCACAATGCCAGAGCACTTCTATGGGCTAGGCTTGTTAAGGCTCCAGGGCCATTAGCCTAGTACACACCTATGAACCTATGAAGCTATGTGATGTTTCCTGTTTTTACAATATTTATTATATAGATAGTACAGTTCAAACTTCCAAAACTAGGATAGACAACACAAAAGGAATATCAATAGTTACAATTTCGGCAATGCTTTAGCCAAATATGTTCTGGAGACATGTGCTCAGATGTAATTTCTTTAGTATACAGAGCTACACATGTTCTAAAGAAATCTACAAATTAGAATATGCAGCAAAATAAATAATATTTAGAGAAAATCGAAGATTGTAGGGCTGCACTTTTGTAAAGAGCATGTTTCTTTAAGGACTTTCATAAATGGTATTATTTATTTATTTTTGTTTTGGCAAGAATGTTTTTACTTCCAGGAAGGCTTATAATCAGGATACTGTAAAGAACATATTTATTTGTTGTGGTATATGCAGTACTCTGGAATTTTCTTTTATACATGACATATCTTGTAATGTAAGATTACATAACACATTTTGTGATGACTGACACAGCTACAAGTTGCAGGACCCCACATATTAGATTCCTCATTGGAAAACAATAACTCAATCTAAAATTATTCACTTTAATGAGATGTGGTAATTACATATATTTTTGCAAAGGTTGTATATTGAATACATCTTTATGTTCACAGGTGGAATAGAGCTATAATTATAAATATACTTGACTTGCTGTTGTTACCTGAGTAGACTATTTGCATACAGATTCTTAGACAAACACTGCTGCTTAGCTTTGATGTCGATTCCATTTGTTATAAATGTATACCTGTACATACACACTGTAGCAGTTTGTGACTTCAAGTAATTCAACACATCATGTGATATTACTGTAACTTTCTACACAAACTAGTACAAATATTGTACAGGTCATTATTACTGTGACTTTGCTACACAGACTAGTACACATATTGTACAAATCATCATTACAGAAGAACAACAGCCTCTATGTGACAGCTGGAGGGATCAACCACTGTGCAACCATATAAAGTGAAAACTTGTTAGGATTTTTTAATGTACTAAAGTTAATCCAGCCCAACTCATGGTGGTGTGGCGAATATGGAATTTTCAGCTGAAAGACCTCTGAAAGAAATGTAATATATTCAGTGGTCGCTATCGCATAAACATGAGTTATTTTTTTAAGTGTGTCACAATTTTTCTGTCAACTTTATTTTCCTTTAGAACTACACATGTGTAGCCTAAATGAAATTTTGTGCATCAACTCAATTCTTGAGATTACAAAGGAAAGTGAATCAACACATATAAGTAGAGGAATAAACATAACTAAGAAATACAATACTACTCCCAGTACACACAAGAAGGAGCAGACAGATTTACCAACACTCACATACAAAAAGAATACCCTCCCCTGAGTTAAATTAACTACCCTATTTAAAGTAATACAAGCACACTACAGATTGAAATACCTAAGTTATTTGTCTAATGTTGCACTTGAGTGGGTTAAATAATACTGACTATGGATAAATAAATATTGCACTTACTTGGAATATAAGTAAGTATATATTGCACAAATAAATAAAAATTTACATATTATGTAGGCTCATAGATAAGTAGTTGGCTAGTTGCCCTATATTTTATGCATAATGCTTAGATAAATCATTGTTGTATAGTAGCCTTTCCAGAACTGAACACCTGAAGAATTTCTTCCTGTCTCATTTTGTTTTATCTTCATACTACCTTTCCATCTTTCTTCTCCTCAATTCCTTGCATCATTTTGTTATGCAGCATATTGTATTTCCTTCTTTAACACACATGGACACATACAGAAGTGCACAACTTCTAATAAACAATGAAAAAGCGCAATTGTAGTTGAAGCAGCCACTGTTTTAGTGCTTGCAGAGCATTTCACTTTTGCCTGTGTTTCTGATTCCATACAATAAGTATATTTAAGTAATTAGGGTGCTCGGGTGAAGCTCCCCAAATGCAGTGCAGCATTTGCCCCATACAAAAAATAAATATATATATACTGTACATATGTGCATGTGAGTGTATGTGTACATGATGAACAGAAGTGTAAGTACAAAGTCATCATAAGCCACAAATATTGTACAGATCAGCATTACAGCAGCAAGAACTCATATAATAGCCATGAGCTTCTATGTGACAGCTGGAGGGAGGAATAAAGTAGCACATTTTTACATGCTAGTAAGTAATTTTTACATCAAGAGGTTAGTGGATTTTCCATCTAGTGCACTGGGAGGTAGCCTGATATGTTTAGCTTGGGGAAACACTTGAGATTTCTGCATGTAGTTTTATTGGCTTATATTGTTTTTAGTGCCTTTATAAATTCTGCACAATTGAGTGGCTGTTGGCTAATTCATACAAAGTGAAGTAATTTTATTGAAGTGTCACACTTTCATAAACTGTTTAAAGTACACTCCTGTATCTGTATCTTTACATTTGTTTGTAGTAGCATTTCATATATTCTAAGTTTGTGGTAGCATTTCACTCCAGACACTCCTTTACTGATCTTATACATTAGGAGGACTGGGATTATTCATCTAGTGGCAGTACATGTTTACCTGGTTTATATGAGCTGGGAAACACACAAAAGGGCTCTAAGTATTTTTTGAATTTCTCTTGTATACTGTGACTGTACATCAGCATTTAAAAAACTGTACTGTCTGCTGCTGCTGCTTTAAGTAATTAGTTACACTGTATTACATTGTCTCTGTTAGTTGTGGGGCTGTTGTAGGTAGTTTATATGGCCTTGTTACACTTGGGCTCCAAAACACCTATTCTACATTAAGAAGGTGCTTCTCTGTATCATTGTGGTAGAAGTGTGCTGAATTAACTTGTCTGAGTTGGGGATTCCTGGTGAATAGCTTATTGTGTGCTTTCCTGATTGATAGTTTCTATTGATAGTATTTAAGCCTTGCATTTGTACAGTGCTGCTCTTTGCTCATCACTGGTTGGCAATGTCCTGTATAGATACTAAAGCCTAGAAGCTCAGTTTTCCCAAAACAGCTGTCAGTGAAACCCTTCCAAGCTTTTCTGCTGTTCTAGGAGCAACTCAGTTGAGCACTAAACAGTGTTGCCTTATTGATTAATCTTAGGCTACACAAAGTATAGATCCCTCTTGTAGTCTCACCACTACCAGCTCAGTCCTGTCAAATTAATCCATTCCCTTCCCTAATAAAATGTACAGTAAGAGCTTGTTATTATGGACAGCCAGTTTCCCATCATATCTCTGGCCATCCTGATAGACGTGGACATCCTTAGGCAATGTAGTAATTGTCTCATGTATACCGACAACAACTTACTCCTGAAACAAATACCTTGTGAGAGATGTAGTTATACTATGAAACTGGAGGCAAGACTCTCACATAAAGACAAATCGAATGCCAAACAGGTTGCCAGCACACACACACAATTACTACACTAAATAAGGACCTGACACATAAACCCACATATACAGAGGTACCCACTTAGTAACTTACCAAAAGATCAGAGGCCTCACAAATGGAAACCACTTACACACAAAACAATGCAAAAAAAAAAAAATCAACCACAGCACATAATAACACACACACCAGTGTCTCAACAAATAAGCCCATAAGGCATAACAACACCAAACCTAATGTATTGGTCATAGGTGACTCCACTGTGAGACACACGGATGTTCCCCTCACTAGGTTGGATAAGCAGTGAGTTATGGCTAACTGCCCGACAGGTGTCAGGGTCCATCAAGTCACTTAACCACAATTATCGATATTACTCCATCATAGTCCCTGTGGGGTGAATGACTTGAGATGTATCTTGTTGGACTAAATCTGAGAGCCCAGTGTCACAGGCAGGTATAAGCCTAGCCTTATGTAGCATTCTACCTTCTTCAAGGATGGTGCCACAATACAAACAAAACATTATTGATTTTAACAGTTGGGTTAGTTTTGGTGTCAGTCCAAGGGGATCCAATATCTATTAGCCTAGTCGACAGGCCACACTGTTTTGCCAGACTTTGTCTGCTGCTGTCTCCTCTAGGCTTTTGGATACTGGCAAAGACATTAGCCACCCCTATTGTGCCTTTTTTAGGCAGTGTCAAAATAACCAACCTCCGAACATAACAAACTCCTCTCTAGATAAACTCAAAGTACTGCTGCTTAAGCTAGGAGTCTGAACAAGAAACTGCACCCCCTGGAAGCACTCCTCACATTGGAAGATGCTGACGTCTGTGCAGTCACTGAGACATTGTTCAAAAGCATGGAAAGCACCCCAGCCGTGCAGGGGCTACAATGCCTTCCATACATTCAGACCACAAGCTGAGCAAGAAAGAACCAAAGGAGGAAGTGTATCCATCTTCATTAAGGATAAGTACACCTCAAGACTGGTCAAACAGCATAACTCTCTTGAGCTACTCCATATCCAATTAACTATAGGCAAAGCCCCCTACCACATCATAGTTAGCTATAGGTCCCCCACTGTGAAATAGGAAAAACATATCACATACCTGGACATATTGGCGTCACTTGCCATACAGCCCAACACCTTACTCATGGGTGATTTTAATTATCCTACCATTGACTGGAATCATACATGACCTCAAACATGCTGGCTCAGAGGTTCTTGGACTGTGTCAATGCAAATGCTGTGGAACAGCTACTCAGTAACCCACAAGAGGCTCCTGGATACAGTACTCACTAACAGGGGACAACGTTTCACCCCTCCCATGTGATGTCCTCCCTGGTAAGAATGGACTGTAAATCAGTCTCATTCAATATAATTCTAAGCCACAGTACCCCATCAAGCTTAAAAATGCTTAAGAAATTTTCAACGACAAACCACCTCCTACTAAGTGATCTTATAAGAAGCATAAACGCTTTGAATGCAGACAACATGGACTCCTATGCAGATGTGTACACCAATGCCCTGTTTAACCATATAGAATTATTTGTACCTGACCAGATTAAAATCAGGTCTTGCCAAAAAAAACAAGCCACCCTGGTGGACACCTAGTATAAACAGGCTATACAACAAGAGAAAGACACTGTTGTCCAAGAACAAGAGGGAACTGGCTCAGCACAGGAAGAAATCCCTCTCTAGCTTAAACAAACACATTAGAGATATTTCAAGTCATCCAAAGTTAATTATGATATAAAAGTAACCTCCCTAGCGAAGGATAGTCACAAGGCATTATTTAACTACATCTGAAATCTAAAAGGGAATACACAGCTATGCATTAAACTGGTTGCGGATGGCACCACCCATACTGAACTGGAGGTAATAGCCAACTTGCTAGCTCAGATTTTGAGCAAACATTACCCCCATCCCCTCCAGTCATCCCCCAAGGTATACTTGCTACCATTCTTCAGACTATTATCTCAAGAGAACAGATCAACTCAGTGCTTTGCAAGGCCAAAAACATGTCATCAATAGGACCACACAATATCTCAGGTTGCCTTTTAACAACTTAAAACATGACCTAGCAGACCCACTTGGATCCCTGTTTAACCACAGCCTGAAAACTGGATATGTTCTGGCGGAATGGAGGACAGCAACAGTAACCCTTCTGCACAAAGCGGGACCATCAACTGACCCTGGGAATTATAGGCCGATAAGCTTGACTAGCCTCCTCTGCAAGGTCATGGAAAGAATCATTATGGACCTTATTAACAAGGACATAGGTAATCTCCAGACTCTGGACCAGCCCATTTCAGATTTGTTAAAGTTAGAGCATGCCTGTTAAACCTGTTTGACTTCTTTGAGAAAGTCACCATGGTCCCAGACAAGGGAAATACAATGCATACCACCTATTTTGACCTAGCCAAGGTATTTGACACAATTCCCCACTCAGGTATTATAGAGAAACTCTCCCATTTGGGAATTAACCCCTACATTACCAGATAGGTAGCCAATTGGCTACCAACAGGATGCATACTATCAAAGTGGGTCACTTCAACTCTAGCAAAAGACCAGTCACCAGTGGAGTACCACAGGATTCTGTGCTGGGTCCCTTATTGTTCAGAACTTTACTCTGAAGTCCACTTAAACTTGGATGGCCTGTTGCTGACCAGGTTTGCTGATGATTGCAAATTGGGATCAATCATTGAGTCCCTCAGTGATGGTAATATACTGCAGACAGGATTAACTCAGACAAATGATTAGTGTCAAAGCCACGTTAAAGCTAAATGCAAACAAATGCATTATTATTCCCTTTGGAAAAGCTGACATCGCTGATAATTACATTATAGACAGCACCCCCTCTAAGTGTAGCTCCAATGGTACATGATCTGGGTACTCAGGTTAATAGCAACCTAAACTTCAACCAGCACATATCCACAGTAGTAAGGAAATCCTTCGATGTGGCACATTTTATAAGTAAAGGCATTGCATCTAGATCTAAGGATGTTATAATTCCATTATGCTCGGGCCTTATCAGACCAATAATTGAGTACAGTACTCCCTTTCGCATGTACCTCACCAGACACCTGCAACATTTGGCGAGTCCACAGAGGTTTCTCACCAAGAAATTAGAGGGTACATAAAACAAGTTTTATGCAGAAAGACTGAAAGCCCTATCACTGTATTCTGATTCCTACAGGTTGCTAAGGTGTGACTTGTGACTGGCATAGAGGGCAGTCTATGACCCGACCCTGATGGAAATCCAAAACATTTGTAAATCAAACTGCATGAGGGTCACTTGTTCCAGGGATCTTAATCTAGCCTTTGACATAAACAGGGCAGGCTGGAGAGATATATACATCTCCCAGAGACTGCCACTTCTCTGGAACAAGCTTCCATTTCCCATGAAACAGAGCCTCTCCATGACCCTCTTCAAATGCAATCTAGATCAATGAATGGTTAACAACAAATTCACTCCTGGGGTGGTGGTCATGTCTCTCCTAGACAGAGGAAGTTGTAATTAACTATCATAGACCCTTACCTCTGCCATCTTCACTCACTTAACCACCGACAATTAGGACAACTCGGGATAAATTTGACTAGGCTTGTTAGGACTCTAGGACATGTAGCCTAGTAACCTTCTTTAAACCCATGAACCTATATTCAAGAAGTTGTTGCGCAAGTCAACATCCATGTTGGAAAGAATATTTAGCGCCTACAGAAGTATGACTTGATAGAGAATTATAAGCCATGAAAATGGGTGCATGGAATGTATTGAACTATTTACATCTGCAAGAGTGACAGAAAATTTTACTTGAAAATTAGCTGGAAGTTCATAGGTTGTAATAGGCTAATGGCCCTGGAGCCTTTACAAGCCTAGCCCAAAAAATAATTGCCCAGGTACAGTGCCACCCAATGTTAGTTCATAGTGCCCCTATCCAGTAGGGCAACTGGAATAATCCTTGGAGTGAACTTTCTGTTACCCATCCACTTGTTGAAGAGAGCCAGCGAGGTGCTCTGCTTGACATGAATGGGAAACTTATTCCAGAATATGGGCAGTCTTTGGGAGATGAACCTGTCCCTCCAGCATGTTCTGTTAATTGTGGTAATGAGGCTGTGATCTCTGGAGCATGTGGCATAGGGAGATTGGGATTTCTTTAGGTGCAGCATTTCAAGTAGGGCTGGGTCAGACATGGCTTTGTAAGTCAAGCAGAGATCACCTCTAAGTAGATGATAAGAGACTGAGAACAGCTGAAGTTTTTTGAGTCTGCCCATGTAGGACATGTTTAAGGCCTAGGATCCTTTTTGTGAGATGCTTTTGTGGCCTTTCCATCTGTTGTAGGTGTCTGGTCAGGTACATGCCAAATAGAGCATTATATTTGATGATTGGTCTAATGAGGGATGAGCAGAGAGGGATGATGGCCTTCTTCTTCCTGGATGCAAAACCTTTGGTTATAAGATGTGGCATGTAGAAGGACTTTCTTACAACAGTGTCAGTGTGGTGGTCAAAGGTGAGGTGGCTGTCGACCTGGGTGCCCAGATCTCTTATGGCCCCTTCAGTGTTCAGTGGGCTCCCATGAACATGGTAATTTGTGGGAACTGAGTTTTTTCCAAAGGGGATGATGATGCGTTTTTGGTGTTAAGCTTCATGCCATGGTTCTGACACCAGTCATTGGTCTCAGAGAGGACCTTTTATAGGATGTCTTCATCACTTGGAGAGTTGATAATGACTCCTAGTTTGCAGTCATCAGCGAACTTGGTCAGCCAGAGTTCTTCTGTGTTGGCCTGGACTTCTGAGAAGTAGATGCCAAACAGGAAAGGGCCCAGGACCGAGCTCTGTGGGACTCCACTCGTGACTGATCAACAGTCTGACTTGGAATCCGCAACTTTCACTCTGTGGGTCCTGTCTGTGAGCCAATTTGCAACCCACCTAGTGATGTAAGGATTGATGCCTAGTTTGGTGAGTTTATCAATGATATCCGTGTGCGGAATGGTATCAAAGGCCTTGGCTAGGTCAAGTTAGGCTGTATGCACTGCCTTACCCTCATCCACAGCCTTGATGACTGCCTCGAAGAAGTCAACCAGATTCAGCAGGCAAGATCTCCCCTTGACAATACCAAACTGTGCAGGATCAAGAATTTGAAGATTGCCTATATCTTTGTTAAGCAGGTCCATGATGATGCACTCCATAGCTTTGCATAACAGACTCATCAGGCTAATGGGATGATAGTTCCCAGGGTCTGTAGTTGCTCTCCCTTTATGGACTGTAGCAGTGCACTATTCATTAGAGACATAGCCTGAGGTAAGGCTGTGATTAAACAGGGCACACAGATGTGATGCCAGTTCATTTTATGGCTCATGTATGATGCAGCCAGGGATATTGTCAGGTCCCATGGATGCTGTATTCTTGGATTTTCAGAAAAAAAGAAGGTCACACCACCAAAGGTAGTCCAAATCCAAAACGACTTTAAAAACAAACAGTTGAACATACCACCATGAACAGAGCAAATAATTCACATAAAAACGTTAATGCAACAACACCAATAAAATGAGTAGCATTGTTGCATTAAAGTTTTTATGTGAATTCTGTGCTATGTTCATGGTGGTGCATTCAACTGTTTGTTTTTAAAGTATTCTTGGCTTTGGACAATGCAGCTTTTACCTGTACTGCAAAAATGGTGGGTACCAGGCTTTCTTCTGGTATTGTGATAGGGCCCTTGAGGGGGGAGGATGAAGTTGGCATAGAATCTTTTGGCCAGTATGTTGGCTATATCTGTTGGCTCAGTATAGGAGGTAAGAACACAGCAAAAAGCTTGAAACCAAGACCAAGTAAAAAGTATAATCCAAGGCAGCGAAGAGCAGCAAGAAACAGCGATGAAGCCAAAGGTAATCTCCACAAAAAGTTTATTCAAACACACAACATAAATTTCTCCAAGTCCTTCTTTCAAACACACGACATAAATTTCTCCAAATCCTTCTCTCAAGCGCTTTCGCTGAGTGCAATACTGAGCTTTATCAAGATAAAAATGCAGGGCAGAACAACCTTATTTGTAAGTCTCTTAATGAGATCATGTGCTTCGTTAATTAAAACCAGTCAAGTTACAATTAAAATTAATTGGTGACCAATTTAAAATTAAACAGCAAGATGTTGTATGAAATACATAAAATCCTAAATAAAATACCTTTTGTTAAATATGTTGTAGTTGAAAAATATGTTATTTAAAAGATATGTCATTTGAAAATCACAAAGCATTCATGTATAAATAAATAAATATTGTTATATGTTAATGTCCCATGAAACCACATTTGTAGTGATTGATTCTTATAACACTGTTTAGTGTGCAATAAATATTACAATGGGGTACCACGAATAAATGATGTGAGTAATAAATAGTAATAGATAAAAATCAAATGTTAAAATACAAGAATTAAAAATAAAAATAATAATCAAGTATTGTGTTCAAACATTGTTACATAGATTATATTCCCTATACTCAAAATAAATATAAATATAAAATACAAATAATTTGATACAAATAAGTAATGTTGATAATCTTTACTAAATGCTGTATGCTATAACTTAGCTCTTCTTAGTTTTAAGACACTACTTAAATTTGTGTAGTCATTTAACCCTGGCCATTTAGCTGCATCCAGTCTTAGTTGCCATATAAGCTCCCTATATTATAATATTATATATAATATAATACAATAAAAGTTCATTGTGTTAGACCAGATAACACCCGACAAGAGAGGGGGTGACTGGGAAACTAAATTGGAATACAGGGAGCTTATATGCAACTAAGAATAAGGTTGTTCTGCCCTGCATTTTTATCTTGATAAAGCTCAGTATTGCACTGAGCGAAAGTGCTTGAGAGAAGGATTTGGAGAAATTTATGTCGTGTGTTTGAGAGAAGGACTTGGAGAAATTTATGTCGTGTGTTTGAATAAACTTTTTGTGGAGATTACCTTTGGCTTCATCACTGTTTCTTGCTGCTCTTCGCTGCCTTGGATTATACTTTTTACTCAGTATAGGAGGTGCCATTGTGCAATAACTCAGAGCAAATCTGGGTATTACCTTTGAGGTTTTTTATATAGCTATAGAAGGCTTTGTGGTTGTTTTTGGTGTCAGCCACAATTCTGCCTTCATAGCTGGCTTTAGAGGATTTAATAAGGGATCTCAGCTTTTTGTTCAGACTGATAAGAGAGGTTTTCCAGTCTTGTGACTTCATTTTTTTCTGCAACAGTTTCTTCCTTCTGTTGTAGAGTTTATTGATGGCTGGGGACCACCAGATTGGCTTCCCTTTTTTGGAGGAAAGTGTGTTAGTTCTATTTGGTATGGCAAGGTCCATGCATTTGTGTACATGCTCGTACAGTACATTGGTGTATGATTCAGCAGTCATGCAGCTATTTTCCATTGGCATGGGTGCTGAGAAGTTAGCCACCTCTGTTTCTAGGAGGCCAAAGTCAGCTTTAGAGAAGTTTTTCAGGGTGGTCACCCTAGCAGGGGGGGGTAGGTGAGATGGAGATTTCCATGCTGATCAGTCTGTGTTCAGATTTAACCAGGGAGGAATTGACTATAGGTGTGGAGCAACGGTATCCCATGTTGGTGATAACCAGGTCGAGGATGTTGCTTCCTCTAGTGAGGGTCAGAATGAGCTGGTCCAGTGCACTGGAACTAATAAATTCCAGAAAGTGTTAGACCTGTACTTTGGTACTTGAATAGTTTTCCTAGTTGATGGAAGGGTAGTTGAAGTTACCCAGTATGAGAGTATTGGGTTGGACCTTGATAGATTTAAGGGTGCTTAGGAAGTTGGATTGAGAGTTTAGGGACATGTTTAGGGTTCTGTAGCAGGCTATGACTTGTATCGCCATCTTATCCAGTGTTAGTTGTACCTGAAGTATCTTGGATGCATTATGCTGGGCTAACAGTCTAGAGGTGTGTGTATATTTTAAGAGTATGGAGACACCACCGCTTTTGGAGCTTCCAGACGTATTCTGGGGCTTTCTGTCTCTTTAAACCAGGTCTCCGTTACAGCACAGATGTCGTCATTCTCCGTTTTGAGGAGATCTTTGAGCAAGTGTATCTTGAGATTTAGACTTCTAGCTTTGAGCAGCACAATGCTCAGATTGCATTTGTTTGCAGCTATTGCGGTGGAATTTTGGTCTTTGGAACACTGCCTAAAAAGGCACTATAGAGGTGGCAAGAGCCTTAGCCAGTACCTGGAATCCCAGGGGTGACAGATGCAGGCTGTCTCTGGCAAAGCATCAAGGTCTGTTGATCATGTCATCCCAGGTAGACAGATACTGGATCCCCTTAGAATAACACCAGAAACTTAGCCAGTTGTTGAAGTCAATCATTTTTTGCTTGTACTGTGGTATCATTCTGGGTGATGGTAGAATACAGCTCAGGGCTAGTCATACCTGCCTGGGTCACATAATCCGACAGTTCCATCACATCTCTTTTCATGTAGTCCAGGGAGGTACGTCTCAGGTCATTCACACCCACATTGACAATGACTGAGACATATTTGTACTTGTTGTGAAGTGACCTGAGTGTATATGTTATGTAGCAGATCCTGGCACCTGATAGACAACTGACTGTCACCTTCTCCTTATATAACTATTGTCCATGACAGAAGAGAAACCTAAATATTTTTAGAAATGTAGTGAGGAATATCTATAAATGTGAATGCTAACGTGATGATAAAAAGGTTAACCAGAACAGAAAAATGTTGAGGGTTGAAACACAGACTTGCTTTACATTTAAAGAAGATGTACACTGCATGCAAAGATTCTGTTTAAAGCAGATAAAAAGGAAGTATCAAATTACCTGAAAAAAGAAATGCAGGCAAAAATATATTTTTTGGGAATAGTTTGATGTGAAGACATCACTCATGATCAAATTTTGGGCAGAGATGTCCTGTACAATTAGTCCAAAAAGATTAGAACTGTGCCACATGTAATGCTTATCACAGTAGAATCAGTGCTGTCATATTCATTTCTAGGAATACAATGGAATAAAGTCGGTAGTAATTTATTTCAGTATGAAGAAAAACATATAAATAACATATTTTGGCTATTTGAAACTACTAAACACAAATGTAAACTGAGTGGCAATAGTGTAAATTGAAAAAGATGTAAAATAAAAAAAATGTATGCAGCTTCAAGGGAAAAATAAATTGTTTATTGCAATTCACACTAGTTAGCACTTTCATCTCTAAGAAAAGTGGAGTTTTGTCAGAGCAGTGTGATTAAAATGAACCAAGTTAAAATATACTCAAGATAATTATGTAATTTGAAATTTCAAATAAACGATTTTAAACAATACACAAAACAATTCTCTTTACAATATTGAGTTAATGTAATTGAAAACAAACTAGTGAGTAAAACAGTAAACAATGTAAAAATATTACATAAAATACCTATAACGAAAATTTAGCTTACAATAGGTCTCATTAAAACACCTCTTATATCCTTACTCAGCTGTAGGGAATCTGGAACATTCATGTCAATATGTCATTCATGTTATTTGACAGCGGGCAGCATTCACCATTGATGTTCAATGAGTCGAGAAAGTGGAATTTGAGCAACTATGGAACATCCATGTTCAGCATAGCACCTCTTGAATTAAAACAACAATGACCAGTACATCATACACAAATCTTTTGACCCGAGTGCATACAACAGAGTATTTGAATAAATCATTGTTAGATTTAGGTTCATAGGTTCATAGGTAGGTACTAGGCTATCTGCCCGAGGGCATTTTATAAGCCTAGCCAGAGTGTGTCGGCTTTTGCCGCCCCATTGATTAATTAACTGATCCTCTGTCAAGCAGAGCCAATGAAGTGATCCCAGTGGTGTACTTTCTGTTACCCATCCACTTGTCAAGGCTTCTCTTGAAGAGTGTTAGTGAGGGGCTCTGCCTAATGTAGTTAGGAATTTTGTTCCAAAGCATGGGGAGTCTCTATGACAGGAATCTGCCCCTCCAGCATGTTCTATTTATTGTTGTTTTGAGGTTTAGCTCACTACAGAGTGTGGCTCGCAGTGACTTGGATTTCTTTAGGTGGAGCATGTCCATCAATTCTGAGTTGGACATGGCTTTGTAAGTCAGGCAGAGATCACCTCTGAGTAAGTGATATGCCACTGAGTACAGCCGGAGTTTTTTCAGTCGGGCTGCATAGGACATATGTTTGAGACCAGTAATCCTCATGGTGGGGTGCTTTTGTGGTCTTTCAAGCTGTTGGAAGTGTCTTGTGAGGTACATCCCAAATGGGGCATTGTACTCTATGATGGCTCTGATGAGTGACGAGTAGAGGGGTACTATAACCTCTTTATTTCTAGATGCGAACCCCTTAGTAATTAGATGGGCCACATAGAAGGATTTCCTAACTACTTTGGTAATATGATTGTCAAAGGAGAGATTACTATCCACCTGGGTCCCCAGATCTCTTACCTCGTCTGTATTAAGGGGGCTGCCACCTATGTGGTAATTCATGGGTGTTTTGTTTTTCCCAAGCGAGATGACTATGCATTTTTTGGCATTTAGCTTGAGGCCATGACTTTGACACCAGGTGTCTGTCTCAGTAATTCCTTTTTGGAGGATGCCCGTGTCAGCCGGAGAGTCAATTATGGCTCCCAGTTTGCAGTCATTGGCGAACTTGGTTAGCCATCATCCTCCTGTGTTTGCCTGTACTTCTGAGAAATATATGCTGAACAGTAGGGGTCCCAGAACTGAACCTTGCGGGACACCACTTGTGACTGACTTAGAGTCAGACCTCTAGCCCGCTATTCTTACTGTGTGAGTTCTTTCTGTAAGCCAGTTGGCAATCCATCTTGTGATGTAGGGGTTTATGTTCAGGCTGGTAAGTTTTTCTATAATACTCGAGTGAGGAATGGTGTTGAATGCCTTGGCGAGATCAAGGTAGGCTGTGTGAACCACCTTTCCCTCATCTATGGCCTTGGTAACTGTCTCGAAGAAGTCAACCAGGTTTAGTAGGCATGATCTGCCCTTAACAAAGCCAAACTGGGTCGGGTCAAGTGTTTGGAGGTTCCCAATGTCTTTGTTAATGAGTTCCATGATGATGCGCTCTATAGCCTTGCAGACCAGGCTAGTCAGGCTTATAGGGCGATAGTTACCAGGGTCAGTTGTGGCCCCTCCTTTGTGGAGTGGAATAATCGTTGCTGTGCGCCATTCTATGGGCACATAGCCTATGGATAGGCTGAGGTTGAACAGCATGTTTAGGGGGGGTTCGTTTGTTCTGTAGCTCGTGCAAGACGCACCTGGCCCCATTGATGCTGTGTTTTTGGCTTTTGAAAGGGCTGTTTTCACCAGTGCTTCTGTGATTTCACAGTACACTTTTCCGGTATTGTTTTGGGCCCTTTTAAAGGTGAGAGGGAGGTGAAGTTTGCACTGAATCAATCTGCCAGTATGTTGGCAATATCAGTAGGTTCAGTATATTTTGTGCTATTTTGCACTATCTCAGAGCATATCTGCGAGTTGCCACTTAGATTCTTGACATAGCTAAAGAAGGCTTTGTGGTTATCTTTTGAATCCTTGGCTATTTTTCTTTCGAAGTTAGCCTTTGATGATTTTATGAGGGACCTTAGTTTCTTACTGATACTGATCAGGGATGTCTTTCCTTCTTGGGATTTGCTTTTTTTCTGAACTAGTTTCCTCCTTTTGTTGTATAACCTGTTTATGGCAGGGGTCCACCAGACTGGTTTCCTTCTCTTAGGGGAGTGAGTCTTGGTTTTGCTAGGGATGGCATGATCCATGCACCCTTGTAGGTGCTTCATAGAGTGCAATTGTAAAGGATTCTGCATCTTGGGCAGTGTTATCCTTTAGTGTGGGGGCTGTGAAACTTACCACCTCTGCCTTAAGTAAGGTGAAGTTTTCTTTAGAAAAGTTTTTCACTGTGGTTTCCTTGGTTGGGGGTGGTGGTGAGGTGTGGACATCCAGGGTGATTAGTTTATGGTCTGAGCTAACCAGTGATGGGTTGACCTCCGGTACGGAGCACCTGTCGCCCATGTTGGTGATGACCAGGTCCAATATGTTGTGGCTTCTGGCAGGGGAGTTTACCAGCTGATCCAGGGCATTTGAGTTGATAAATTCCAGGAAGCGCTGAGCCTAGGAGTTTGTACTCAAGTAGTTTTTCCAGTTAATGGTAGGGTAATTGAAATCTCCCAAGATCAGGGTGTTCAGTTCTTAATAGCATACTGCTGTTCATAAATCCAAATAGAAATTTTTCTAGTAGTACACCTTATATAAAATAATGTGCATGTTAAGACACTCAAAACATAAACCACATTTGTAGAAACACAGCTAAAATAACCAAGAAAGTTTTATATTCTTTGTGACACTGGACTAAAATAATAGGCACTGTAAGTCAAAATATGGTATTGCAGATATAGTTGCATCAGATAATAGTCTGCAGTATCTTAACAGTTGAACACAGAATATTAGTATCAGTCTGATAAAGTTCTAGTCATAAGTGAAACATAAACACTATTGCAGTGTTGCTAGTTATTGTTTTATTATATGGACGGTGCAGTGTTGCAGTGATAGCATTGTCGCCTCACAGCAAGAGGTTCTCTGCTTTGATTCTCAGCTGGGGTGCCTTCTGTACGGAGTCTGCATGTCCTCCCTGCGTTTGTGTGGGTTTCCTCTCACATTAGAAAGACGTGCCTGGAGTTTTTCTCCACGTGCCTCTGCTGAAAATTGGCTTTGTTCTAAGTCGGACTTTCCCAGTTAATAAATACATTCATACTTCCGGAAGGGATAGACTGTATTTTGTGCTGAACTTGGGACATTTCCAGAAATGGGAATTTAAGGATATAATGTTTTCTCCCAACTATGCGCAGTAAAGCAGTTAAGATGAGAGGGTAGTGCAGACTGCAAAACAGTTGAACAAGTCATACAGCAGAAATAGTGCTGTAAGATGTTAACCTATTACCTGGCCCCCTGTTGATGGGTTATAAATTAAGAAGAAGGACTCCAACATCTAGTTATTTTTCATCCCTGACAAACAAAATCAGATTCAATAGAAAATGAAAATCAGTCAAGACAAAGATTACAGCATATGCTGTTGTCTATTGCCCTGATATGAAGGAAGGAAGGATATAAGATGAAAATACGGTAGAGGTACTAAGAGAAACAACTCAAAGCAGTTATTTTGAAGCAACAATAACAGCTAAGGTCATATGTTAAGAAAATTTCGTTATAGCAAAGCACTGAAAAGAAACGGGAGGTGTCTGTTCAAAAAGTATGACTCTAAGAGTAACTATAAAAGACAAAAGAGACGTTGGCCAATATTTTTTAAGGTTTTCTGAAGTGTTTAAATACCTGGAGAAATATCCAAAAAGAGATTTCAGGATCTAATTAAAAGCAATGTTCTCCAGGTCAGAACATCTGCCAGAAATGTCACAAGAGTCACTAAGAGCTGAGTTATCAGGTCAGTCATGACTTAACTACTGAGGCCACTGCTACAATAATGTATACATCTCTACAGTTATCTAATTATGGAAGGCCTGTAAAGAAAATCAGTTGTGGTAGGAGTTCCTGATCTTCCCGAAGTGTGAAATTTAATACTACTGAAATTGTAAAAGCAAGGCAGAGATGTTATATGAAAGTACAAAACCTATTCCTAATATAAAAATCAGTATATTAAAGTGGAATATATAAGGTAGTGTAGCAGTTTAAAATAAAATATTTATCTGTTGCAAAATATCTGTTTACCATAATTGTGGAAAGTTTTTTGCTTCTGAACTGGGGGGGGGGGGCAATGTATGCTACCGTTTATTTAAAATTTGAGTGCATTCAGTAGTGTTCAGAGTACCAGTATGTAAATCATGTGCTCTGATATACTACACATTTTAAATATACCTAAAAAGCTGACAGAATAGAATTTTTGTGTCTATTATTTTGAATTTCACTTCTACATATTTCTCATGAGGCAACAGGACGCCACCTCTGTGTTTTTCCCCTAAATGGAATTCCTAAATTCTAGACTACTTTTTTTCCAGTAGGTACTCTCTGTACTTTCCAGATACATGGGAATTAACCTGCCGAAATCTGTATCTATACTGTATTTCCGTAGGAAAACAAAAGTGCTGCACCTTGGTGGTATACATTCCATTTTAAGTATACCTTTCATGCTGGTTTGCTCTTGAATTTCCTTTTAAGCTACCATATCTGCAATAAAATCACTGGTGTATAGATAGCAAGATGAATAAATGGAAGTAACCTCTTGCTGAAGATATCATCCATAGGATATATGCCCTGGAGTCAGCAGTATATCTTCTTCCACAATTTCATTAACAAATAGACCATGGACAACTCCAAAATAATTAAAAAATTTCCATGAATAACTAAATCAATACATCAATCTTTTGGACAAGTATTGTTTCTTTTTATCAGATTTAGAATTGTTACCATTTTATGTGCTAATTTTGTTGGTTCGGCACTGTTAATGAAACTGAACTACTATTTTTTCTGTTATAGCTTCATACTACTCCTAAGAACATCAAGCAAATTATGTCAAGTGATTGATTGTGTGAATGCTTGGTCTACTGGGGATTCACAAACCATCTGAGCCAGAGAATCACTGCTCTCTCCAACAATTTGCTTAATGGAGTAGTAAACTATCTTTATGTACAGTTCTGGATGGAGTTCTTAAATTTTGAATTCTCACTAGTTTGGGTGGTATTGTAAATACATGTGAGAGCAATAGGGGTAAACTTATCAGACTTTACAATATCTTGTCTTTGTCTGGGCCTTAACTTGCAAAGGAAAAACAATGTAAAATATTTAATATCCTATATTTGCAGTATCATCTATCTCACTCAGAGCTAAATCTTGCACAGCGTTTCCTAGGCACCCACCTATGGCACTGTGCTTGTTGAGGGGCCCAGTCATGCCACTGTTAGAAATTCCTCTGTTGCCACTGCCACAGCTAATGCACAATCATGGTTACTGAGTTCTGCAATTGTGTATCACCACCTGAAAATAAATTAAAAAATGTTGGCAAACACTTCACATACACTGCTGTTGGCGCCTGTTGTTGTGATATTGGGTTGGGGTTGGTTGAACTTACTTCCATGAAGGAATAAACAAATTCATAATTTGCTTTTCCATATATGGGCACTAGTTTTGGCAGTACCATATTCAGTTAGTTTTTTTTTCAGTGTGTGCTTGTTTTCCCATTTTTGCTATGCAGAGATGTTCTTTCCTCAGCTATTTCATAACTTTCTGTCACACTGACTTCAGTAAATGATCTGTTGTTTGTTTCAGTTAGGTGTATCATGATTACCCATCCATAAGTGGCTCAGGCCAAGTAACTGTGCATAACCCATGCAAAATCATTATGAGTTACTATGGGAATTAATAGGGCTAGCACTGTTCCAAGTACCATTTAACTGTGTATAACCCATGCAGAATCATTAGGAGTTACTATGGGAATGATTAGGGCTAGCACTGTTCCGAGTACCATCTAACTGTGCATAACCCATGCAAAATCATTAGGAGTTACTATGGGAATGAGTAGAGCTAGCACTGTTCCAAGTACCATTTAACTGTGTATAACCCATGCAGAATCATTAGGAGTTACTATGGGAATCAGTAGGGCTAGCACTGTTCAGAGTACCATCTAACTGTGTATAACCCATGCAAAATCATTAGGAGTTACTACTATGGGAATGAGTAGGGCTAGCACTGTTCCAAGTACCATCTAACTGTGTATAACCCATGCAGAATCATTAGGAGTTACTATGGGAATGAGTAGGGCTAGCACTGTTCCAAGTACCATCTAACTGTGTATAACCCATGCAGAATCATTAGGAGTTACTATGGGAATGAGTAGGGCTAGCACTGTTCCAAGTACCATCTAACTGTGTATAACCCATGCAAAATCATTAGGAGTCACTATGGGAATGAGTAGGGCTAGGTCTATTCAGAGTACCATCTAACTGTGTAAAACCCATGCAAAATCATTAGGAGTTACTACTATGGGAATGAGTAGGGCTAGCACTGTTCCAAGTACCATCTAACTGTGTATAACCCATGCAGAATCATTAGGAGTTACTATGGGAATGAGTAGGGCTAGCACTGTTCCAAGTACCATCTAACTGTGCATAACCCATGCAGAATCATTAGGAGTTACTATGGGAATGAGTAGGGCTAGCACTGTTCCAAATACCATCTAACTGTGTATAACCCATGCAAAATCATTAGGAGTTACTATGGGAATGAGTAGGGCTAGCACTGTTCCAAGTACCATCTAACTGTGTATAACCCATACAAAATCATTAGGAGTTACTATGGGAATGAGGAGGGCAGAAAGAGCACTTGTTTATGCATGTTTATTTTAACAAAGGGGAAGTGGAGGGATCAGACTTCAAGTTAGACTGGACCGACAAGATGACATTGGCCACTTTTTTTTTTTCGAAAATGGCAAGTGGTTTGTGGTCCATTGTTTTTCTTAGCTTCTTCCTTCTCTCTTCATAATAACTGGGTATAAAGGGAGAAGAGGATCAGACGTCTAAATTGTACCTCATTATGAGGAACACTCTTCATTTTGAATTTTAAAAATTCTGTGTTCCATGTTGTCCCACACATTGAAAGGGGTATCACTTAACCTAAATGTTAAGAATTTTTTAACGATGGTAAATAATATTAAATTACAGTAACTTATCAATGAATTGTGAAAAAAATGGTTAACAACCATACTGTGAGCTTCCTAACTGATGTCACTAGTATGTGTTCCACATTTTGTCCATTTGTACCACACTATGAGAATAGATGTTCCACATTTTGGAGATGGATGATTGACAGCTATGAATGGCAGGAGTGGGGGCTGTGCACTAGGGTGCTATACCATTGTCTGTGTCAGAACTCAGAGTGTTTCAGCTGGGGGAGTATTTTTAAAGAAAAATGAAAATCAGCATTAATTTTCTGTACCAGATTATGGGTCTACTTTGAATTCCTGAACTGCCAGTAGACCAGTAGACCGAAGCATTAAAGACCAAGACGAGAAGCATAAAGAATCACAATCCCGAAACATTAAAACATTGAATTCCAAAACACTGAAAACCCACAAGCAAACTTATGTCCTACCTCCACAGAAACAGAATACTTAAGAAGCACAAACATTACTTCAAACCACCATTACAACAATTCCAATAATCGCTTCTACAAATCTTCACATAACCACATATATAAAATCTAAATAACTTTCTAAACAGAAGATTAACTAACAGAAAACATAACCAGCAGGCTTTCACTACAGTACCCACAACCCGATCTTCGCAGTACTATACCTAACCTCAAAAAATTAAGCAATAAACACTACAACTAACCCCCACACCCCCTGCAAATTAAATATAACAACTCTGAGATCACATTAATAAAAGAAAAAAGATAAACTCTAGCGATTGCTACAGTACAGTTCTCTTTTGACAGCTTCAGTCTATCTACATAAAACTGCACACATTCTAGCCTGCCACTTCAACAAAATGTCATTTAACATTATCAACAAGGGAGTTCAAGCCATTGATGTATATGCAGTGCTCTAAAATGATGTGTGCTGGTCTTTGAGTTAGTGGCAAACTTGGCCTCTTTGTTATAACAACATTCTAATTTGGATCTGATAGTGGACTGTAGGTTTGTGAGAACTGAGGCACCATATACAGAACTACGGAGGGTAGAAGGAAGGTTTTGGTGAGAGTGACTCTGGTCAATGTATTCAGGAAGTGTTTGTCCCTGTAAAAAGTGCCTAGTTTCTGATGAGTTTTCTTAATGATACACTGGATGTGTAGATCAAACTTGAGCTGACTGTTAATAATGACTCCTAGCAGTTTAGTGTGGATGACTATTTCAATAACAGTGTTGTCTGCAGAATGGATTTTAAACTTGTCTTTGTCAAGGGAGTGATTCTTTTTGGCATAAAGAAATCAAGTTTATTTATTTATTTTTTTTAGGGTTAAGGAACAGGTGGGAGTTAGAAATCCAGGACACAATGGAGATAAAAGTTTGTTGTGTGATGGAGTATAGTTGAGTAAGTGTGGGAGAGGTGCAGATTCTAGTAGAGTCATCTACGTATTGTATTAGAGTTCCCAGGATGAGGAAGTGTATAGGTTGTTTGTAAAAATATTAAAGAGTAGGAGATCAAGAATGAAAACCTGTGGTACTCCTTTGGCGGTGTGAAGAAAGAGAGAGATGATATTTAACCATTTTACTAGGTGTTTTTGATTGTTTAGGCAGCTATGAAACCACTGTATGGAGGGAGGTGTAAGTCTTAGGCTGGATAGCCTAGCCAGGAGTAAGGTGTGTGAGACAGTGTCAAAGGCTGTTGATAGGTCAAGAAATAATGTTGATACAAAGTTACCTGTGTCTCTAGCCCTGTTTAGAGTGTCAGTGAAGGATAGGAGGCTGTGGAAGTACCGTGACCTGGACAAAAAACATGATGGGCATGGGAAAGTAGGTTGTTATGTAGTAAGTATTGCATAAGCTGTTGATGAATGCATTTTTCCAATATTTTAGAGATGGGAGATAAAATAGCTATGGGTCGGAAGTTAGTTAGCTTGGTAGACCCTCCCTCTTTGTGGATAGGAATAATATGCAACATTTTCTAGATGTTGGGAACTTTAGATTTAGAAAGAGATCTGTTGATAAGGATACTGATGGGCGATGTAACAGAGTTAGCAGCTAATTTAAAGTAATCAGGTAAGAGTTTATCAGCTGAGATAGAGCAAAGTTTTAAGTTTTAGCAACATTCTTTTGATGATACTTGTAGGGATTGGTTGAAGCGAGAAATTGGTTGGGTTATTACAACGAGGAATTGAGTGGTTAGGCTGATGGTCAGGGAGTGAAGATGAGGCAGGATTGATTGTAGCTGTGGAACAAGATGAGCTGAAGCTAGTGTTGGAGGAATTTGAGATAACAGAAGCAATAGACTGTATAAAGTGAATGTTAAAGACATTAGCTATTTGTACAGGTGGGGCTTCAGGGCAAGGGCAGTGTTCTTTTTTGGTCCTGGGGTTAAGTAGGCTAGTTTTATGCTTATGTTGTATTTAGGTATAATATAATTCTTTGTCTTTGTTAACTTGATTCTTTACTTGGTTGTGGAGTTGTCTTTATAGTAGTAGATTCTCGTCATTTTTAATTCTGTTTCCAATGATCCCAGACCGTGTCCCATTTTTTCATGAGGTTTTTACATGGTTTAGTTAACTAAAGAGCAGGATTGTTTTTGACTCTTTTTGTGCACATTGGGGCAAGATTATTAAATATACTTAGAAAGGTAGTGTTGAAATATTGAACTGCAGTGTCTAGAGGGAGATGCTTCAGGACTGACCAGTTTATATTCCTTAATAGTTTGTTGAATGCATCTTGACAAAAATTAGATTGCAGATGCTTTTCAGGATGTACTTTTTAGGTAGGTGAATGGAGGTTCTAAGAGCATACGTGGGTAGGTGATCACTTAGGGTATTTGGAAGTGTACCTGTAGTAGAAAAATTAGTAGGATGGGATACTAGAATCCAGTCTAGAGTAGTTTGATAGGTATAGTCATTACTATATCAATTGGGACAGTTGATGATTTGAGTAAAACCATAGAGGTTAATACTATTGGTTTGATTTTGAGAAGAGAGTGCTAGCCAGTTGATGTTTACATCACCTAAATTATTGTCTCATGGTTGATTGTTTGTTTGTGAAGTCCAAGAAAGTATGTCCTTGAGAATGGGTATATTTTGTCCTGGAGGAATGTATAGTACTATGACATAGATTAATTTGATCCTCTAAAGATTTAGAAAGGATATAAGTATCTCAGCATTTGAGAAAGTGGGGATACTGTTAGTAAAAGGCATGATATTAAAGGTGTCTGGATAAAATATGACTACTCCTCCACCTTTCTTGTAGGTTCTATCAAGTCTTCCTATGCTAAAGTCGGGGGTCGGATTTCCAAGTCTTTAACATGGGAGTTTAGCCAAGTTTCCATTAAGGCTAATAAATCTGGTTTGTATTGGTCAATCCAGGCATGGAAGGGGGCTATCTTGTTATGTACACTTCTCAGGTTTAATATTATTATATTTAGGTCTTTAGGACAAGTTCTAGGGTGAGGACCAGGATTTAGGTGGATGACTCCGCAGAGCTGTAATTTGGAAATAAGATGAGAGTATAGTGTAGCATTTTTTTAAGTAGTTTAAGATAGCATTTGATATGTGGTTTGGTAAGAGGTTTAGGAGCTGAGTAGCATGTTATGGTATTTTAAAATAACTGGGGGGAGATATTAGAGGAACTGCCTAGTTGGGACAGTTATATCCTGGTGGAGGTAACTGATATGCAACAGTTTGTTGGGGTTTGAGCTGACTGAGATGTGGCATGTGAGAGGAATAATACAGTGGCTACACAGTATAGTACAAGCATTATTAGGTAATAGAAAATGTTTGTGAGAGGTTGGTGTTAGTATAGTGTTAGCATTAGATATAGTGTCAGCATTAGATATAGTATTACTAGACTGCATAGAATATACCTGTATGGTGGTTAGAGAGATGGAGGGAGAAGGTAAATGGCCAATTTAAATAGAGGGATTAATTAGTAGGATATTGTGACTGTATATTGGAATTGTTGGATACAGTCCTGTGTGTATAAGTTTAGGAGTAGCAAGGGTGGGTGGGTATCAGGGGTAGGCTAGAGAATGGAGTGTGCTAACCCATAGTAGAGAGGTGGAAGCAATCAAAAAAATAAATCGGTAACAACTTAAGGTAAGTATGCATATGTCATAGAGCATAAATCTGAAATGCTGTCCCAGAGTAAGTGTTGGTTTATGAAGTTGTATATTTTTAAATTATATGTTGTTTGTTTTTGGAAAAGTATAAGCTGAGGCTAAAACTAGAACCTTACTGGTTTGTGGAACAGTTGCTACTGGAGAGAGTTAATCTAAAATGATTTTGTCCAACTGCGATATTTACTTGCACACAAAGGTTAAAATGAAGCTGCATTAATATCAGGGGGATTCCTCTTGCTGCATGTTTGCCAGGGAGAAGTAAAAAAAACTTTACTATAAGCATTCTAAATAGGAAAGAAATAGAATCCCACTTTAAAAAGGTTTGCGTCAATAGCATAAACCATGTGAATGTTATTAACAATATCCTTGTAGTGCTTTCCTGTGGGGTACAGCTTTGGCCAATGGGAGACTGCAAATGCTGGGTCTCAGAGGTTTACCAGTACATGCAATATTAATGTTTTATTTTGTTAAGTTTCCCTCAGGGAAATAAGAAAACAGATAATGAAGAGTATATTAGGTATTGCTATCTATATTATTGAAGTGGAGACCTTTATTACAGCTGATGTCTTAAGTGTCCATTTTTAGCAGTTGTTTTGTTCATTTTTAAATAAAACATAGGATTTGAGGCTGTTACAATATTCCTTTGACCTACAACACTATCAGTCTGTGTTTAGTAGTGACCCTGTAGTTTTGAAGAAAACAACATAGGAGACGTATTTAATGTATTATAGAATATACACCAGGTTTTCTGTGGTGGCAGGTTTTCATAGAACTGCCAGCAACAACATGACTACAGATGTCACTGGATTCTGCATTTGGAAGAAGAGCAGAAACAATCAGACATGTCTGTTATACAGCTTAGTTGAGTATATTCCATGCTTTAAAAACTTGGAGAGTTTATGGAAAACTGAAAATAGTAAAGGGAATTTGTGGATGTTGTCTAAGAAAAAGAACAAACCTGCCTTGCATCTCCTTTGACTATTCTCTTCATTTTGTTTTAATTTGAAAGATCAATATGCAAAACATTACCTTCAGGTCAATAATATTGTCATTTCTGATAGAGAAGCAGGCTTGACATCTCATTTGTAATATTTTTCTAAAGAAGCTACTGTGTATACAAATCTTATTTTATACCAGTCCCAAATAATTATGTTCTTAGTTAATGTGTATAAAAATGCATTTTACACATTTGCTGCTGTTTTTGCATTAGTATTAAAACTGCAAACTACCAGGACCGCCCTCTACATTCCATGAAGATATTATACCAGGTACATTATCACTATGTGTGGATGATCTTTTAATAATTTTGCCATTTAAGTAGTTTAAGAAGTCCTTCAAAGCAGATAGATCCAAACTACTTTTTAACTAAGAAAAGAAAACTTACATATGAGTAAATGTTATATATTTTGAATAATACTTTTATGTTCTAAATAACCCAGATTTGTTCCCTTAGTTCCTTTTTGTAACCGCTGCTATGAATATAGGGGCAGCTTGTGGTGGTTCAGTAGTTTTAAATGGAATTGGAAGTTACAGGGCTCCAGCAGCAGTTTATTTTAATTTTGCTTAAATATTAATATTGCACTTATCGTGACCTGTGCAGTTATACTACTTTGTACCTTTCTGCTTTTTTCCATGTTTTAGCTAAAACATTATCTGTTTGCATTTTTTAGTTTATTCTGGGACCTTAGTCTTATATTTTTAATTTGCATATTCTGTTTCTGCATTAGTTGCCACTTATATTTCCACAAGTTGATTTACCTGCCAAATCTATCCATTTGTATTTTAAACCCTGCTGGGCCATGGTGTTGTAGTTTAGTTCACAGTTGTGGCAGGACTGTGTACCACTGCCAGATTTGAGCCTTAATCATTTAGTAATACACTTTTCCATAAATAGCTTTAAGGGTAAATTTCTGCATAGTCTGGTGCATTAAACTGTAGTAGAATTTCAGTAGAGAGAAAATTGTCTCTGATCTAGTTTGTGCTTCTGTCCATTTATATTCTGCTTTTATTCACCTGCTTAAAGTTGCATTCTGTATCTGCCTAATCCCTCACTAACACATTAAGCTAAAGTTTCTGAAAGAGCTCCAATATGGGCTTTATTTGATGGAATGCATCTCTAGCTGGCCCTCTATTTCCAGCACAGAGTTACTACTCCAACTCAGGGTCTTTTATGCAAGACTTGGAGTGGTGTGAAACTGTAAGTAGCTTTTTATCAAAAAGGAAAGAAAATAGTTTGAATTCTGCTTAAATATTTAACTTCACTTATAGAGACCAGTGTGGTGAGATGTCTTTGTACTTTTCTGCCTTTTCCATGTTTTAGACAAAAAGTTATCTGTTTGCATGTTTTACATTGTTCTGGGTCCTTAGTCTTGTATTTTAATTTGCAGTTGTGGGAAGATCTGTTTCTAGAGTATTCTGCACTTCTATTTCCAAAGTGGAATTACTTGCAAAAGCTATCCATTTGTATTTTAAACCCTGCTGGGTCATAGTCTTGTAGTTTAATTTGCAGTTGTGACAGGACTGTGTACTTCTGCCAGATTTGAGACTAAATAATTTATTACTGCATTTTCCCATAAACAGTGTTACTGGTAAATTTCTGCATAGTCTGGTGTCTTAAACTGTAGTAGGAGTTCAATAGTCAGGGAATTGTCTCTGCTCTAATTTGTGCTTCTGTGTGCTTTTATATTCTGCTTATCACTTACCTGCTTAAAGTTGCATTTTGTATCTGACCCATCCCCCACTAACATATTAAGCTAAAGTTTCTGAAAGAGCTCAAATATTGGCTTTATTTGGTTGGATGCCTGTTTAGCTAGCCTGCTTGTTCCTTAAAAATGTTCCCCAACTCTCTCACCCTTTTGCAGTGGTGGTTTTATAAGCCTGTGTCTCTGGCCTCCATCCCTTATGATAATCTGATTTCCAAAGTCCCTCCCTCACCTCTTTCATTGTTGTTGTTCATTGTATAAGCTACTTAAGTACTCTTTCCACCCATTATTTTCCATAGATCCATGATACTGAATTCCCACCCAGCAAACCAGTATTGCTTTTGAGTGAACCTGCTTTACTACATATTGTCTCCTTCTCATTTTCCTAGAGCTCAACAAATCATGGAGTTGTAGTTTGCATTCCAGAAGTGTTTTGCATGTATCCAGTGCCATCCAGGCAAAGTTAAGTGCCTTTGATTGCTAAATTGCATTTGATTAAGTTATTTTGAGTGATCAAAATATACAAAGACAATGGCAACCTTCAAACACTGGACCCCACCCAGTTTGGGTTCATGAAGGGCCGATCTTGTCTCCTGAACCTGACTGACTTCTTTGAATCAGTCTCCAGAGCCGTGGACAAGGGTAAGGTGGTCCACACAGTCTATCTGGACCTCGTCGAGGTCTTTGACACCATCCCCCACTCTGGAATCATAGATACAACCCTACATCACTCAATGGGTTGCCAACTGGCTTACTGACAGAATCCACACTGTAAAAGTAGCCGGCTCCAAATGCAGCTCCAGAAATGTGACAAGTGGAGTACCTCAGGGTTCAGTCCTGGGACCGGTCTTGTTTGGCATCTACTTCTCTGAAGTACAGGCCAACACTAAGGGACTCTGGCTAATAAAGTTCGCAGATGACTGCAAACTGGGAGCCATTATTGAATCCCCAAATTATGTGGATATTCTACAAAAGAGCCTTAAAGAAACAGATGGTTGGTGCCAGAGCCATGGGCTCAAGCTCAATGCCAAGAAATGTATAGTTATCCCCTTTGAGAAAAAACATGTACCCGTGAATTATCACATAGGTGGCAGTACACTAAACACCAAAAGTGTGATAAGAGTCTTAGGGACAGTGGTCTCACCTTCGATAACCACATCACCACAACAGTCAGGAAATCCTTCTATGTGGCACACCTCATTACTAAGGGTTTTTCCTCCAGAAAAAAGGAGGTCATTGCCCACTGTACTCATCCCTCATTAGACCCATTATAGAATACAATGCCCCGTTTGGTATGTACCTCTCAAGACACCTGCAACAACTGGAAAGGCCGCAGAAATACCTCACTAAAAGAATCACAGGCCTAAAGCAGATGCCCTACACTGATCACCTTAAAAAACTCCAGCCATATTCTGTTGCATATCATCTACTCCGAGGTGATCTCTGCTTAACATACCAAGCCATGTCAAACCCAGAGCTGTTGGACATGCTACACTTAAAGAAATCCCAATCCCTTGGAGCCACAAGCTTCAGGAATCTAAACCTTGTTATCACAATGAACAAAACATGCTGGAGTGATAGGTTCCTGACCAGGAGACTCCATAGACTCTGGAATAGACTGCCCATGCATGTCAAGCAGACCACCTCTTTGGCCCTCTTCAAAAGGAACCTTGATGATTGGATGGGAGAAAGAGAATTCATCCCAGGGATCATGTCAGTCGCCCTGCTAGACAGAGGTCCAGGGAAGTAAATAGTGTGGGAAGAAATAGCCAGAGAATAGTTATGGCTAGGCTTGTATAGGCCCTAGGGCCGATAGTCTAGTACCAACCTATGAACCTATGAACCTATCTCTACTTTTCCTGCTTTTATGTATGCATTTCATTGTGCTTTTTTGTAAAAACATTTGCTCTTCCTCCATTGTTACTACTGTAAGACTGTCTTGAAATCACCTTTATCAAGGGATTTCTAGCTAGTTGTTTAATTAGTTTGTGACAGCATTGCATTTGTGGTTCACTTCTACTGTATTTTACTATATGAGGACTGGTTTATTCATCTTGAGGCAGAAGATATTTGCCTAGTCTACTTGAGTTGGGAAATACACAAAGGACTCATAGTGTAGTAATTTTATTGGTCAGAGGACTCATTAGTTAGCTTTCTGTTTTTTTTTTTTTTTTTTTTTTTTTTTTTTTTTTTTTTTAGGCTGATACAATTTTTGCACATTTGCAATTTTTCTCTGAAAAATGGTCCATAAAACAGTACCCTGTAAAGCAGCAATACAGAGCAAATATCTTGCATGCCAACAAGTTTAGAGCAGCAAGTTGGATGTCAGCTGGCAATACCTACAGATTTAGTAGAATTGAAAATTGTTTAAACATTAAAGTTAGTACAATTTACTACTGATTAGCATCTGCCACAATAAAGCACCGTTATTACTCTACACTAACAAAGCACTCTTACTAGCCTTCTAACCCTAATACATCACCCCTTGTAGCTCACACTCAAAGGACTGGATAGAATGGATATGTGATTTCTTAACTTCTCTGTAGCCAGATTGATGGATGTGAGCATCTTGAGACAATGTAGCAATAGCCTCATGTTTACCGTCAGCCACTTAATCAATAAAGAAGCAGACACAGTATGTGGGAGCTGTACCTACACAATGACTCTTAAGGCTAAATTATTGTATATAAGTCCATATCAGGTTGTAGAAACCAAGCACACAACACCCACCTCACACAGCACTAAACAAACACGCATGTAGACTAATGTATGCTGAGGCACTTAAAAGCAATCTTCCAAAATAACAAAGATTGCCTAGCCCACCCATTATCAATACTATGCCTCAGCAATCCCAAAGGCACTCAGAAAAAAATAGCACCTAATACCAGACATACTGTCACTCTCAGTGGATCTCCAAACACTAAGCCCCTAAAGAAAGCCAACACATTTCCCAGGACTCTCGTCATAGGTGACTCTATTGTTAGATATACTGATGCCTCTCAAACAAGGCTGAACAAGGAGAAGATACATTTTAATTGGTTATCTGGAGCTAGGATCTACTAAATCACACATGATCTTGTTTTGCCACAGGTACCAATATTATTCCATCATAATCTATGCAGATGCAAATGACCTGAGTTGTAGTTCCCTGGACTATATAGAGAGAGAAATTATGGAGGTTTCAGACTGTGTGTCTCAGGCTGGTATGAGCCTAGCACTGAGCAGCATATTACCACCACAAAGGATGATGCCACAATATGAACAAAAATGATTGATTTCAGCAACTGGCTGTCTTTCTGGTGTCATTCTAAGATCTATTCGACACTTTAGGAGGACATGGTTAACAGACCAAGTTGCTTTGACAAGGATGGTCTGCACCTTTTCCTCTAGTCTTTTGACTCTGGCTAAAACTTTATTCACCCCCAGACAAAGTCAAAGTGACAAACCTACCAATATAGCAAAATCAACTCAAGGTGTTGCTTCTCAATGCCAGGAACCTAAGTAAAAACTTCACTCCCTCCAAGCCCTCCTCATACTTGAGAATACAGACATCCATTACCAAAATGTAGTTTACAGTGGCAGAGTAGCCCAGAAGTGCAAGGTTTCAGTGCCTTCCACACTTTTAGACCAGGAGCTACACATACATGGGCTAAAGGCAGAGCTGTCTCAATATACATCGGTAGCAAGCATACCTCTAGGGTAGTCAAACAGGATGATGTGCTCGAGTTCCTCCAAATGCAGATCACCATAGACAAAATCCTGTACCCTATCTTAGTCAACTATAGATCACCCTCCATGTCCCAAGAGGCTCACAATGCATACTTGATCCTACTGGAGACATTTACCATCCAACATAACACCCTACTCATGGGAGACTTTAATTACAACTCTATAGACTGAGAATCACACACAGCCTCAGATCCATAGGATCAGAGATTCCTGGACTTCCTAAATATAAACACCCTTGACCAAATAGTGAATATGTCCAGTATAAGCTCCAACATACTGGACCTCATTCTGACAAATATGGGAGAATACTGCACCCCCAATGCCTCATCCTCTGTGATAAAGTCTGACCATAAAGCTGCCTCATTTGAAATCCAAATCAACTCCATAATCCCATTAAAACCAGAAATAGTTAGCAACTACTTCAAGGCAAATTACCTTTTATTAAGTGATGATCTGTCAAAATTCAATGCCCCTAACCCCCCCTGAACACAACAACCTATGGTGAATTGCTCTCAGAAATTATGTGCAACCATGTGAATGGTTGCATAGAGGCTACTGTACCTTCCAGAAGTAAACCCAGGACTACCCCCAGAAACAAACCGCCACACAGTACAGTACTGGGCTACAAAATTAATCTGACAAAAACTAGGACAATTCCATACCTCTCAACTGTCCAGATTTTCCCAGAATATCCAGATTTTGCCTTGTATTTTTAGTCTGTTTCTGATAAAATTTGTGGTTTTCTGGAAAATCATTGAGGACTAAAGCCAGTAAATGATGACAAACATTTGTGTTTCGGATATCATAACCTTCAGAAATGCATGCCAATGCAAAACATATTACTCTAGCAACTTTCTATATTTCTATGAGTAAAATTTAAAATTTGTCCCTATTTTGGGGGCTTTGTCCCCCCCATTCCCCTCATTATTTTGGCATTTGCCAAGATTTCTTGTGTTTAGATGTTGAGAGGTATGGACAATTCTGATAAATGGGACCCCATCAATTGAATTGAAAGGCAAGCAGAATATGATATGGCAGGAAAAAATAAGTACTAGGTATATGGTTTCATTAGACTCTGGAAACCTCAGTAGAAAAAACAGGAAAGTTGAGCTTGAGAAAGATTGTCAAATGTAAAAAGGGAGAAGATAGTGCAATTAGAGATGGATCAAAAGGTCCAGCCAGTGAACTATTTTATTTTATTGCTGTGTCTGTATCTCTTTCAATCATTTCTGCAAAGCTTCCCCACAAAGTTTATAAAGGCAGTGAAGAATGCGATAGTGGATTTTATCTAGGCAGAGAGGAAAAATGAGAGTAGCATGGGACAGAATGGTTTTGCACAAGGAATGGGGCAACCAGAGGATTACAGATATGAAGAGATGTTTTAATGCAGTGCACCTGAAATATTTGCACTACTGCAAATGATTAACTATCAGAGTAACTAGTAGGAGCTAGCATGAGCAGTTTAGGAAATTTAAGGACCTAGGATTCAGAGGGAAGTTTGAGAGATTTTTGGCAGAAAACAGGAAAGGTGCAGTTGGGGAAGAACTATGTCTCAGATGCTGCAAGAAAGTTAATAAATAAGGACATGACAGCTTGAAGGAATAACTTGCTTCAAAATGGATATTTGAAGGAAGTGTGGAGAGAAGAGATGATCTATAGTAAGTGGTGATAGATAGGGGGAGCTATCCAGTAAATAATTTGGAAAACATGGGAGAGGTCAATGTGAAACATGTTTTGGATGCATGCCTGAGGTTGGAATGCATAGGCCTGGTAGTTGCAGCCAAGAAGCTGAAAATATTTCCTGAGGAAACATTGCCCAGGGGCACAATAAAAAAAATTGACTGAATTGACTAAGAGCAGGATAGAGGAAGGGACTATAAAAATTAATAGAAGAAAGTTATTGGAGAATTAGGAAGCTGTACTTCTAAGCTAGATTTTAATGGAAAAGGTGTTGGGAAATGGACCTTGCAGTGTGAACCCAGCTACTGGAATGGGCACAAATATTTTTTTTCTGTCCATGAGCTCAGCAAATAACAAATTTAAGATTTTGGGGTGGAAATGTCTGCACCAATACTTTTATTCTACAGTCAAAATAAAACACATGTTCTCCCAGGCAGAAGAAGAATGCTGGAAATGTCACAGGGAAAGGAATACCTGGTCCCATGTGTTTTTGAAGTGCTCAGGATTGAGCAGTTTCAAGGAGATGAAAAGAATTGATCTGCAGAGTCTTAGATAAGGAGCCTAGTCTAATGGCCAGATTAATTCTCTCTTGGAGACTGAGGCAGTGGAATATATTATGGATAGACAGAAAGGTATAAGGTTTATCAGGATATTGGTTGCAAAAGAAGTCATAACTAGAAAATGGAAAGCAGAATTTGTGGCAGAAATACAGAAACCAAAGAATACAGCTACCAAAATTTAAAAGAAAGAACCCATGGGAACAAAAGGTAAAGCAAAGATTAAGTATGAGGCAAGATGGGCATGTTAGAAAGAGGCAGTAGGGATCTAAATATAAGGGGTGCACACAACAAGCATTCCCATAGGGACAGACGAATAGTTCTGAACTGTAAAGCTGTGATAACCTGGCTGAGAAAAGCTGGTTGAGGAATTAAACAAGGAAAATGCCAAGTCAATGAGAATCTGCTCAGGTCTAACTGAATATGAAAATATTTCATAACAGGAGGGGGTTTGTTAGGGTGGTATTTTGGCTTTGGTTATGTCTGTTTCAAGATCTTTGACTCTAAATCAGATGGACACGTAATATTATATAGTATGTACAAAGATATTGTCAATAGAATAAGTGTTAAGCAGAGAGTAAGTTAAAATGGGAGATCCTGTACCTGCATTTTTTTTGCTATTTTGTTTAGTCTTAAAATATGTGAAGAAATGTCTGTAAGCCCTGGATTCTAACTGAGCAACATGTGTTAGTGCAGCTGGTGGACTGGCAGATATGGGATGGAAAGTGGCAGCTGACACGGTGAATAATGATTGATGTACTTTGCATGATGATTGCATCCTTGAAGGAATAGATCTTTGGCTTGGAAAATTAAATAAAGGAACTCTGGGGAAAAAAAAGAAACCAGGAATGCAAGGGAAAGACAAACTGTACTTACTGTGAATGGGAATATAGAAATAAGCTATAAAATTAACAGGGATAATTAATTAGCCATACTGGATGACCCAAGCTTTCTTAATCCACCATCCCATTCAGTGTGTTGTGCAGTCTTAAAGTGGAAGAAATCAGCAGTTGTAAGTGATATACTGACTCTAACAAGGGATGACTATGGTAGACAGCAAGCTGGTTAAACAAAACTTATTATGAGGACAAGTGTAGAGAAATGAAAGGAAGAGAGGAACCAAGCAAATTAACTTGAGATATAATATTCAAGTTTGGTAAGTTTTCCTCTCTGTTCTTGTCTTTCCTCTCCTTTTCTTTCCTTTCCTTTCCTCTCTCCTTTCCTTTCCTTTCCTGTCTCCTTCCCTTTCCTCTCTCCTGTCCTTTCCTTTCCTTTCCTCTCTCCTTTCCTTTCCTTTCCTCTCTCCTGTCCTTTCCTTTCCTTTCCTCTCTCCTTTCCTTTCCTTTCCTCTCTCCTGTCCTTTCCTTTCATTTCCTCTCTCCTTTCCTTTCCTTTCCTCTCTCCTTTCCTTTCCTTTTCCTTTCCTTTCCTCTCTCCTTTCCTTTCCTCTCTCCTGTCCTTTCCTTTTCTTTTTTAATTACTTCTTTTCTGACTGTTGCAGCAGCCAATAGCCACTATATAGCATTCCCTCACCCAGAGCTCCTCCACTACCTAATCATTTCTTCATGAACAAAAGGGTCAGGAATAGCTATGGATGGATTTTTTCAGTTAACAGTTTGGTGTGTTTCTGTCTAAACTACTTCACTTTTTTTGCTCAAGTGATGACACATTCAGGACTAAAGTGCTGGGTACACATACACTTTCATATGCCCAGCACAAATGGGGATGGGACATCTCTGTTGAAATAATTGTCTCTCCCAATCACACACACACACACACACACACACACACACACACACACACACACACACACACACACACACACACACTATGGTACACTATTATAGAGACTACTATCAGGTGCTCTCATTAAACACACTAGATTTATCATAAAGACAACAGTTGTGCTGTTAATACCTTTGTAATTTACTAGCTGCCTTAGCATTTTCATCTTTAAATTTATAATTTTTGTAGAAGTACATTCATTAAACAAACCACACCTTAAATTCTTCTCTTCATACATTGCAGCATGTTTTTTTTTCCCAAATCTTTCTTTATAATTAATTTATTTGTTTAATTTTGTTGATCGGGTTAGTTCCACCAGGCCATGGGATATTTTAAGGGGAGGTCCATAGTATTCATACTGACTAGGAGAAACTTGATCAGGACATTGGAGAAATTTCATACTGCTTCTCAAAGTAGTGTACAGTCATGGCCAGAGCAGACTCTATGGATAACTGTCTGTAGAACATTGTGAATTCCCATGCAGTAACACATGAAACACTCCATCATCAAGAATTCCTGTATAAGTTAGCCTACATTTGTGTTTGCTGCAGAATTCCCTCATCTCTGATGTTTAATTTTATGAAGCTTACAGAACTATTAAGTAGATTGGACTTTCAATACTTGAATTACACTAAAAGATGCCAGATGGTTTTGGAAAATGATTGGGAACTGACGGCCAGATCCATAAGTAGCAATGAGTCCTTCAAGACAGAAGGAGACTATTTCTAACTCATATATAACTGAGCTGTCTTCTTCAGGTCCAATTTCAATCTGCAGACACATTGTGTTATATCTTGCATTCTGGAGAATCAGAAATGGTTCCCCCTGAGAGGCAATCTACTTAAGAAATATTGTGTGAATCCATGAGTTTTCAGCAACTGTTTATTTTATTATTTATTTTATTAGCATTTGTTTGCTGGCATTGTCTGACTGGGCACTGGAAGTAATGCCTTTTCAGCAGAGCCCCAGGGAGAAAAGCTCCTTAAGGCACAAAATCAAATTACAAATTTAACAATAGTAATATTCACATTATATAGATAGTTGAGATATTAAGTTGACAATTTTGCTTAGGTAGTACAGGAATAAGTAATAAAGATTTAGAGCATAGAGGCATGTTTGGGGTATAAGGTAAAAGGAAATTGGATAACAAAGGGCACTCGAGGTTTGTTAATAAGTTTATGGGCAAGTACTAGTTGGTTGAACCGCAGGAAATAAGGGAACCCTAACCAAGACAGCTGTTTAAGATAGGCAGTGGTGGGGTTTGTTATGCATATCAGTTGCAAATTTAGCTATTTTACTGTATCTCTGATCCATAACCAGAAGTACAGAGTATTGTAGGTTAGTAAGCATAGGGGGATCCATTGAGAAGGGTGGGAAGTAAAAGAGTGGATGCTAGGCGTTTTCTAGAAGCAGAAGTTTGATAAGGTTTGGCCCTAAATAGCGCACCAAAAGTTTCTGGTGTGCCTTTTCTTTACTCATTCCTTTATGTGGATATCAAATTTGAAGTTTTTAGGAGTTTGGTATGGGACACTGGTTCTGCCAGTGTATGGTAAGATGAGCTTAGTGAGAAGTGGAGTTTTACATTGAAGTGTTTAGGAATAAACAGAATAAATTTGAATATTTTTAGGATTCAGGAGGAGCTGAAAATTACTAAACCAGGTTTTTATGGAAGTAAGGGATTATTGTGTAAGCTACTTTGGTTCATTAATGTTGTTGGCATAACATGTCAGAGTCGTCAGCATACCGAACTATGGAAGCATGCTTGCTGGTGGTGTGTAGGTCATTGATGAAACATGTCAAGAGTTGTCAGCATACCGCACTGTGGCAGCATGCTTGCTGGTGGTGTGCAGGACATTGATGAAACATGTCAGAATCAGCAGCATACCACACTATGGCAGCATGCTTGCTGGTGGTGTGCAGGCCATTGATGAATATGCTAAAGAGCAGTGGACCAAGAATGAGGGACCCCAACTATTACTAGGAGGAAGAGAGAGTAGGATTTTAATCATTTTACTGACCAGGATCTGCCTGAAAGTAATTTTTAAACCAGGAGAGTGATGGGGTGTCCAGTCCAAGAGTGGCTAGCTTTTAAAGAGGAAGGTGTGTGATACTGTGTCGAATGCTGTAGAAAGGTCAAGGAAAACAGCAGATATTCATTTTCATTTATCTCTGTTTACATTTATTAGATCTGTAAAGTTAAGTAGGCCTGTAGTGGTACTGAGGCCAGGCTGGAAGCCATGTTGAATTGGAGACAAAAGGCTATTATCGAGTATGTACCTTAGAAGCTGTGAATGTATACATATTTCTAATATCTTTGATGGGGGATAAGATGACAACCGGTATGTAGTTAGAGAATTCAGATGAATTTCCTCCTTTGTACAGTGAGAGAATACATGATTTCTTCCACAGGGCAGGCATGTAGTTTTCGGAGAAGGGGTGATTTACTAGTATAGAGATGGGAAGTGCCAGAGTATCAGCAGCAAGGTTTAAGTATTCAGAGGGGAGATTATCAGGAGCAAGAGTGCTAGGTTTTAGTGGTTTTAGTAGTTTTTTGATGGTGGAGGTGGGAATGGTCTGATAGAGAATATAGTATTTGCACCATTATTTATTTGTTGTTTGGTGTCTATAACAGTGGCTACATTTTGTAAGAAGTCAGTAACTGTTTATATGAGATGTTCATTATATTTTGTAGCTATGCACTCTATGTTATTATCGAGTGAGGGGGATGGTTGGGTGATATGTCCTGGATATGGAATTATGTTTAAGGTTGACCAGAATTTTTTTGGATTATTTAGGTTATTATTCTGGTGACTTATGTAGTAATTTTTCATATCTTGTTTATTTTTTTTTTCTTTAATAGGTTTCTGTGTATTTTATAGTTAAGGGAGTTTGAGATTGAAGATGATATTTTCCATTTTTTTTCAAGCTTTATCCCCCTGTTTCATTAAGTGCTTAACTTGTTTGGTCAGCCAGGGGGCTATGTTAACTTTGATACATTTAGTTCTGATAGGGGCATGGGTGCATAGTGCATTAAGGAAGATTGAGTTGAATAGAGAAATGGTGTCATCAAGTGGGAGTCAATCAAACAGCCTTAGGTTTGAGATGAATATTTATTTGGTAAAGTTATGTAGGTTACGGGCTTGGTTATACCTATGCTGCTTTTGTGTATTGGTATGGTCTCTTAGTATACAGATAGGTAGATGGTCACTTAGTGTATGCGGAAGGGAGCCACCATAGCTACTTTTGTCGGGGGGGGGGGGTTATGAGGATCCAGTCAATTGTAGAGTTTTTGTCATTTTGCTATAGGGAGTGGGGTGTGAATAAGTTGTTTGAAACTGTATAGATTTATTACAGTATTGAAAATGGAATTCTGAATTACTTGCCAATCAATATTGAAGTCTCCTAGTATGATTGTTTCATGTGGGATGTTTATAGTGACCCCAGTAATGAATTCTTCTACTGTATCTATATTGCTGCCTGGGGGGGTTGTGTATGTATGTATGTGCACAGAAGAAAAAAACAATAAATAAGCAGCTCAGAACCAGGACTTAGCTGTATAGCAAATCCCTTTAATCCACAGCACAAAAAGACCAGTATAAGCATAAAATGCCTTTATCAGTTTATCATAAACAGCAAAACTTCGTGTTAAAATGCCCTCCTCAAATCATGTGACATCAAACAACAGAACATATTCCTTTTTAAATCTTACATTTAAAATGAACTATACTTCTCCAAACAACTTTAAAACACCTTGGTACTGGATTGCATGTACACAAATCAGAAAACTCTACATAAACATTCCATAGTTTTCAAAAAATGACATTCATAATAATAATAATAGTAATAATAATAATAATAATAATAATAATAAAATTGTGAGAATCTGATGTTGGAAGTAAGGATGAGTGTTTCCTTAAAAAGTGGAAAGATGCAGAATATAGCTTCCATTTTGTATGTCCACTGCCTTATTCAGTAGTAAGAACATCATGAGTCTAAACTGAATGATTCTGTGCAGAAGTACCTTTCTGAGGTTCAGGCATTTACCAGCCATCTGCAGTATGCAATCGTGGTGACAAAAATGTCAAAGTCAGAATTTTCTGGGTCAAGCTGTTCTGTCATATTTATGGGTGATCTGGATAAGGTATCAGCCAGATACTGCAGTTTGCCTTTCATATAGACCATTTTGAAGTTATATTTTTGCAATTTCAGCATCATTCTTTTTAATCTCACTGGAGCAAAATACATAGGCTTCTTTAGAATAGTAACTAGAGGTTGGTGGTCAGTTTCAATCTGAACAGCTCAACCATAAATATAATCATGAAACTTGGAACATACAAATACTACTGCCAAAAGTTCCTTCTCAATTTGAGCATACTGCATTTCAGTTTGGGTAAGTGTTCTAGATGCATAGGCTACTGGTCTGCCCTCTTGAAGTATAACTGCACCAAGACTAAATTTTGAAGCATCACAGGAGTGACTGGTTTGTTCACATCATAGTATCTTAATGTAGATGGAATGGCAATTGTCTGCTTAAGGTCTTCAAATGCCTTCTGGTGCTGTTCTAACCATGACCATGCAACATTTTCCCATGTTAGCTCTCTTAAAGGTGCTGTCAACTCACTGAAGTCTGGTATAAATTTGTCTTCATAGTTGACCATGCCTAGAAAATGCTGTAGAGCTTGAACATTGTCTGGTGCTGACATCTCAAGAATAGCTGCTTGCTTGGTCAGGTCTGGTCTCAAGCCAGTACTGGTAAATAAATGACCTACATATGTAACTTTTGGAAGTCTGAATTTGCACTTACCTCACATGCCCTGTCTAGAACTCTCTTTAGGTTTCTGTCATGCTCTGCTTCACCACTGCCTCCAACCAATAAATAATCTACTATTATGGCACAAGGATAACCAGAAAGAAATTTGCTCCATTGCACGCTGAAAGACTTCACTTGCAAAACTTATCCCAAATGGCATCCTTATGAATTGGTATCTGCCAAACAGAGCACCAAAAGTGGTTAGTAATGAGGATTTGCGATCAAGCATCACTTGCCAAAATGAACTCTTTGCATACAAGACAGAAAAAACAGTGGCATTTGGTATTAGGGCTGCAGCCTCTTCGACTGTGCGCATTGAATGATATGGTCTCTTCAAGGCTTTGTTCAAATCTCTTGGGTCAATACATATTCTGATTTCGTCTGAGCCTTTTTTATTATGAGCTGCTACCATAGATGACATCTATTAAGTTGGTTCTGTAACTGGACAAATCACACCTTGCTGCACCATTTTATCCAACTGAGCTTTAACTTTCTCCTGCATAGCTATCGGAACTCTTCTTGCTGGTCTGACTACTGGAGCGACCTTTGGGTCTAACTTCATGAAATACACAACTGGAAGTTTGTTTGCCCAACTTGTCATCGAAAACATCAGCATACTCTGAGAAAATGGCTTCAGAAAAATCAGAACTAGGAAATGCACTTATGTGATGAACTTGTTTGGTAAAAGAAAGCAGATTCATTCTCAAACTATCTTTAGGTTCATAGGTTCATAGGTAGATACTAGGCTATCTGCCCTAGGGCATTTATAAGCCTAGCCAGAGTGTATTTGGCTTCCGCCTCCCTATTAGATTAGCCTACTGTGCCTCTGTAAAGTAGGTCACAGAAGATACCCTTTTAAGATTAGTTTACTGTGCCTCTGTCTAGCAGGGACACAGAAGAGATCCCAGGGGAGAATTTGCGATTTCCCATCCACACGTCCAGATTTCGCTTGAAGAGGGTCAGCGAGGGGCTATGTCTAACATGAATTGGGATTCTATTCCAGAGTGAGGGGAGCCTCTGGGAAATGAATCTGTCCCTCCAGCATGTCCTATTTATTTTCGTGCTGAGGTTTAGGTCCCTGGAGGGTGTAGCTCTAAGGGACTTGGATTTTTTGAGGTGGAGCATGTCCATTAATTCTGGGTTTGACATGGCTTTGTACGTCAGGCATAGATTGCCTCTGAGTAGGTGGTAAGCAACTGAGTAGAGCTGGAGTTTCTTTAGTTGAGCTGCATAGGACATCTGTCTGTAGCCCATGATCCTCTTGGTGAGGTACTTTTGGGGTCTCTCCAGTTGCTGCAGGTGTCGGGTAAGGTACATCCCAAAAGGGGCATTGTATTAAATTATGGGCCTGATGAGTGATGAGTAGAGGGGCACAATGACCTCTCTTGATCCAGATGTGAACCCTTTTGTGATAAGGTGGGCTATATAGAAGGTCTTTCTAACCACGTTGGCAACGTGATTATCAAAGGAGAGATTACTATCTACGTTGGTCCCCAAATCTCTAATTACTTCTTCCGTACTTAATGGATTACCACTTATGTGGTAATTTGTGGGCACCTTGTTTTTCCCAAAGGGGATGACTATGCACTTTTTAGCATTTAGCTTGAGGCCGTGGCTCTGGCACCAAGCATCTGTCTCTGTGAGACCCTTTTGGAGGATGCTTGTGTCAGCTGGAGATTCGATTATGGCCCCCAGTTTGCAGTCATCTGCGAACTTTGTCAGCCATAATCCTCCTGTGTTAGCCTGAACCTCAGAGAAGTATATACCGAACAAGAGAGGTCCCAGAACTGAGCCCAGTGGGACGCCACTTGTAACTGGTTTGGATTCGGACATGGCACCTGTGATTCTGACCATGTGGGTTTTATCTCTGAGCCAGTTTGCAACCCATCTTGTGATATAGGGGTTGATATTTAAGCTGGTAAGCTTATTTATGATGCATGATTGGGGTATTGTGTCGAAGGCTTTTGCGAGGTCCAGGTAGGCTGTGTGGACTATCTTGCCCTCATCTATGGCTTTGGTAACTGTTTCAAAGAAATCAACTAGGTTTAAGAGGCAAGATCTGCCCTTAACAAAGCCGAATTGGGTAGGGTCCAGTGACTGGAGGCTCCCAATGTCTTTGTTTATGAGTTCCATGATAATACGCTCCATAGCTTTACAGACCAGACTAGTCAGGCTTATGGGGCGATAGTTTCCGGGGTCCATTGTGGCACCACCTTTGTGGAGTGGGACTACTGTAGCTGTATGCCATTCTTTGGGTACATATCCTGTAGTAAGGCTAAGTTTGAACAGTGACAATGTGAGGGTTCAGTTCTTCTTGGAGCTCATGTAAGACACAGCCTGGGACACCGTCCAGTCCCATAGATGCTGTGTTTTTTGCTTTGGAGAGGGCAGCTTTCACCTGTGCATCTGTGATGTCAGGGAGGTTACATTCAGTTGGGATAGGCATTTGCTCCTTTGGGGGGAAGGGGGAAGTTTGCACTGAATCTGTCTGCTAGGATGTTGGCTATGTCTGTAGGTTCGGTATATTTTGTACCATTATGCAACAATTCAGAGCATATCTGGGAGTTTCCGCCCATGTTCCTGACATAACTAAAGAAGGCCTTGTGATTATCTTTAGTGTCTAGGGCAATTTTTCTTTCGAAGCTGGCCTTTGATGATTTTATGAGGGAAGTTTCTTGCTAATACTGATCAGAGATGCCTTCCCTTTTTGGGATTTTGCTCTGTCATGTAGTAGCTTCCTCCTTCTGTTGTATAGCTTATTTATGGCCGGGGTCCACCAGACCGGTCTCCTGTTTTTGGAGGAGTGAGTCTTGCTTTTATTTGGGATAGCACGATCCATGCATTCCTGCAGGTGCTCATAGAATGCATTTGTAAAGGATTCTGTAGATTGGGCTGTATTATCCTTTGGCCCAGGATTCCACCTCAGTCTTGAGAAGTGCAAAGTTGGCTTTTGAGAAATTCTTTACAGTGATTTCCTTGGCTGGGGGTGGGGACGGGATATGGATGTCCAGGGAAATTTGTTTATGGTCTGATCTTACCAATGAGGGGTTTACCTCTGGTGTGGAACATAGAGTCCCCATGTTGGTGATGACCAGGTCCAATATGTTGTTCCCTCTTGTGGGTTAGAGTTTATAAATTCAAGGAACCATTGGGTGAGGGTGTTTGGACTTGAGTAGTTTTCCCAGTCAATGCTTGGGTAGTTGAAGTCACCCAATAACATAGTGTTTGGAGAGTCCTTCATATTCTCCAGTGTTCTCATGAATGCCAAGTGGGGTTCCTGTAATAGGGAGGGTGTTCTGTAGCAGGCTACAAACTGAAAGGCAGTTTTGCCCACTGTTAGTTGCACATGGATGGTTTCCGATGCTTCATGCAGTGCCACTAACCTGGAGGTGTAGGTATCTTTGATGAATATAGATACTCCCCCTCCTTTTGTGCTTCGGTCTGAAGTTTGGGGCCGAAACGCATGGAATGAGTTATAACCTGGTAGTGCTGGGGTGCTCTCAGGAGCCTTGAACCAGGTTTCTGTTACTGCACAGACATCGATTTTCTCCATACTGAGGACTCAATAAAGACTGTACTGATCTTCTGACTACATGGAATAGCAAGTTGTAACAGTTCTTAGCCAAATAACATGAAAGCATCACTGAGCCTTTTGTTTGAATTTCTTCACCTCCCTAACCAACAAGTTTCGCACTATTAGTCACAATGAGTTGCTCATTAGTTCTCAGTTTAGCAAACATGTCTGCTGATATAACATTACACTTTGAACCAGTGTTTACTTTAAGCTCTGTGGATTTACCATTAATCCAGACAGTACAAAACACTTTGCTTCTTGCTAATAAATTCACCGCATCAGCTCTTTCGCCAAGCACTGATACTCCATCTACATAAAAAGCTGACTACTTTGGCTCTATTTGATTGACTTGCTTTTTTTTGTGTGACCTTTCTCTACAACTGTGTGAGGTTTACCCGATTTGCAAAACTTTTGGAAATGGTTCCATTTTTTAGACTTGTGACATTGCTGACCAAATGCTAAGCACTTCTCTCTTTTAGACTCGTGATTTGCACCACATTTGCGATAATTAACAATAAAGCTAGACTTGGGTTTTGCTGATTCATGCTTGTACTGCACTGAGGATGCTCCCTTCTTAGAACTTGCTGGAACCAGCAGAGGCTGTGGCTGCCACGTGCTTAGGCCTACTTCTGTTTGCCATGTGTTGCATGCTATCTACATTTCCTCTAGAGCCTGCTGAAATCATGCTCTTGTCACTTGCAAGCATACTTGTGTGTTTTTCTGTCACCTCATGGATTTGACAAATCTCTATGGCTTTGCTCAACATTAAATCAATGTCACGAAGCAAAATCTTTCTCACAGCAGCATTATTAGTACCACACATTAGCCTGTCCTTTATTAACTCATCTTTTAAGTCACCAAACCGACATGTTTTAGCTTTGTTTCTCAAGTCAGTTATATAAGTTCCAAAAGTTTCCCCTGGTTTCTGATTTCTCATGTAAAACAAATGCCTGTCTAATGAAATATGTATCTGGGGGTTACACATTTCTCTGAACGTGCGCTTCAAACACTCGAGGTCTTCCCTTGATTCAGCCTGTACAACAATATGACGTTTTTCACCTTCTCCTTCATATACTGCTGGTGCATACACAAATGAATGCTCTCTTTCTATGGCCTCTGACCCAGCTAGGTTTAGCAAAATGAATGCCTTGGTGTGTGGATCTCTGCAAAAATATCGTACTCTTCATCAAATATTCTCCAATTCCCTGAAATATTCTGATAAAATACAAGAGGTAAGGGCTTTCAAAATTCATCTGCCATATTAACACATACTAGTGAAGGGTTTTGCAAATAAGCACAAAGTTATACACATGCACATATGCCAGAAATTTATGCCAGTATTTGTACCTTTGTCCAATAGCAAAACAAGCCTCTGTATAACTGAACTTTGTGAAATAAGTCTCTCAGGCACTATAATACTTTTGAAATTATTGTATTGCAAGAAATCACCTAAGAAACATATCAAATAACTGCACAATACTCTGTGTAACTGGAATTTGCAAAATAAGTCTCTAGGGCACTGTAATACTCTTGAAACTATCCTTTTGCTAAAGTAATTTACTAACATTTTATAAAGAATTTCAAATAACTGCACAATGCGAATGAACTTGGCAAGAGAAACTCAAAATCAATAACATTTCAAAGTAATTGCATTTTGTGAATAAACTATACACAGCACAATGAAAGTTCCCCAAAATTGTGTTACCTTGGTAGGCAACTCTTTATAGTGCAAGAAACACTCTGTAATAGCACCACTTTGCGAATAGACACACCCAGCACAAGAAACTTTTCGAAACGGCTATACTTTGAGTGTAATTCACAAAATCATTGCACTTTGCATACAATAAACTCTTCGAAATGCATGCACAGTGCACAAAATAAACTCCTCAAAATGCATGCACAGTAATAAGCACACACTATAAGCACTTTTACACACTTTGAGATACTTTGAATAACTTTAGTTATGCCCTTGAGACAATACAAAGTCATAGTTATGCAAAAACACAGCACTTTGCCAAAACACATATAGTCGTCTTGCTTTATTTATGCTTAATGTGCTCTTTTTGCCCTTATATTCATTTCGCTGGTTTAATCTCTTTTCATGTCCATTGTACTTTTCTTGTGCTCGTTTTACCCTAAACATGCCTGTTTTGCCTTAAACACACTTATTTTGCTTTAAACATGCTTGTTTTACTTTTAAACATGCTTGTTTTGTTTGTCTGTTAATCGTTTCATCAAATACATTTATTTTAAACATTTCCCTTAGTTAATTAACCTTTTGTGCCTTCCTCTTTTTAATAATGTGGTTTGTACCCTTGTAATACCCTGTTTTGTCTTTCTTATGAAAAAAGCAGTTTCTGTAAATTCTCATTAACTTTGATTCTTTTCTGGCTCTTATAGTAATCACTCCTGTCAGTGTCCATGGATACTGAAATGTATGCAAAGCATACAAGACATCATTGCGAACACCACAATAAGAAGTAAACACAAAGGCATGTAGCCGAATATTGAGTCCCCATCCCTCGAACAGAGATATTTAAAACCCGTGCCCGTATTCCATTGTAGTGTTACTAGTTATACCAAGTGGAAGCAAAATGCATCATGTTAGTGCGCTGCCAATTGCCAAGCCTAGCCCAATGTTTTGGGTTACCACCTGTCCTACATTGTGAGAGACAGTCCCCCTCTAGGCAGGTGTGTCCATACCAAAACCATAATAAATGTGAAATATCCTGTGATAGTAGGACATAATTATGTCCCATATGTTATGTAATAGTCCCATATAGTACGTATGTCCATATATAAAATACCTGTATGTTACAAGAAACAGAATAAGCAAGTAAATGAAATAGAATAAGCAACTACACTGCTACAACAATAAAAGCTTATATGTAGGCATGAAACTAAAGTACTATCCTTTGTAATGACCATGGGTATGTGTTGGCCCGTAAACTCAGATGTGTGCCACAAAAATGTCCCATCTAGGTCATATGGAAAGGTGGCAACCCTACCAATGGTCAGAGCATTCGCCCAATATCTGCCCATTCGTGGTCCAAGTCATCCTTGTCAGGACGGCCCATAGATGAACAGGTATTACCCGGGTCTACCAACCATGTCATGAAAGATAAGTATTTGTGTGTACCTATGTGTGTGAAGTACAGCATGTGGATGATCTGAAATGTTAGTGTAGACCTCACAACCATATTGGTCCCAGGGATATGTAGTGTACGCAATGTGTTCTGTTGACTGTGCCATGGGCCATCAACTAGAGAAGGGATGAATGTTGTCTGTG
>NC_056731.1:1155842425-1155894925 GCF_019279795.1 Protopterus annectens
CTATAATAGGAATGCGGTAGCATGACCCGTCTGATGGATGTGGCTACCACAACCCAACTACTTGTTTGGAATGCAGGGTCTCAGTTCCTATGTATCAGCCAGATGGGAGCAGAGTGTATGCAGAACACACAATTATGATTAATTTACTGGACAGGCCGCTGATTCCGTACAGTTGAATGCCATGCCGCTGCCTAATGAGCAGCCATTCCCAATACTGTAGTCCTGTAGTCCGATGTGATAGGCATTACAAGGTGGCAGCAGATTGTAAAAGGAACACACAATTATGAATAATTCACCGGACAGGCCACTGATTCTGTACAGTTGAACGTCATGTGGTCACCTAATGGGCAGCCATTCCCGATACTGTAGTCAGGAGTAGCCTTAGGTCAACTGGTGCCCTAGGCAAAGGGCACAATGGCACCCCCTACCACACCACCCAGTGCCCCCATCCTCGTCTGCCTACACCAAATAAATACTGGTAAAGTGCCCCCACTAAAGTGGCACCCTAGGTGGCCGCTTAGTTGGCCTATGCTTAAGGCTGGCTATGACTGTAGTCATGTAGTCCGATGTGATAGGCATCACAAGGTATGCCTAAGAGGAACACACGGATATGAATGATTCACTGGACAGGCTGCTGATTCCGTACAGTCGAACGCCATGCTGTCACCTAATAGGCAGCCATTCCCGATACTGTATTCATGTATTCCGATGTAATAGGCATCACAAGGTGGGAGAACATTGTATGAGGTACACACAAATATGATTGTGTCACTGGACAGGCCGCTGATTCCGTACAGTCGAACCCGATGCCATTACCTAATGGGTGGCCAATCCCGATACTGGAGTCATGTAGTATGATGTAATAGGCATCACAAGGTAATATTGTGGTCCTCGCTCACACCCAGAGGTGTGAGTGACAGATGCAAGCACCAATGCTGGTGCATTAGCAAGTGCGGGATCGAGCGGGTGTAAGCTTGTTTGGCTACCAGTATGTGAGTATTGCATTGGTTAAGCAATGTAGAGGCTAATCAAGTGTAAGAGGCTGTAAACAGAGGATATCATACAGCGCAGTCATTCAACAGTATAGGAATGTATCCCATCATGTAGATGTACATGTGAGTGTTTATGTCCAGCATATAGGTACATACATATATAGAGATGTATCAGGAACATACCATGTGGCAACAAAGCATTACAAACGAATGAAACAGGAAACACCAGCGACGCCTGTATTATGTAGTGGTGTTGCTCTATGTGATCACAAGACTTCCTCAGACAGACATGTGTCAATCATACATGCATATAGTTGTACATTGGCCATATACATCACTCTGTGCATGTAATGTACATTAACACAACAGTACCTGTCCAATCATTATGTGTAAACAGTACTCCTGCAATGTGCTGTGTGCAACATCATCACCATGATAAAGGTAAATGGTGTAACCATAGAGGGACCAGTACTGTTTTGTGTACAATGGGGTCATCCTCACATGTACCTGGACCATGTAGGAGTGATGTGCATACCAGGACCGTGCGGCTGATGGACAGTGGTGAGGATAACAGTAGTATGTTATGATGCATATTACAAGGGTTTCATGTGTCCAGTGGGCACGTGTGTGTAATGGACAGTTATGTATAGGGCAGATGGTGTCCTAGGAGCCGAATGGCCTTATGTGTCCGTAGGTGAGGGTCAGATGTTGGGGAAGGAGTGTAGGTATGGCCGTGGAGGATAGGTAGGAGCACAGAAATGACAGCATACAGGGTTGGTATATGACACATGTGGGGGGGATACACCCTGGATGGGGATGGATCTTCAGCATTCAAAAGCCCATGGGAACAGTGGGACGGAGGTTCCCAGCCATGGGCAACTGTCAGTGCACCTACACAGCTGCAAAGGAGGCAGTGCTGGGGGCTGTCCAGGAGGGGCAGCATTACCCTGTAAATGTGACATTCCACCTTTGAACTGGCATATCTGGCTTCGTAAACCCTTAGAGAGCCACCAATGCAACATGTCCGGGACCGCATGACAGCAGATATGTACCTGTCAGGTCCCGCTCCCAAGAGGGACATGCTCATCCTCAGTGGTGGTACCACCAGAAGGTGGTGCAGAGCCAACAGAGGCTGATGTTAATGGCTGGGCCTCAAATGTGCTAGTGCCTGGTGCCATGGTCAGCTGAAGTGGGACAGGAGGATCTGCAGGGACCTATCAACCCATTCAGCCTATGGTGTTGCATTTTAAACCCACATATGGCTTAGTGATAGACAACAGCATACAGGATTACCTACAACAGTATGCATAGATATCACCAGTAACCCAACACAACAGATGGTATACATTTGCAGAGGGAGCACAACACATGCATATATACCACGTGGCAACTGTACAATGTGTAGTAGACATGTGACCGCAGTTATGAACAGTTGCCCATCATTGGCTTGTCACTGGGAATCCCACACAGTGTCGGTCATACCACTGTTTCATGTGACACATGTACAGTCAGGGATGCGATGGCAGTAACACATCCCTATCATCATGTACTGTCTGCAGTTCTCACATCGTGCTTCTGCTGTGCACAGAAGTGTGTTCAGTGTGTAACACAGGAAACAAATGGTTGCACACACTGACCTGTTCACAGATGGCCCTACAAATGGGGTTCCCTCATGAACAGAGTACTGTCATGTCTGTATTTTAACATGCAGAATAGCCATTACCACACACATGTTAAACAGGCAGTAGTCTCAATGCAGCATAGCTATACTTACATGCTGTAGTTGTGTGGCACATCACCCTCCTGTCATTAGGCTATTTCCCACTGTGGAAAATGATTGAGGTACATCCAGATATCATCTGCAATGCCATGTCAGAACACCACATCCAGGTACCACTCACAGCTACTGTCATGGCCAGATAACATGTTTCCCTAGATAGTGTACTGTGTTTATCATGCGGATGGCTATGGGAACACCATCACAGCTGTACCACATGCAGTCAGCTAGAGGAGGACTGCAATAGGTGCAGATGCCATCACCTGACCATTTCCATCTGTTACAATACACATGCTGCTGCTGTGCAGGTGTACACCTTCACATCCACCAGATAGTGTGTGTGTGGGACAGGCAATGTACACCAGGGAAGGGCTTGGAGACTTAACCATAAGCATCATCTGCCACACGCTGAATAGTACAGGGACAAACCCCTGACTACTCATTACTATCACATGTGCATGATGTTACTACATGTGCCACAGAGGCAACTTGTTGCAGTGCTGTAAAAACATGTGTGTAGGTGAGGGAGTGCCATCTGCAACATATATAGTAGACATACATTAGGTGTGGCACACGTCAGTCCATGTGAATGGATGCCATTGTCACCACAACTACACTCTAATGGACATGCATTGACACCTTTGCCAGGGCAGCAAATACACAATGTAACTACTTAGTTTGCCAGACTGCAGTAATGCACAGGACCACATGCTCCACAGGGGATATCTGGAGGTTCTATGGGCTAGGGTATGTGAAAGTGCTTGACAACCGTTGGTATGCCAATGAGGTTTATACTGGGAGTGATTGTGGTTGGGAGCATCACAACCCACATGCAGACACAGGGTGCCAGTACTGTCATGCAGGTATACATTGCTCCATGGGTGTGTAGTGTTTGGCTGTGCAAGATGGCTGTACAAGGATGGGTGAGGGATAATCCTTACCATCGCATCACCCAACAATGATGTGCAGTGTGGGGGTGTAGTGCCTGCAATGTCCCACACAGATGGGTACTGCATTATCTGGCCTGACATCCTGGTTACCAATGTGTAGGGCCATAGCTTTGCAATGCATGCCATGTCTGTGTTTGATAGTCCTTCACATGAACATTGCCTGGGATGTGCATGTCCCACAATACTGTACAGTGACATGTATAGATGTACCTGGTTTGGCACACATGTAGTGTACACAGCCTGTTATACCCTGATATGCCAATACTGGCTTGGTGTGGCAAAACCTGCTTATAGTGAGCAGGTCAGCCCTGCATCTGCATGGATAGAATGGACAGATGTTCCATGGTGTCAGTGGCATGGGTCCATGGGAGGATGGCCTAATGGTTAAGGTGTTTGCCTTACAAACACAAGGTGCAGGGTTTGAGGCTCACAAGGGCTGATTGGTTAGGCTTACAATGGCTCGCAAGGGCACTTAGCCTAGTACTAACCTATGAACCTATGAACCTATGAACATGTGTACAGCATTATCTGGCCTTAGTGGATCACATATGTGGCACCACATATGTTGCAGCCATTCAGTGTGGAACATAGTGAAGGCATAATGTCCACATATATGTGCATATTGTACCACTGTATAGGGTGCCATGTCCTCTGCAGGCCACTGCAGTCACACAATGCCTACTATCTGTCCTCAATGTGCATGTTACTAGCAACATAGTGGGATATCCTAGGCAAGGTTGTATGTGCATGGCACATGGGTGCGGGACATGTACTGGGTACTAGTAGGGCTGCATACTTAGTTCACCAGCCCTTTTGCCAGATGCATGGGTATGGCTTGCCAACACAGTGCCATGGCTGACTGACAGCTGTACTCCTCGTGAGGTGGCCAATGTGTCATAAGATGGATACTATATAAGAAAACTACAAAACCCACTCCCAAACATATCCAATGGTAAGACAATCATGGCCACCTTTACACAGGCTGTGACAGACAAACACACACTTGCCATGTCCTGTATACAAACCCCTACCATATCACACTGCAGCAACATGTGTTTAGGGCATGTCCTACGGTGAATACTACAAAGCACTATACTTGTCTCACGCAAGCAGACACACACACACACACACACACACACACACACACACACACACACAGTTGGCATGCCTGGGATTAGAACACCGACCTAACTACTTTACTACACTACAGCATTACGCAGTTACAGAATGCGCTACCGAGATTACTGGGACACAGCACTCCCAGAGGTGTATTTGTAGATGGGTGACATCATCAGCCTTGATAATGGTGGGTATAAGAAATGTATGGAGTGTGAGCAATATAAAAGCATTACTCAGTCCTCAGGCAAATGGGGACACACACACACACAGCAAGTGTGGGACTAGAACACTGACCTAACTACTTTATTACACTGCAGCATTTCACAGTTACAGAATGCGCTACCAAGATTACTGGGACACAGCACTCCCAGAGGTGTATTTATAGATGGGTGACATCATCGGCCATGATAACGGTGGGTATAAGAAATGTATGGAGTGTGAGCAGTATAAAAGCATTACTCAGTCCTCAGGCAAACAGGGACACACACACACACACACACACACACACACACACACACACACACACACACGACAAGTGCGGGACTAGAACACCGACCTAACTACTTTATTACACTACAGCATTACGCAGTTACAGAACACGCTACCGAGATTACTGGGACACAGCCCTCCCAGAGGTGTATTTGTAGATGGGTGACATCATCGGACTTGCTAATGGTGGGTATAAGAAATGTATGGAGTGTGGGCAGTCTAAAAGCAATTTAGAGTCCACTGGCAAATGGGGACAGACACACACACACACACACACACACACACACACACACACACATGCCAGTACCAGGTACGGAACACCTGCCTATTTACAGATTACTATTACAATACTACATACTTACGAATCGCGCCACACAGACTACACATGTCAAGGCTGTCATTAAGACCTTCTGGGAATGCGGACATCAACAGGGATGCTGGCAGTTAAGATGTACATACCTGTGACCCTGTGAGTTTAAAGTAGGAATTCATCCTGACCTGGATTATGCCCATCTGTGAAATGGATGACTACTACCACTATACAGGGTTACAATGGCCATGCCCATACACAGAGGCACATAAATGACATAAGGTGTCACTGGGCATGCTCACACAGTAGCACAGGGCTGGTCGGAATGCACTACTATGTGTCCATCTACACATGGATATACTGGGTATGCTCATACTCCTAGTAGCACAGGGCTGACTGGGATGCACTCTGATGTTAAACACAGAGAGCCACAGTGGCCATGCTATTACAGGTAGATGTAAAGAACACATTGTAATGGGCTCTGGTGTTAGTAGTTGTCATTGTTAGCGGGAACGCTGCTCTACATATATTTGACACTGGTCTTTTACACAACATCAGCTGTCATTCTGGGATGACATGGCTAACAGTAGGCAGGCCTTTGTCACATATCACATGCCATTCCAAGGCAAATGTCCCAAACACAGGTTAACTCCCATACACCTACAGGACAACTGCATTGTTTTCTTATGCTAACCAGTGCTAGATGTGTAGCGTCTGTATTCACAGCTGGTCAATGTAGATCCAACAATGGGGAGTACTGACATATGTGCAGTGAGGAACACCTGGCTGATGTCTCTGTAGTACACAATAGCACTGCCACCATATACCTCAGAACCTAGCACTACCACCATATACCTCAGAACCAGACATGTGGGCCATAACACATGTATGGACTGCTCCAGGTGGTGTACCCACATTCATAAAGCCCACTCACATGTACTGACCAGTCCCCCCATGAAAGGCATCACAGATGAGCCATGTGCAGGACACCGTGTCACATGCTACATTCTAGGATGTAAACTGCAGACACCACCATGCCCTCGGATCACCAACAAGCAACCATACATGTTGCATGACATAGAAGAGTACACCATCATGTGACCCTTGACCTGTGTACTGTACTAAGCTCTACATCAACTGTAGAGAGTACACATGTACTGACACAGTTGCATCATGTGTTATGCAATGCAATGATACCACTGTCTGTGAGCAGGTCAGCTGTACACATACCAGGGGCCCTCAGTACTTTCAACCATTAGCAGATGACTTTTGCTGTACACCAGTACAAACCCTCATGTAAGGAAATGACATACATGTACCCGCTCTTGGTATGTACATGCCACACACACAACATACCTGTAAATAGCATAGCTGTTGTAGTCCTTTGTGCAAACAGATAGCTACAGCCATTACACACATGCACATGGAATGTAGGTCCATGGCTGCTGAATGATAACAGTACATAAGGTGTGATATCAATGTTGGCAGAGGTAACATCCCCTCTGTACTGGTCACCCATCATATCATACAACAGTCCATGTGTCATGTATGTCATTACACATATCCACCAATTTCAATGCCTACAAACATGACCAAATGTCAGGATTGTAGGACCTACACACCTGTGCACGTAGTGTTATGTGTTCAGATAACATGAGTGTGCAGTTGCTGATGTATGCAGGTAGCATGTATCCTAGTACATCATGCAGCTACAATGCAGCCTCAACATTGCTGACTGCATATGGTGATATGCTGAATGTACAGAAAGATGTACCACAGGTATGGACAGATGTGTTGAAATAACTAAGTGGTGGGCATCTTTGTAGATGGATGTTTGCTGTGGACAGCTCACAGGTGTGTCACAAGCAGTCCTACAATACCCTGTGTAACTGGTAAACAATGGTTTTGTTAATTGAAGGCTATTACACACAACTTAGACAGCGGTCAGGGTGACAGCAAAGGTAAATCACTTGACATCTGTTAATAGATATGATGTCTCTAGTGCATATATCAGCATTGTTGCCACAGGAAGCATCAGTATAGTTTGTAATGTGTGCAGTACTGCTGTACGTCTGATATACATAACATGAGCTAGGCAGGTCTGAGATTCACAGTACTGGCATGTGTGGTTGCGTGTGTGTCCATATATGTCACATATTGTGGGGAATACATCTCAGTTGTTACTCACTCTCCTGTACACTAGTGTACACATCTGTACAGACTGCAATGTAGAAAGCAGGACATAGGGAGGGGCATGTATCTCACACATGTGAGGTATCTGTATGTGCATGACATAGGTGTATTAATTACTGAATGCCACAGTGTGTGTATGTAGGGCTGACTGGTCCCTGGGGTGAGGATGTATATTACCATACTGAACTGATAAGACCCCTCCCACCATCCAGATGATGCATTCTACTATCCGTGTTGATGTCCCCAATCTTAGGTCATACTGACTACCTGTATATGTGTATTCTCTGTGGTGCGTCATGTGGGTGCACAGTACTGTAATGATGATTTGCACATAGGCAGGGGTCCTCATCCCTCAAGTAGCAACTGTGTGCAAGTGTGTGTTACTGTGTTGGTGAAGCCATGAGTGTGTGTGTGTGTGTGTGTGTGTGTGTGTGTGTGTGTGTGTGTGTTACTGTGTCACTGAATACATGTGTGTCAATACCTGAGTGTGTCGGTGCAGTTGTTTGTTGGCATCCTGCCATGGGAACGTGTATTACTGATTCCCAATGAGGCATCACACTTCTCACTGGCCTCTACTCTTGTAATCAGCTAGACCACTCTCTTACCTCACCACTCCATGTAACTGTACCTGTGATGTCACCCTTTATGGATGTCATGTCTGTGGCCACAGTAGCTTAATACACAGCTATCATGCTCTTGGAATGGTAGACGTGTTTGTAACTTGGGACATTCTCACTGGTATGTGGCAGCTACTCGGTGCATGCTGGTATATTCATACATACCTGTGAGTAGTCCACATTGACATATGGGACACTAACTGCAAACACTGACATCCACCGGCACGTGCAATTAGAGCTGAAGAAGGACAGCAGAACATTATGACCAACATGCAGTTACTGTTGTTATACAAGACACATACTGTTAACAGTATTGTACACCTGTACTACATGGAATATCTGCTGCCTGTCAACAGTCCTCAACATTTGTAAACTACACATATCATCCTAGTTTGTTCACCCTGTGCATCAGACCATATGAGCATGTCCCTGCACTGATGGTGTGGATGTCAGGGATGTGGCACTGGCATCATCATATGCACAGGGTGTTAATGTTTGCTGGAGGCCTAGGCTGCACTGTTGTTACACAAGACACATACTGTTAACAGTATTGTACACCTGTACTACATGGCATATCTGCTGTCTGTCAGCAGTCCTCAACATTTGTAAACTACACATATCATCCTAGTCTGTTCACCCTGTGCATCAGACCATATGAGCATGTCCCTGCACCGATGGTGTGGATGTCAGGGATGCGGCACAGGCAACATCATATGCACAGGGTGTTAATGCTTGCCAGAGGCCTAGGCTGCACCATTGGATGACATCATGTGTGTGGGTTTGGACCTTTGATCTAATTGGGCATGTGTGGATGTTATGCTTGTGTGTGTTGTGGTGCCCTACATATGTGTCTGCACACAGTTCTCCCATGTGTCTGGCCTACACATGGGTATTATTGACAACTGCAGACTGTACAGGCGGGGTTTTACAGTTCACAGTGTCCGGCCACAGACATGTGACCTGTGTCTGCCAGGGGTTGCATGGGCACTACCAGACAGAGGTGCAGATTGGGTACTGTCTGATGTCAATTGTCCACTGGAACCATGTCCCTGTTGGGACCATCCTGGGCCACGTGCATGTGGCCTGCTGTGTCATGGTGTGGACAGCACAGCACCAGATGCACTGCTGCTGCTACTGCCACTATGGGAGCGGGCATGTGAGGTAGCTCGTACACGTAGACCTGACACAGGTGATGTAGCAGGCCTATGTCAATGTGCCCGATGCCTCACTCCTACCAGATTTTCCAAAACAGACAGCTCATGCTCACGGATTGTCATGCCATTGTCAAGGACTCCAACCATGTCACCCAAATGTCTATCCAAAGCAACAGCATTCTGCTGTTGAGCATTTACCATTGCCTGGATGTTGTTTAAAGAATGGACAGCAGCCCTCTGTAGCCTCTGATCTTCTCTGTTGCGCCATTCAGCACATGCCTGTGCCTCAATTACAGCCTGAAACATGCATCTAGTGACACTAGCTGCTGCGCTCTGTCATGCAAGAGCATGTTGGCCAGAGGTCCTCCTATGAGCAGCACTGGCCACGTGCCTGTGTGGGGCACCACCAGTAGTTTGGCTGACACCATGGTGTGCAGGCACACCTTCCATAGCCCCAACACTTTCCTGTTCCAAGCTACCACATGCCAACTGTCCTTCCTCTATGGCCACTGGTGATGGGGTATGTGCAGGTATGGGATCTGTGGGCGGGGATGAGGTGGATATAGATGGAATGGCAACCAATGGCACAGTTTCAGCCCCTGACAACTCTGCTTGTGTCCCAGTCATATGTTCATTATCACTGCTAGAGTCTGTGGGGACACTAACATCAGATGTACCACAAGAGGGCAATGCACCTACATCACCTGTGAGGGCAGACAAGAGCTGTACATTACAATCTATACAATAGACACACACACACAGACACACATGCATGTGATGTGACAGAAGGCATGCAACATGCATGTGATATGTCAGACGGCATGCAGCGCAGACAATAATAGTGGTAGTTATCATACATCCCTGGGTTGCACACAATAGCATGCATGTGTCATAGCAGATGGCATGCAAATTACACAATCATAGTAGTAGTTAGCATACATCCCTGTGTTACACCATGTGGACCAGCACAGGTTAACAGTACATCTGCCTGATGTGTGGCATATGACCTTGATAACCACTTGTAGTATGACATGTGATCTGCTGATGTGTGCAATGACATGCATATATATTTAACACAATGGTGTCCTGTCAAATATACAGTGGGGCAATGGTGTTCCAACTCATTGTTGTCTGTCCGCCCGAGAGATATACTGCCCATTTACCTGATGTGCATGGCCATTGCAGGGAATCGTGATGCATCTCTAGTGCTATACAGTGTGAGTTACAGACAGGGTTCATAGCCATGACTGTGTTCAGATACAATACATATATACTGTGGAATGTGACCCATGTCACTGAGGTGTATACACACTAAACCATGATGTGGAAGTTGTGACACAGGTCACTGATGTGTATACGGATGACACCCCTGCACATCTGCAACCATATTGCTGCAGCCTGGCAACTATGGCCAGACATGGTGAACACATCCATACACCATGTCCCACATGACATCTGTGTACCACACACACACACACACACACACACACACACACACACACACACACACACACACACACGAGGAGCTAGTATGACATTTATGTCCAACACCAGCAACGGGAATGTACTGTATCTGTGGCCTGATGTGTATACTGTACAGGTGACTGCTGTCATGTCGCAACACCCTCAAGATGTTCAACACATCTTATGTGGTGGATTGATGTTACGCCTACACAAGATGTGTACACGCTTGTCGGATGTCTAGTGTTCCACATCTACAATATGACCATTATACAAAGGCCATGGTTGAACCACGCGTAGCCATTGTACGACAGGGTGTACACACAAGCACAACACGTCTACTGTGAGTGTTGCTCCATGTCTCTGGCCATCCTCCATGACCATGTGTGTACATGTGTTGTCCAAATTATTGTGATGGGCATCTATTTCAATTGTCTGTGTTGTCCCATATGACATATATGCTCCACTGACAACAGGGTTATGCAGATAAAGGGTGGTATGTGGGATATGTTTTCAGGTTAGGTAGGCAGTGTAGCAGCCAGGCCAATAGATATCATGGACAGGTCAAGATAGAACATCACATTGTGTGACATTCATAGCAGGGCTATGATCCACACTGGTGAAACCTGTGTGCTGGCCATACTCCAGCCCACAGTGTAGTACTGTTTGTATTCACCACATGTGTAGATCAACTCTGTAGTAAGTCCCTAAAGTGACCAGTATCTCCACCATTGTATGCATAGCTGTCAACACATCTGGCAATAAAGTTTGTGAGGATTCATGTCAGTGAGAGGATTCACATAGTTTGCAAGTGTTGCACATGGGAAGTCATTGTGATGCATTGCAGGTCTGACCTGTATATTGTGACAGGACCATACATTATGTGTACATGTTGTAAATGGCCACATGGCAGATAGAGTTGTGCGTTATGGTTCCTGATAAATAATAACACTGTCACCTGCAATGGGCTGCTGTCACAGCGGAACACCAGAGGTACCTAAATAGGAGTAACACAGCATTATGAGCATAATCCACCCCTGTATAAAGGCTACAGGGTGCAATTTGCATAACACATACACCAGTACATTAGACTATACTATGGTGTATGCACATGTGTGCATACACAGAGTAGCATACTATAGTATGCGGCATGTGTGTATACATGCCTTGCATATGCTGTTATATTACATATTGTATAGTGACACATGCAACTATATGGAATATAGTTGTTATAGGTGCAGTACTCACTTACCAGGCAACTCCAGGCTCAGTGGTTGAGAGACACACATCTCCACAATATCGGCTAAGGCTTGTGGATGTGGTTCAGCAGGTGTCCCCAGGTTGGCCAGTAGCTCCTCTGTATGTGTGAGTGGGGGCTGGGTTGGTGGTCCACCACCTATTGCACCTTGTTCCCTGGCGATTGCATTCACATGCTGTTTCGCCCATCTAATGAGGTCTGTACAGTGTCTGCACACCTGTTGGTATGTGCGGTTGTGGCCACCCACATCATTAACCCTCTTGCGAAGTTCCATCCACAGGGCATCCCGCTGCTGTGCATCCTGTGGCACATTACTGAACAGGATATCATGATTGTCGAGTAGGTATGGGATGAGGGACTCATCCTCCAAGCATGTAAAAGGGGGAAGCCTTGCACGCGACATACCCGGAAGACATAATGATGGAGACAGGTCACAGTAACTCACAGAGACATACAGAGCTACAGCTGAACATACATGTGTATTGCATTAATTAAGTTTAAATAGTTATATTTGCAAACCTACATGACACTGACTTGTTTGTGTCACACATATGTGACACTCAATGTTGAGTGGATATTATCACCATATATGTGTGTGTGTCACCTGATTACATCGCTCATACTCCATGTGGTTGCTGTCTTGATGTGGGCATGTCTGTTTGCTTGTACTGGTGTTCCTACCTATCAGCACATGGCTGGATGTGTCCACATTAATGCAGTCGACCTTGATGCAGTGTATATTTCACATATAAGGACTTACACTGCCTTAACAGACATGACCTGTGACCCTGCAGACATGCTCACATAAGGTTTTACATGTATGTGTTCTGCCATATACATTTACACAACACTGTACAGTGATTCAACATCCTGCCATGTATCACCCGTGTTGCACATGTGATACACATGGGACACTGGCTAGCCAGATGGTATTTGCAGGGATGGATATCAACTATAGCATGTACAGTCAAAGTCAACTGGTGGGCTATATGCCATGGGCCATGTATGAATCTAGGATGAAAGGTTACTTGGCAGTAGCCAAAAGGTGGGTCTGTGGGGCCAGGTGGAGCAGTGCCACATTACTGATCCACACGGTTAATGATACATATACCATGCAGTCATCACACTATGTCTGAGAGGGGAACGATGTGCAGCTTTGACGGACAGGAATGCATAGTATAGAAGGACTATGTCAAGTTTATGGGACAGGGATCTGTCCAGCATGTGGTAGGTGGATGTCCAAGAAGTATGTGTTCCAGATCAGGATGAGTACGTGTAGCATGTCCAAAATCACTGGGTTGGACATGGATCTATTCAGGGTATGCATCATGCTACATAGTGGAGATGGGGAATGGGAAGGCTGTTGTAGGCCATCTCCACATGGCCAATACCCCTTAAAGTAAATATGTGATCTGATATGGGTCACTTGAGTGTTCTGTATGGCTGGACAATGATCTCTATATTCATGAATGGCACCCTATCATTATTAGAGTTGCCACATATGACTACCTGGCAGGTGTGGTGATGTAGCTATCACAGGAAAGACAACTGCCCAGCTGCATCCCTCACACACAAGTGTCCATTATGTTGACCGCTGCCTAGGTGGTAGTTCATGTGTACAGGATTATTAACATAGGGGTGACAATGCGAGTCAGCTATTACTCCTTGGTCATAGTCATTCACATACTTCAATAGGCAGATGCCTTCTGTTTGTCTCTGAGGCATGGACTACAATGAGGGGGAATAAAATTCATTAATCCTGACATACTGTAGCTGCCACTGGTGCGATGATCATGTATTATTCAGACACCTTCTGTAGTGTTGGTTCTGACAGCAGTCCTGTTGCAAAAAACTCCTGTGACATAGGAATGTACATCTAGTATACTGAGTGTAGGTGGTACACAGTATGGGTGATGATGTCTTATGACCTGGCAAGGTTATGATATGCAGTGTGACATCATCCATACTGTCATCTACATCTATATGGCTGACATCACTTAAATGATCAAGGTTCATGGCCTTCCAGACCAGACTCAGCAGGGTAATAGTAAAGTACTTCCCATTATCAGTGGTGTCTCCCCCTTTGTGGGTTGTGATACCTGTTGGTGTGCACCATTCAGTGTGTACACAACCTGACATGAAGCTATGTTTTACATGATGTGTATGTGGAGAGCATCTTATTTGCCATGTGTGTATGATACAACCTGTGATGTGGACAGGTCCCATGCAGATTGAGTGCAGCTTGTACCTGCATAGTTGTGGGTACAGGGGCCCTGTGGTGTACATGGATATATGCTTGTGTACCTGTTGGGGGGAGGGGTCCATCTGTTTATGTTATCCAAGACCCTATCTGGATTGCTTATTCATGCTAAGCACTTGTTCAGGACTTGTAAGCACTATGCAAGCTAGTAATTACTTTAACCACTCAATCTTCCTCATTACCTACAGGTAAGGGTGAACAGGTTTTGTACATACTTTTCTCACTTGCTTAGAGTAATGTAGCTCTTGTACTCACTTTCCTCACTTATCTAGGTGAATGTAGTTCTATATTCAGGCATGTCCAAGAGTCAACTGCCAGTGTTCTCACCTGTCTATCTGATGAATCTGGACATCTTGAGGCAATGTACACATTGCCTCATGTACACAGATAAGCCTCTCCACCTACCATCCAACACTACAACCTGTGAGAGATGCACTCATCTATCCAAACTGGAGGTAAAGGTCTCTCCAACCAAGCCTGACCCTGACTGTCATGTGGAGTAGGTACACATTCGCACAACACCACACTCATCACATAAGTCTCACTGAATCTACCCCACAATTAACTGGGAAAACTACTCGTGTACCAACACATTAGCTCAATGGTTTCTGGAATTCATAAACACCAATGCCCTGACTCAACATATCCACACACCCACCAGGAAAAACAATATCCTAGACCTAGCCATTACCAACATGAGTGTCTGGTGCTCCACACGTGAAGCCAACTCCTTGTTGGTCCAATCAGACCATGTGCTGAACACCGTTGATATCCACATCCCGCACCTACCCCCCATTAATGGAACCACTGCATAGTATGTCTACAAGGCCAACTACCTGCTTCTTAAGACAGACGTGGTGGACGTCATGACACCCATGCAGATGGATAGTACTGTTACAACTGCTGAATCCTACACAAATGCACTCTATAAGCACTTACAGGAGTGCATGGCTTGTGCCATCCAAAATAGAACCAGGACGCTATACTCCTAATTAACTAAACTAATCTGGTGGTCCCTTGCCATAAACATATTGTACTACAGGAGGACGACACTGTTGCAAACAAGAGTACAATACCATGCATGGAGGAGCTCCCTGGCCAGCCTCAGTAAAAAGGTGAGGTCCCTTATAAGATTCTCCAAAGCTAGCACTGAAAACTATAACGTAACTAATACCAACAACAACCACAAAGCATTCTATAGCTATGTCACATATCTCAATGTCAACAACCAGATCTACTCTGGATTACAGCACAAAGGCACGAACATTACAGAAACAATTGCTATTGGCAACATCCTGGCAGATCCGTCTCAAAGCTGCACTCTCTAAAGGCAATATCACAGCATCCATGGGACCAGACAACATCCCAGACTGCATTTTACATGAACTTCAGATCGTACTGTCTCCCCACCTATGCACCATGTTCAATAATAGCCTCACATCAGGCATAGTGCCCCCTGAATGGTGCACAGCAACAGTTATCCCATTCCACAAAGGTGGCGCCACAATGGACCACGGGACCTATTTCCCTATAGTCCTGACTAGCCTGGTCTGCAAGGCTATGGTGCACATCATGGATTACTGTCACAGAGACATTGGGTACCTCCAAACATTTGACCCCTCCCTATTTGGCATTGTTAAGGGTGGACCATGCCTCCTAAACCTGGCGGACTTCTTAGAGACAGTTACCAAGGCATTAGATGAGGGTAAGGAGGTCCACACAGTCTACCTAGATCTCTCATAGGCTTTCAACACCATTTCTCCTTCTAGTACTATCAACATACCCATCCGCCTGAGCATTAACCCCTACATCATGTGATAGTTTACAAAGTGGCTCACGGACAGAATCCACACAGTGGGAGTTGCATACCCTAGGTCCAACTCTATACCAGTTACAACTGGTGTCCCCCAGGGCTCAGTCCTAGGACCCCTCATGTTCGGTATATACTTCTCTGATGCACAGACAAGCACAGGAGGGCTTTGGCTGAAAAGGTTTGCAGACGACTGCAAACTAGGGGACATAATTGTTTCCCCAGCTGTTACAGACACCCTCTGGAAGGGTCACACTGAGATGGATACCTGGTGTCAATATCATGGCATCAAGCTGAATACCTAAAAGTGCATAATCATCCCCTTTGGATATAACTAATTACCCACGGACTACCACATAGGTGCTAGTCCCCTACATACAGAAAAGGTAATATGGGATCCAGGAACCCCAGTAGATAGCAATCTCTCCTTCGATAGCCATGTTAGAATATCCTTCTACATGGCCCCCTTAATCTCTAATGGGTTCGCATCCAGATCAGAGAGGCCATTGTGACTCTACACATGTCATATTAGAGCCATTAAAGGATACAACACCCCATTTGGGATATACCTCACAAGACAACTCCAACAGCTTGGAAGACCACACCAGTACCACACCAAGAGGATTACTGACCTCAAACAGATGGCCTATGCAGCCCAACCTACGAAACTCCAGCTGTACTCAGTTGCATGCCGCATACTCACAGGTGATCTCTGCTTGACATATAAGGCCCATGTGCAACCCTGTATTGCTGGATATGCTCCACCTAAACAGAAGCCCCTGAGAGCCACATGCTCTAGGGATATACACCTAACCACAACGATGAGTAGGACATGCTGGATGGACAGATTCCTGACCCGGACACTCCCCATGCTTTAGAACATGATTCCAATGTACATCAGGTAGGGCCCCTCATGAGCACTCTTCAAGGGAAACCTTGATGTGTGGATGAGAGATAGACATGTACCCTGGGGATCACTGCAGTGGCTCTGTTGGACAGAGGCACGGGAACTATTGGCTCTGCTGTTCAGAGGCACAGGGAACCAACCTATAGAGGTGGCAAAAGCCAACACACGCTAGCTAGGCTTACAGATACCCTTAGTAAGACAGCCTAGCACTCACCTTTGCACATATTACATGTCTTATGCGCATGGATAGTTAAATAGCTCTTCCATTTTACTTTGCTATCATGCTGATAAACTGTCGGCTCACTAAAAGACATATGTATCCTGTTATTGTGTATTGTAAATGCCAATTGACATAATTAATGCTTGCTAACATTACAGTAATGCTATGTAGCTTGTAATACATATCTGCCTACAATACTGTACATTACACAGTTATTGGCACAATATCCCACAATGCAAAACATATTTGCACAGTGACCCAACCTTCCACATGTTATTCTCTGTAATACACCCATACATATGGCTACAGTTACAATATATCAACATATACTATCCCCTGTTATAACACATACGTGTTGGACCAGCCCTGCCACTGACATCGGCTGGTGAGGAGTATTTCTGTTCAAAGCCCTTATATAGCATCCCTTATGGTGTATGCAGTGTTTGCCTTGTGACCTACAGCAGTACACACAAATACTACAAGCGTTACTATGCTCAACAATACATCACTAGAAAATAACTGTTTCCACTATATGGATTGCATGCACTTTAAATACTACAGAAAAGTACTACATACACAGACATACTGACTGTTCTACATACCTTATTAATAACCCGAGGTGTCGTTAACTGTTGATTCAATCCTTTTCGGTTTGTGTTTCAATGTTCTTTGTAACATTCCGCTGGTATATACGGATGGTTTGAATGTGTGATAACACATCCTTTTCTAGTTACATATCGGTAACATGTGGTATCCTGTCCACCAATTGCTGTTCCAAAGTAGTTAATTAGATGCACATCAGCATTGCAGCTACTGCATTAGCCGATATCATGGCAACAGTGGTGTATAACTGAGTTCTCCTTTTGGGCATTGTCCGTTTGCCTTATTTTCAAGGGAGACGGCCTAGATGTGCTTTTGCGATATAGTTCAACAGCTATTTGGAGACACACAGAGATATATTAGCTTCATGACTCCAGTGGACTGTGTGTAATGGCTAGACGATTTAGTTCTACATGTGAGTACAGCTGCTATATTTTGGAACAGTGCTACTTCTGCAGGATTTATTTGTACCTGATACTTCTGCAGATGTTTAAGTCTGGCAAGGATGTTTGGCCAGCTCAAGGCCATATAGCTATGCATGAACTGTTATGTGGTGCACAGTGTGCTCACCAGACATCCTTGATTTGGTGTACAAGTGTAGCATACTGTGCTGTTACTTACTAATTGCTAACACATCCCGGTGTACGCACACCCCACTGAAACAGGATTAGTGCAAACAAACCCTGTTACATCAGTAGCTGTTCCATTGTATAACAGCAGCTATTTCACATAGGGCCATGTTAGTGTGTCTCTGACAAGGTATGTTAAGGCTTCTGCAGATGTCGTATAGTGTGTGAATGATTTGTGATGTTATTACATTTTGCATTGTAATATGTTTGGGTGTGGGGCTGATGGTGGGTGTGCTTAGCTTACATAATCGCTATGTGTGTGAGGATTCCTTCCCTATTTGAACACCTATCCTTTTGTGGAACAACATAATGGTAATTGCAGGCTGATTCATTAAGGCACTGTTATGTGGTTCCTGTATAGCATGCAGGTGATGTTAGTCCTTAAATCCCTTCGGTAATACATCTGAATGTAATAACGTGTTGCTACATGATAGCTGTGTATTTCTGTCATAGGTATTTGCAGTCATCGCAGTTGTGCTGGTGACTGACCCTCTTTAGCTAGGGTTGCCACCTTTTCATATGGCCATAGTGGGACCTTTCTGGGACACACATCTGATTTTACAGGCCGTCACAAACCCATGGCCAGTACAAGGGATAGAACTTTCCTTTCTTGCCTAAATATAAGCTTATTCTTGTAGCAGTTTAGTTGCTTATCCTGTTTTCTCTAACATGTAGGTATTTTAGATACAGAAATAACTATTGTATGCAACTATTACAGTACATATGGGACATAATTATGTCCTACAATCCCAGGACATTTGCCATGTTTAATATATTTGGTCAGGACACAACCGCCGAAAGAGGGAGTGTCCCTTGCAAAGTGGGACAGGTGGTAACACTATCATTGGCTCATGTCCATAGCACATATTTGTAATAGTGTATAGGCATATACTCTCCATATCCTTTGTTCATAAAGGTTGGTAATGGCGGAATGTGTGATTGCTATGGTCCATGTTATACATATATATGAACACTTCAACTGCTGTATACGGGAGACCTACAGAATCCTAAACCACAGTGTTCCGACGAACACAGTACCGGGACCAGACTCCCATACTTCACATTACCGACATCGACAGCAACTCGCGAAGGTAACATGAACATGGAACACACACATGCACACACAGACACACTGCTACCCAACACATCTAAACAAACCATCCTACACTACGTATGAGCAGGTGGCCAAGCCCCCCTACACCCCCCATGTAGGTGTCTGTGCCCCTCACATTACCCCCTACTTTAATATTCTGCATCCTAGGTTGTGCAAACAGACGCAAAAAGCTAACCCACAACCACACATTACAGTCCCACAAGAACGCACACCACACACAGAACAGACACTTACACACACTACAGCCCTAAGAAACACACTTACACACAGTAACCTACCCGAACCGCAACACCAGAAGCACTGACTAACTGTCCATTAACATTGTGAGATTACACCTCGTGCATCTGGTGTTTCGGTACTGTGTTCTTTCGGACCTTAAGCCTCGGGATTACGAGCGTCGGTATGTAAAGCAGTCGGTATGTGGTAGGTATCCCATTTATATGTACCTCCATGGTTATGTAGATGTTTTTAACCTATCTATATATCTACATATATATGTATATCCCCATATATCGACATATCTCTCTCTCTCTCGCTCTCTCCCTCTCTCTCTCTCTATATATATATATGATGATGTGTGTGTATATATATATATATATATATATATATATAGATATATATATATATATATATATATATATATATATATATATGTATATATATATATATATATATATATATATATATGTATATATATATATATATATATATATATATATATATATATATATATATATATACTGCAGTGGTGGTGCTGCAGTAGCGTTGTCGCCTCACAGTAAGATGCTGTTCGGTTCGATTCTCAGCTAGAGCGTCTTCTGCGTGGAGACATGCGTGAATGGGCGTACCTTTGTTGAAAGTTGTGCATCAGAGCTGGCAACTCGGTTTTTAAAAATCAACTGCCAATCATTAGCGGACAGGAGTTCCGCTGTGGCGACCCATAACCGGGAAAAGCCGAAAGGCACAACAACAACAACAACATATATATATATATATATATATATATATATATATATATATATATATATATATATATATACATACACACATACACACACACATATATATATATATAAAACATATGCCTTTCATTGGGTACATGCCGGTTTGTCCTATTTCAACACATTCCTACCTTTTGTGTTTTATCCTGTCAGTATACACGACTGCCATTGGTACATCTCAGGTAGCTTAGTGGTATGTTATTGTGATGAATGTGTACATGGTTGCATGTTCTAATCCTGGCAGAGATATCTTATCTCTCAGCGCAGGCACTGGTAGTACAAGGGTGATTAACGCACATTTCAGCAGTTTTGTGTTCCACATGTTTATTATTCTGTGAAGAATTACCTATATATGCAAGCTGTGTTTAAGGTATACTATGTAACATGTACACATTTGTGAAGATTCCTGTCATTGATACTCCCCATTATTTGGAACTACATCCCTGATTACATTATACAAAACCCCTCACTGACACTCCGGGGAATCCTTGCAGAGTGGGTGGTGAACAGTAGCTACACCCCAGGGATCCCGCAAATGGCTCTGCTCCACAGAGGGACAGTTAGTTAATTGATGGGGTGGCGACAGCAGACACATTTTGCCGATGCTTATGAGTGGCCTCGGCTCTTGGGCATGTACCTATCTATGTATCTATGAACCTGTACATATAGTATGGACACATGCTGATAGCTTAATTTACTGTTCAGGTATTGACTTACCTTGTGCCAATGGCAGTTGTGTGTACAATAGTTGAGGGATACCTATGTAGGATGCACACAGTAGACCACCTTTACATGACAATTTACAGGTGATCGTGTGTGTGTGCCATCCATGTTTGCTGTGTGTGCAGGTGGAGAAGGGTGTCAGTCCATGAGTGCCTACACTGTCAGTGTGTGTGCTATATGTTCCCTCTTTGCCAAGGCATGGGCATACTGGGCACGCCTCCGTCTGCCTACTGGGGCAAGCACAGTGTGTTCATGGTCTGAGTCCCCCTGTGCCTGTGGGTCCCCTGGCAATGGTGGTGGGCTGTGAGGGCCTTCACCATTCTGTCTCTGCTGCAGTTGTTTCTGCAGGATCATATTGTGTAGAATGGCACATACTATGAAGATGTGGGCACACGTTCCTGGAGAGTACTGCAAGGCTCCACCAGATATGTCCAATCAATGGAACCGTAATTTCAGCATCCCAAACATGCATTCTATGATGATTCTGGTTTCTGTGTGTGCCTCATTATGGCATTCTTGCATGGCTGTGTGTGCATTTCTGATGGGAGTCATCATCCACGGTTCCAGTGCATAGCCAGCATCCCCCCCAGCTGGCCATATGGGATGTCCCCCCTGGCAAATATCTGATACAGCTGTGAGGCATGCCAGATGTGGGTGTTTTGATAATGCCCTGGGCATTGCACATGACTTGGCAGTTGATGGGGGAGAATCCCTTGTGGTTCATGTAGTGCCTACCCTGCTCACCGGGTGGTGACTTGATGTGTATGTGCGTGCAGTCTATTGCACCCAGTACCTCCGGGTAGTCTGCCACATGGTGGAAGAGATGCATATTGCTGGCCAACTCCTCCTGCGTTCGGTGGAAGTATATGTGCTCATTGGCATGTGGTAACATGGCATCCAGGAACTGGTGGAGTACCCTGGATGCTGATGCCTATGAGATCCCCATGATATCCTCAGTTGGCCTTTGGAAGGTACCTGTGGCTATTATTCTCAAGCTTACACATACCTTCATGTCCACTGGGATGGGTTCCCCTCTGTTTCTTCTGGCTCTGAGGCATGGCCGGTGCAGCTCAACAGGTTGCTGTATTATGTCCCTGTCCACCCTGTAATGCTCTACTATCTCCAGATCATGTAGCCCCTGGTAGGTTACCCTGGGTCTGAACACTCGTCTCCTCCTCCGGTGCCTGAGATGTTGTCAGCATCATCCTCCACATCACCGTCATTCTCCAACACATGCTGGTGAATCAAAGCTATGACAGCCCCTAACATATACATATTAAAAGTTCACCGTCTGTATACACCAATGGTGCAGAGTGTCTGGGAATACACAAGTGTGTGTGTGGGGCTTTCACACCTTATACTATTGTGCAATCGAAGATGCTGGTGTAATTAGGTGTGTTTGTGCTATTCCAGCTGCAGGGTATCTTAATTACTGGTTTTACAGCAAGTACTGCTATTGTGGGGCCTTTGGGGTTGACTTATGCTTGTCTGCCGTGATTCATCTATTGCCCTTAACTTCTGTTTTCAACCCGATTCCTTCCCATTGTCAGGCAGGCATCCAGCAGCCGCCTTTCTTGTTTTGTGCTTCTACAACCCAGGATTGTGTTGGGAAATGTGTTATGTACCTGATCTACTGCAAGTTTGCTTTGTTCTACTGACAGTTCTCTTTTCTTTGCTGTACGGCACCTCCCCTTTCCTGTTCTGCAGGTAGCTGCTAGCAGCCTTGTTAGCTGTTGTCTATGGCCCACTGTGATTTTCTAGGTGTTAATTACTCATTTGTACTCCAATTACCATGCTGCAGCATTTCCTTATTGTCTTCCCATATTCTTCCTGTTTCAGCTGTGGTGTGCACTGTGCACAGCTGTTTATCGGGTTTCGTGTGCATTTTCATCCACGTTCACATGAACTTTCGGTTACCTTGTGTGCAGTCAGCTAAGCAAAGCCATGGCTACTTCTACACCCCTATCCTGCGGCTTTGCTTTGCAACACGCAACATGGATTAGCAATGATCCAATGTGCTTACAGCTACGGTGGCACGCCCCTCTCTTGATGTCATGTTTACCTCCAGGCCACTCCTCGGTGTTGTAACGCTACGCCATGTGGTACATCCTTACGCCAGCAGGGCATTTGCGATTCAGTATTACTTGACTCATTTGCATGGCTTTGACTGCTAATTCCTAGATACCGCACAGAACACTGTCACAGATCCTTAGCAACCCTTGCGCCATGGTTGTGGTGTAGCATGTGTGCCATTGATTATTATGGGGATATCATGAATTGTGTTACATTACAGTTTTATGACATCTAAATATATTTTCCTTGTGATCCCGTTTACACACCGATGCACTGCGGTTTTACTTTGTGTTGGTGTGGCCATGACATTAAATGTTATTTTTTATATGTTGTGCATGTTGTTTTATGCCACTAGTTATATATTTAGCCATCGGCATATATTAACATTATAATACGTAAGTTTGGTCCACTTTCATGGCTCCGATTTTATGTTTGTTAAAATGTAAATTGTTTTTTTTTGGTTTACATTTCTACATGCTTACGCTACGCCTGCACTACTTCATGAATTGCTATATACCTTCATTTGCATGCTACACTGCTGTGCATGGGGTAATTAGCATACATGCGCCAGGAACTGCACAGCTCTGGCATACACTGGTAGTGCACGTGGAAACAGCTCTTACCTGAATCACTCGGTGGCCATATTTGGCGCTAGATCGCCAACGCTACTCCGGCGCATGGCACAAGCTTCATGAATCCCGGGGATTGTTTTTTCAGACAATCAATTAGCTTTCCACCTTACAAGTCAGTCAATAATTCCTGCATGAGGAATAATGTCAATACCATGGCAAGGTCCACATATGCTCTATCTATTGCTTAACCTCTATCTACTGCTTTGGTTCCTTTTTCAAAAAATAAATAAATAAGTTAAAAAGGCAGGACCTTCCTTTGACAACGCTGAATTGATGAGGGTCATAGGTGAAGAGATTTTCTTGCCCAGATTAATGAGGTCTGAGTTAATAAGCCTCATAGCTTTACATATGAGGCTAGCAGGACTAATGGGTCTGTAGTTACTAGGGTCTATGGATGGGCCACACTTGTATAAGGGAATTACATTGGATGTTTTCCAGGCTTCATGAATGGAACCAGTGGAGAGGCTAAGTTTAAAGAGGTTAAGTGGGGGTTTGGATAGGTTATATTTAGCAGTGATAGATCAGGCAACATGGTGCACTAACAGAGTCCATGGATGTGGTCTCTTAGCTTTTAAGAGGGCGAATAGAATTTATACCATAGTAATTAAAGGGGTGGCTGGAATTCTGGAATATGTAAACTAGTTATAATTGTAGGTGGAATAAAATTCAAACTAAATTTGTCGGTTAGGATATTAGCTATTCCCTCAGAGTCAGAGTGCACAGTTTTATCGTGGTGGACTAGCTCCAGACTTTGTTGCATACTAGTTCCTAACTTCCTGACATAGTTAAAAAAGATTTCTAGTTATTTTGATTTTATTAGCTATTTTAAGTTCATACTCAGTTTTGAGCTTCCTAATGGTTCTCCCTAAGTTCTTTCCATAGCGAGTACCAGGTCCTCTCTGTCATGATAGAACTTTGTCATGTTAACATCTTAGAATTTGTGCTTCTGCTTTCTATCTGGCAACTCAACCATTTGGTTAACTTCATTCACCTTTTTCACAATAATGAATGGTTCCTAACAGGTCGGTGTCAGTTTGTTCTGTCTAACAAGAATAAGCACCATCACCTGCTGCCCAACAGTATATTCTCTGGCTGTCCTGCCATGCCAATGCTTTGGCTGCTGTTCTTGTGTCAGGCTCTCCTAGGCCATTTCCATAAGCTCACTAAGTCTAATCCTGAAGTTTATGATATATGCTACAACAGACTCCTTGAAGGAACCACATTCACCTTGCAGTTTATCACAAGTTGAATCCTGGGGCCTTCCTCAGCCACTAACTATGCAGCAGCTCAGATGCAAACATCTTGTGGATTCTTTAGTAATCTCCCTGTGTACTAAGAAAAGATGGGGCAGGTATTTTTCTCCGTCCCACTTGAATTGGTCTTCAAATGCTTTAACATAGTCTTCAGTGTAAAGTTAAACTTCTCCGTGAAGTCACTGGTCTGTGGATAGTAGGGGTTGCCTTTAAATGTTTACCCCATAACAAGGGTGGCTCATGGTATCAGATTGCTGGGCTGCAGCCCCCCCCCCCAATTCTGTCAAAAAAAGTTTAGAAGTTGTTATTTTTACATACTAGTAGCATTGTGAATTGCAAACTAGTGTGTAATGTGAAGGGTGCAATGAATCACAGAACTCGGTGCTGCACGTGTTAGTGCTCGAGTTCTGCTTTTAAAAAAAAAGAAGAAAAAATATTTTTCTGTTGCTGGACAGTGTTAAAAACAGTCCAGATTAGGAATACTGGAGGTATCAATAAAGATGCCCAGAAGTCATTGGGGTTTTAACTGCAGTAAATTAGAATTTGACTGGGTTGTTAATTCAGCAGCCACATCACATAATCTGAGTATGTGACATAGCTGCTGATTAGTCCTCCTGTAGTTCTCATGTTCTCTTCCTACATTTATTAAGTTACAGCGAATTTGTGAGGGTCAGAGCGAGTTAGGTGGACAGATGATCATAATTGAGAAACCAGGACTGAGTGGATTATTATTAAATTTGTTAAATCGAGACTTCTTTGGTAAGTAAGAGAAGCCAAGGATTCCTTGACAAGGAAGTTTTTTTTTAATCAGCTTAAAAATATATAATAAGAAATCATTAATTAAGTTCTCAGTATATTTTTTTTGGCAGTGCCAACCAGATACTTTCTGCATTTTTGTCCGGCAGGGTCAACCAGATACTTTCTGTATTTTTTTTTCTGGCAGGGTCAACCAAATAATTTCTGCATTTAAATATTATTTCCTGACAGGATCGACTAGATACTTTTTTAAGTGGTGCAGGAGTTGTATAAATTTTCTTTCTGCCATCTTGAGCTTGTAGTCTGGCAGGGTCAACCAAATAGTAGTAGAAGGCTGAATTTGCAGTGAGCTGGTTGTTTTGGTGGGCTGTTGATGACTTTCTTTCTTTTTTCTTTAATATACTATCCTGGCAGGGTTAACCATATACTAGGTAGGCAATGTATTTGGGGTACTGTTGATTTTTTTTTAATATAATACACTGGCAAGGCGTTGTCGCCTCACAGTTAGACGTTGCCCGTTCGATTCTCAGTTAGAGCGTCTTCGGTGTGGCGACACGCGTGAATGGGCATTCCTTCATTGAAGGTTGTGCATTAGGCCCGGCAAGTCAGCACATAAAAATCTACTGTCAATCATTAGCGGACCGGAGTTCCACTGTGGCGACCCCTAACCGGGAAAAGCCGAAAGACACATAATACACTGGCAAGGTCAACCAGATATTAGTGGCCTGTGTGTTTTGGGGGCTGTTGATGACTTTCTTTGTCTTTAATATATTATCCTGGCAGGGTTAACTAGATACTAGGGATGCAATGTGTTGTGGGGGCTGTTGATGGATTTTTTAAATATAATATTCTGACAGGTTCAACCAGACACTAGGGAGGTAATGTGTTTTTTGGCTGTTGATGGATTTATTTCATATAATATCCTGACAGGGTAAACCAGATACTAAAGAGGTAGTCTGTTTTACCTGTAGATTTTTTTTAAATATAACATCCTGGCAGGGTTAACCAGATACTAAGGAGGCAGGGCCTCCGAGAGAAAATCCGGGTCCCAGTACAAAGAAGGCGTGTGGGCCCTTATACAAAATTCTACACACATGTAAGTGTGTATATTATTATTTATTTCTAACAATCGTAAATTACATTGATATAGTTAGATAAGTATGTATAGGTATAAATGTAATAATAAAGTAATATATTTATAATTTATTTTATTTTATTTATTTTATTTTACATTTGTTAACCGGGCTAGTCTAACTGGATATATTTCCATTTTCAGTAGAGGCCCGGGGAGAAAAGCTTCGGCAATTATAGAACTTAAAAATTAAAAATGAACAGAAAGGATTATAATAAAAGTACAAAAAGAAATACTACCTAGAAATAAAAAGTATGCTGTACAACAAGTAATAATAATATAGAGTAGGAAATTACTCTAATAAGTTTAATACTTATACCAGAGAGAGTTTATCAGCATATTAATTTAGGAGCATCAGTTAGTCTATCTTAGAAGGAATTAGCATGTAACAATCCATTACGAGTGTTAGTAATTTAAGGAATTAGCATGTAACAATGCATTACGAGTGTTAGTAATTTAAGTAATTAGCATGTAACAATCCATTACGAGTGTTAGTAATTTAAGTAATTAGCATGTAACAATCCATTACGAGTGTTAGTAATTTAAGTAATTAGCATGTAACAATCCATTACAGTGTTAGTAATTTAAGTAATTAGCATGTAACAATCCATTACGAGTGTTAGTAATTTAAGTAATTAGCATGTAACAATCCATTACGAGTGTTAGTAATTTAAGTAATTAGCATGTAACAATCCATTACGAGTGTTAGTAATTTAAGTAATTAGCATGTAACAATCCATTACAAGTGTTAGTAATTTAAGTAATTAGCATGTAACAATCCATTACAAGTGTTAGTAATTTAAGTAATTAGCATGTAACAATCCATTACGAGTGTTAGTAATTTAAGTAATTAGCATGTAACAATCCATTACGCGTGTTAGTAATTTAAGTAAGAATAGGAGGAATAAGAAGTAAAAGGAGCTATAATTAGTAAAAAGCAAATGATTAGTCAGGGTTGCTGCAGGGGCATAACCAGTGTGTTTTGAGGTATTTTTTGAGGTTATGTTTAAAGAGAGGCAAGGAAGAATGTAATGTTAGTTCATTGGGCAGTAGGTTCCAGTTTTTTCCCACTGTGTTAGAAAAAAGAGAGTCTCCAGCCAGGTTGTTAGACTTGCATATGTAAGCAAGCAGTTTCTTAGAAGAGCGCAGGGAATTCAGATTTTTGTAAGGGAGGATGAGATTGGAAAGTATAGGAGTGCTGTTGGGTTGGTAGAAGATCTTGTGGGCAATGGTGAGTTGGGATACTATCAGTTGGTTTTGAAGTTCAAGCCAGCCTAGTTGCCTTAGATTCAGACAGTGGTGGGTTCTAAAGGGATTGCCAGTGGCAAATCTGGCGATGTTATTATAGGAATTTGTTAGTTTGGTAAGATTATTTTTCTTTAGGTTAGTATATATGGGTGAGGCGTACAGAAGCGTTGAGATTAAGTGGGAGTGAGCAATTGTGGTTCTAGCTATAGGAGTTAGGAAAGGTTTGATCCTATATAAGAAGCCTATTTTTATGTTGACAGTTTTGATAGTGTTATTTATATGGCTGTCAAAAGTAAGGTTATTGTCAATAGTTATTCCAAACAGTTTAGTGGTTGTGTCAGGCAGTATAATTGTGTGATTATTGGAAATAACTGAGAAATCTATGGGCGAGGATTTGTTGGTGGGTGTAAAGAGAAGGAGCTTAGTTTTTTTAGCATTGAGAAGGAGGCATCTATTTGTAAACCATGTTTCTACTATGTTAAATACATTCTGGGTTAGAGAATGTAGTTCTGAAGGGGAGTTTGCTGCGCATACTAGCGTAGAGTCATCTGCATATTGTATGCAGGTGGCTTGAGGGATTGCTATGTGGAGGTCATTGATAAATAGTGAAGTCCTAGAATAGAGCCTTGGGGGACTCCGAGGGTAACTGGCTGAAGGGATGATATGTTGTTTTGTCAGAGAACTGCTTGTTGCCTATTGCTAAGGTCGGACCTGAACCATTTAATAGTCTGACAGTCAAAGGAAAGGGATTCTAGAATGTTGATGAGAAAGGCATGGTTGACCATGTCAAAAGCTTTTGAGAGGTCAATAAAGAGATCAGATGAGAGATTATTGTTATTACAGTTTCTATTGATGGTATCTATAAAAGATAGTAGGGCAGTTGTGGTACTGTGTGATGGCCTAAAGCCATGTTGGCAGTTTGCTATAATGTTATGTTGAGATAAATGATGTAGTAGTTGTCGGTGAATGCATTTTTCCATTATTTTAGCTAAAGGAGATAATAGAGCTTTTGGCCTGTAGTTAGAGTAATCATTTGAATTGCCACCTTTATGAAGGAGAATAATATGGGAGATTTTCCAAATATCTGGAATGGTTCCTTCCTTAATGGTTCTGTTAATGAGGATGGATACAGGGTATGCAATTACCTTGGCTGCTTTTTGCAAGTATTCTGATGGTATTTGGTCAGCAGAAGGAGTACAAGGCTTAAGTTTTTGGATGAGTTTACAGATGAGAGTAGTAGAGATGGGTTGCAGTTTAAATGTTGGTAGAGAAGCTGATACAGTGGTGAGAAGGCTTGAGTTGTCTGGGATTAGTTGACTGGCTAGTGATTGAATGGTCTCTGTGAAGAAAGTATTAAAGATATTGGCAGTTTGCAGGGGGGTATTAGGATCAGCCTCAAGAGGGGTAGGTGTGTGAGAGTGTTCTGGGGAAAGGAGTTTGTTTATACTGGACCAACATTTTTGGGGATTGTTCTGATGAGTTTGCTGTAGTTTATAGTAATAGTTCTTTTTATCCATAAGTATTGCCATTTTTGTACTATTTCTCAGTTGCCTAAAGTTTTGTTGATCAGAGATATTTTTGTTAGCCCTCCACTTAGCCCAAGATTTGTTCCTCAGTAAAATTTTCTGTCTGGTTTCTTTAGAAAGCCAGGGGGCTGGTTTGGATTTCATTTGGATAGACCGTTTAGGTGCATGTTTATCAAGGATGGATAAAAAAGTAGAGTTTAGATATTTTATAGCCTCTTCAAGTGGTAGAGTTTTTTAAGGGTTCCAGTTACAGGCACTAAGTTCATTTTGGAATGATTCTGGGCTAAAGTGTTTATTGGACCGTGCAATCCTAAAAGTGGAGGGTTTAGGCAGATCATGTTTTTGTCTTATGATGTAGGTCAAAGTATGATCACTTAAATCATCTGGGAGCGTGCCTACCTTATAAGCTTGCTCCTGTCTATTTATAAGTATCCAGTCTAAGGTACTCTCTTTTTTTTGGTTTGTTAATTCTGGTTGTGGAGGTGATAGTTTGACTAAAGCCATGGAGGTTAATGTGAGAGGTGGGGTTATCTGCATTGACACTTTTCCAGTCAGTATTAAAATCACCTAGTATTATTGTTTCTGGGGGGAAGTTGAGGATACCCAGTTTAATATAGCTTTGATTGTGCTGATGTTATTACCGGGTGGTAGGTAGATACAGATGATGTATAAAGCTTTGCTTGGGTTAATTTGGAGTTTGGTGACCAGGACTTCTGCATTACTATCCTGAGGAGGGTTACATGGTAGTGTGGAGATGTGAAATCCATCTTTGAATAGAACTGCTACACCCCATCCCTTACATTTTATCTGGTCTTGTCTAACTATATTATATCCTTGGGGGATAATTTCATTGTCATTGGTCCCTGGTTTCAACCAAGTTTCTGTCAGGCAAAGGATATCAAAGGAATGAATATCTAAAAAGGCATGGAGATGGGTTACTTTATTGTTAAGACTGCAGATATTCAGATGTCCTATTAGGAGTGAGTTGGGGAGTTTAGGCTGGGTAGTTAGGGTAGCAGAATTGGCAGGGCCAGGGTTAGGGTGGATGTCACCATCTAGTAAGGCAAGATTGAGAGGTTAATAGTAAAAGACGTTTATAATAGTATTTATTGTCTGCTGAACAAAGGTGCTTTCCTGGCCTTTTTCCTAGCAAAACTCTGAATTACATAATCAAAATTAATCTTTTTTGCTAGATCAGACTCAATACTGAATCTTGCCAAATCTACTAGTCGCACTTGACATAGTGGATCTTAGAACATTTTTTACCAGCTTTAGCTTGCTGAATGAGTGCTCTGCAGAGGTGACAGTGGCAAGAATTCTCAACAGAATACGCAGACTGGCACATATATTTGGAAAGAATCCTTCCAGTTTGTACTTTTTCAAGCAATTCAGCAGCTCCAATGGGCTCAGCTGGTTCTCTCCAAAATTTGATTGATGAACAGCTGGCAGATGACATCTCCATTATAAGATCTTCACTGATATCAGCAGGATATTGATTTGCCAGTGATTTTGATTTTTCTTTCAGCTCATCTACAGGAATTGTTAGGTACTTCCAGAGGAAGCTGAACTTCTCATAAATGTTCACTGCAGCATTGAAACGAACTGTGAGTCCAACAATAACATTATCCAACATTACATAGAAAACAGACTTTCTGAAATACGCGTCTTCAGGGGAGTCATCCGTTTTATGTTGTTGTGACAATTTGGCATCTTCACCATGGAACCTCCTTTTGCGTTTTGCATCACCACGACTTCCAGACAGTTTAATTTCTATGTGTAAATTGGACGCAGCATGCTTAGCTTCACTCCACATACTTTTCCAGCTGTTGCAGAGATCTGTCAGTTTTGAAATCAAGGTTTTTATGTTGGACACTTCAGCATCCAGTGTTGCATTTCTGGATTGGATAACTTTATTACAGATATCAACTGGAACTAATATTTTGTACCATACAACAGACATTATCACACAAACGAATGATGTTACATAAGACAAAGCTCCATTAATCTCTGTTCTTGTTTTGGCAGTTAGGTTCAGCTTCAAGAAGTCTTCTAATGGTAATTTGATGCCAGGCAGATGGGCTACAAAGGGCTTCATACTTTTAACATGGTCTGACCACCGTGTGCTAGATATGCCATGAAGAGAACAGCCAATATGATTCTGCAAAATTTTCCATGGATGTGGACTAGAGCTAAACAAGTTATAAACAGTTTGTATAGTTCCAAAGTATGTTATGGTTTCAGGAATACATTCTGCAGCATCATTTCCACACAAATTGAGTGTGTGGCATCCACATGGAGAAAATATAGCAGTTGGACATTGCTCAAGTATTCTTGCTTGTGCACCTTTATATTTTCCTGACATATTGGCTGTATTGTCATAACCCTGTGCTCAGCAATCAGAGAGTGGAGTATCATGTTCGTTCAATGTATCTGTAATCATCTGTGCTATGTCAGATCCGGTTTTGTCACTGCAGTCAACTTCTTCTTCTTTCGGCTTTTTCCGAATAGGGGTCGCCACAGCGGATCACTGTCCACTCAGGATTGGCAGTGGAGTTTAACGGTGTCGAGTTGCCAGCCCGGCACCCAACCTTCCACAGAAGGCACACACACACACACACACACACACACACACACACACACACTCATGCCTATGGCTAATTTAGTGTGTCCAATCCACCTACAGCATGTCTTTGGGATGTGGGAGGAAACCGGAGCACCCAGAGGAAACCCACGTGACCAAGGCATCCCAGCTGAGGATCGAACCGGAGAACCTCTTGCTGTGAGTTGGCAACGCTAACTGCTGCACCACCGTGGCCATCCTTTGTCACTGCAGTCAACAAATTTCAGAAATCTTTCTACAATTTCAAACTGGGATTCATTTTGAATTACATAAAGTGGCAGGAATGTTGTCTGCTCAAATGAGATGCATCCGGTGTGGAATCAACTATCACTGCAAAGTACTTTGCAGTCTTTCTGTCCTGCAAAATGTGTTGTTTCACAAGATCAGAACATTCAGCAATTAACTCCTTTTGAGAATCAGCAGAGATATAATGCACTTGAAGTCGTTCCCCCTTTTCTTGTGACTCTTTAACTTGCAACACATGTTCTTTTATAACTGAATCCCAATGAGACAACAACTCTATTAGCCCCAAATAATTTCAATTGTCCTTGTCACCAATGCTCTGTGAACAACTACGCAAAGCAAGCCCACGTTCTCCAAGGAATAGTATAACATCAATGATTTGTTTCATAATGTTGCACCACTTAACAGATTCTGTTGTAAATGATGCCTCTAAGAGACTTTCAATGCCCTTATCAGAAGACAGGCGTCTTTCTAATTCTCGCCAAGCCAGATAGCATTGCCTATGACTATTGCTTTTCTCATGTTCTGGTATGCGACTACATAATTTTCTCCACTTTCCAGCAGCTGACCATTCTTCTGATGATGCAAGCATAGACTTGGATGCAGAGCGAATGTTGCAGCACAGATTGTTCCAAAATAATCGGCAGGGAAAACAATATAATGCTTGTTTAACATCACTCCAGACAAGCCATTCAAATTTTGCAAGGTTATTCATATCTTTGGGAAATGTTTTAGGATTGCCAATATGACCTTTCATAACACAGTTTTCTATATCCAGCTGAGAAGTAACCTCTGTTACAAGAAGTCCAATGTCAATTCTAATGTTACTCTTTTCTTCACGATGGCCAGATTCTGTAGACATTGACGTACTCATTGCCTCACTTCTCTTTTCATCACTAGCATTCACTTGTTCCTTCAAATCTCCTTTTTTCTCATATCTTCCATCCTCCAAATTCACATTTGCGGTATCCACCTTTTGTGCAAGAATCACATTAGGGTTTGCTTGATCTGATATTTTTTAAAAATCCAAACTGCCTTCATGAGATTCTGTCCTTTGTTTCATTTCTGCATTTGGCTCACCTTGTTCTAAATCTAAAGTTTCATTTTTGTCTTGTTTTGCATTTAACGCCAACTTGAAAGAGTGTTTGCAGTCCTTTTTTATTATTCTCATCACGTTTTTATTTTTCTTTATGTTTTTGAGCTCCAGATTTTTGAGATGACACGTTTAAGGCCGGTGCCTGAAATGAAATAGAACACAGAAATTTGTCGTATTGCTATCAAGAATTTTGTTAGTGGTTCTAAAGTTAGGACAATATTTATTGCTATTGATTTCTGCTAACCGTCAAGCCGTTTATAGTCTCAAATCTTTCGATAATGTAGTCAAAAAGGCATGCGATGTCAGTGGGTCCTTTATGCTACAATTACAGCATTTACAGGGAACCTTACCTGTGGAATTATTCCCTCCTTCGCTTTCCTGTAAAGTCTTCTTTGCAGTCCATGATGAATCAGCATGGATCGTGTCCCATTTTCTTCTTCCTCCCGGGATTCGGCGGGAAAGCAAGGAGGAGTAATCTGAGCAATAAGTTTGAAGCTAGGAATGAACACGTGAGAACACTCATTGATAGTCACTTTCACAAGGTTTTGTTCATTGAATCTTGAATGCACCGTATTATGTCACTCAAAAGTATTTTACCATTCTATTGCTTTGCGCTCACTCAATACTTCACGATCTTGTAAGCAAAAGTTAAAGCGCCATTCTTTGTCTTGGTTTGTAAGGACATCTCCTTCTCGAGACAACAACACGTTTCAGTTTTTGTGATGTTTCTTGGGCTTCATTTGGGCCCCCTAGAGCTTCATAGGCCCTGGAGTGATGTACCAGCTGCACCTCCCTCTCCTCGGGCCTGTAAGGAGGCAATGTGCATTCGGGGCTATTGATGATTTTTTTAATATAATATCCTGTCAGGTTGAACCAGATACTAAGGTGGCAGTGTGCTTTGGAGGCTGCTTGACTATAGATGTCTTTTTTCCTAATAAAATATCCTGAAAGGGTTCAAACAGATACTAGATATACTGTGTGTTTTGGGGGCTGCTTGTGGACAAATGTTTTTTTTAAACTAATATCTTTTTTGCAGGGTCAGTTAAGATAGATTAGCATGGTATGTGGCTGTTTTGTTGTCGAAACTCTAGCCTTGCATGACTAAAGTATGTATGAGTGAATTGAAGTAAGATCACCTGCAAGCTCTTGACTATGTGATGCGAAAGAAATACAGTAATATAATCATTGTCTTCTTTTTTCATTATTTTAAATCTTGTAGGCTCAAAGCAGATATTGTGGGTAGGCAATTGAGCTGGGGGGCTATACCTAGTACATGTGAATGAAATGATTGGCCTTACTATTGTACTTCTGACTTGTTTTGCAAGAGTAACATGCATCTGAGTGAAGTAAGACTGACCACAAACTCTGAACTCTGGCTATTGTTTGTGTGAAAAAATACATATATTAATAACAATGTTGTCTTTTATCCTTTTTTTGTCTTTTAACCTCACAAGATCAAATCAGATACTGAGGGTGGGGTGGGCAATAGCAATTGGGTCTATGTGTGACTGAAGCAACTGGCCATGTTGTTTACTATTGCTGTAATTCTGGTTTTGTAAGATCGTACTTGTTGTCTGTACTTTCAGATGAAAATAAACTAATTATTAAATGTATGAGTCATTCTTAATGTATGTTATTTTATATCTCTTCATGTACATACTGAATGTTGTTGTGTCTTTCGGCTTTTTCCCGGTTAAGGGTCGCCACAGCGGAACTCCGGTCCGCTAATGATTGGTAGTTGATTTTTACATGCCGAGTTACCAGCCCTGATGCACAACCTTTAATGAAGGTATGCCCATTCATGCATGTCATCATGCAGAAGACGCTCTAGCTGAGAATCGAACCAGACAGCGTCTTACTGTGAGGCAACAACGCTACCGCAGCACTGAATGTCTGTTTAAAAATCTTTGTAATATGTTAGAGAGCTTTTCTCCCCAAACATAAGCTGAAAAGGTTTTTTGACTAAAGACAGTTGGATAAACCTGGGTAAACAAAAATAAAAAAAAATGAAATTTGTATTTGTGTAAGGAACACATAAGTAGTGACTAATATTTCTGTTAACTAAATGAAATTAATGCAAGTATGTAACCTAACTGTTACTATTATTATTGAGCAGTTATTTTATGTAAAATGGCAAGCATGATCAGTGTTGTTCCCACTGTAAAATATCTCCTCCCCGTGAAGTTAACCCCACCTCTTTCTAGTTGGCCCCACCCAATTCAGGTGTCTCCTGCAGCCCCCTTTTAATTTGATGTCACCAGCCATCACTGCTCTACAATATTTTATAAGCAGTCCAACACATCTGTCATGAACTTGTCACCTCTGTTAGTATTTCTCTAAGAAAACCTACCCTACTGAAAAGACCTAGAAAGGATTTTTTACTTTTTGTGCATCAAGGGAACACAGATTTACATCCTTTGGGTATCTAGTAGCATGGCCCACAAAAACAGGATACATTTCTTACATGTAGAGCCTAGGGTACAAAGAGATCCCACAATGTCCATAGTTACTGGAGATCATTGTGTGTATTGTATCTAGTCAGCACTGTAGCTAGATAGCAGGTGCATATAAGATACTGAGCATGTGCAAGATCAGCGCCATTTTGTATAGTCAGAGTGAATGTGGGCATGAATGGAAATGCACATGCAAGTGTGTTTGAAGTAACACGTCAGTCAGTTAACTTAAATGTATGTTCCAGTTACAGCTCCTCATGTGTTTATGTACAATAAACAACTAGAACCCATCACAGTGCCTCAGTGTCTCATTTGAATACAAGAGACATGTAGCATGTTGTCAGAAGTGGGATCTTAAGTTAAAGAAGTTCTCAAATCATGAGGAATGAAGTTAGAAGTGGAGAAATATAAAGCAGCCATCTCAAAAACAGGTCAGTGGTTATTCAGAGGTACTTAAACTCGTTTAAATGATTTTTCAGTTACCAAATAAGTGGTGAAGCATTCAAAATATTCAAAATAATTACCAAGATAAACAAAATGTCTGAAATTGTGACATACTGATCAAAGTATTTGAAATAAATACAGAAATGTTTGAAATAATTTCCAAAGTGTTCAAAAAGTATGAAAAGGCTTAAATGACCACATTTTTTCACAACATGCTACTTTTGCACATTAACTGAAGCATTCGAAGTATCCAAAGTGTCTAGAGTATTTGCAGTGTTGGAAGTGTTAAAGTAAAGCCTTTTCAGAGAGAATGCTGTACATTTCGGCATAATTACAAGTACCTGGTCTATGCTTATATTTAAACAAATTTTGTTGTTATGACAGGGGGATTTCACAGACCTGGACCGCTGGTGCTTCATAATAATATTGCTGAGAATCGGTGAGTGTTTGAGCAAGAATAAGATGTTTTCATACAGGCTGCATTATCTGATAAAGATGTACATTCAAGAGCATTTGTACTTCTCAATTTAGCTGGCTCAGAAGCCATTAAGAGGGAACGTTCATTTGTATGAACCTGCTGTGTATGCAGGGAAGGCAGAGAATGGCCATATTGTGATACAGGCTGAAATGCAGGAAGACCTTGAGTGCTTAAAATGTAAATTTAGAGAAGTGTGTAACCCTCAAATTAATATTACAATGGAAAGGCACATGTTTTACCCAAGAAATCAAAAGCCTAGTGAAACTATAGCAGCATATATTACTGACTTAAGAAATAAAGCTAAAATGTGCAGATTTTGTGATCTCAGAGATGAGTTAAAAGACAGGCTTGTGTGTGGTGTTAATAATGATGTAGTGAGAAAGATTTTGCTTCGAGACAGTGATTTAATGTTGAGCAAAGCCATAGAGATTTGTCAAATATATGACATTACAGAAAGGCCCATGAATATGCTTACAAATGAGAAAAGCACATGTACTGTATCTACCAGTGCGAATGTTGATAGTGTACAACAGAAATATAAACCGAGAGGCAGTGCGCCACATCTAACCTTAACTATAAACCAAATGGGGCTGCAGCAAACAACCTTATTGTTAACTGCAGTAATTGTGGAGGCAGTCATGAAAGAAGTACTTAGCTTTTGGTCAGCAATGTCACAAAAGTAAAAAGTGAAATTATTTCAAAAGGCTTTACAAGTCTAAGGTGGCACATACTTTTGTTAAAGGAGAGCATCCGAAGAAGCAAGTAGATCAGATAGAGAGCTGTGAGCAAACGTTCTATGTTGATGGTGTCTCTGTGATTGATAAAAGAGTTATAAGACAGTAGATTATCAGTTGGTAGCAAAGAGTGAACTATTTTGTACTGTTTGGATTAATGGGAAACCCATGGAGCTTAAAGTAAACACTGGTTCCAAGTGCAATGTATGTCAGCACAAATGTTTGTCAAAGTAAGAGCTGGTGAGAAACCTGATTCAGCCATGTGTGCAAAACTAGTTGCTTATGATGGTGAAGTGATTCATACTGATAGCACAGTAATTCTTTCATGCCATTCTGCTGAAAACAGCTATGACTTGCAGTTTTACAGTCAAAAGACATGTACAGTCACTGTTAGGCCTCAAAGACAGTTTGAGAATGGGACTGATTTCATTTAATAAAGAGGTCCATCATATAAATCTAAACAACTGCAATAATTTTACACAGAATACTTTTATTGAATATGCTGATGCTTTCACAGATGAGCTTGGCAAAGTTCCAGTCACATATTCCATGAAGTTAAACAGTGAAGTAAGCCCAGTTGTCAGACCAGCAAGGAAGGTTCTGGTAGTAATGCAGAGCAAAGTAAAAGCAGAGCTTGACAAAATGGTGAATTTAGGTGTTTTAACTCCAGTAAAAGGACTGAATGAATGGGTATCTTCCATGGTCATAGCTCATAAGAAAAGCTCAGATGATATTCAAGTATGTATTGATCTGAGAGATTTAAGCAAAGCGCTTAAATGTTCTCATCATCCAATGCACACAATAGAAGAAGTAGCCACTCTCATGCCAAATGCCACAATTTTTTTCTGTCTTATATGCAAAAGATTCATGTTGGCAAATTTCACTGGATCACACATCTTAATTGTTAACCACTTTCAGTATACCATTTGGTAGATACAGGTTTTTGAAAATGCCATTTGGGATACATTTTTCCAGTGAAGTATTTTAGCATGTGATAGAACAATTTTTTTTCAGGTTATCCATGTGCTATTACAGTAGATGACATTAGTGTAGGGTGCAATGGTGAAGTTAAACATGATAGAAACCTCAAGAAAGTTCTAGACCATGTTCATGAAGTAAATCTTAAACTGAATCCTCAGAAATGTAAATTCAAACAGAAAGAAGTTACTTCTGCTGGTCATTAATTTACCAGATATGGCTTACAACCAGATCTATCTAAGCAAGCAACAATTTCTGAGATGCCATTTCCAGAAAATGTCACATCTCACATCTTTACAGTGTTTTCTTGGTATGGTTAACTATTTAGGAAAGTTTATCCCAGAACCTGAGTTAGCTTTCAGCACTGCTACATGAGTTGACACGCAAAAATGTAAAATGGTCCTGGTTGGAACAACACCAAAGAGCATCTGATGTTCTGAAACAGAAACTTGGCAGTCCACCCACATTGAGATATTATGATGTTCACAAACCTGTAACTCTTTTGTGTGATGCTTCAAAGTATGGCAAAATTTATCCCAAATGGCATTTTCAAAAACCTGTATCTACCAAATGTTATACTGAAAGTGGTTAACAATTAAGATGTGTGATCCAGTGAAATTTGCCAACATGAATCTTTTGCATATAAGACAGAAAAAAATTGTGGCATTTGGCATGAGAGTGGCTACTTCTTCTATTGTGTGCATTGGATGACAGAACATTTAAGCACATGTCTTTAAGAAAGCATACCAGTAGTCTATTCATTCAGAACTTTAATGCAAACTGAAGTGCAGTATGCACAAATTGAAAAAGAGCTTTTGGCAGTAGTGTTCACATGTTCGAAGTTTAATGATTATATTTATAGCAAACCTATTCAAAAAGAGACTGATCTTCAACCTTTAGTGACAGTTCTGAAAAAGCCAATATATACAGCCCCAGCATTCCTGCTATGCATAGACGGCCTTAGGCATAGGCCAACTAGGCGGTCGCCTAGGGCGCCGCTATAGCAGGGGCACTTTTCCAGTATTTATTTGGTATAGGTAGACCAGTATGCGGGCACTTGGGTGGTATGGGGGGGAGTGTCATGGAGCACTTTTGCCTAGGGCACCAGCTGACCTAAGGCCGCTGCTGTATGCAAGATGTTAAAATTGCAAATGTACAATTTCAGTATTGTCTATACAAAAGGCAAATTTCTATACCTTGCTGATGCTTTGTTGAGAGCACCCAGACAAACAAAAAACAGCATGATAATAAGAAATCAGAATTTGAAGTCATAGAAGTCAGAAATTTTTCCTCATCACGTCTTGATGAACTCAGAACTCATACAGCTTCAGACCGAATTCTCCAGAAAGTGAAACATGCTATCAGTCAATGATGGCCAGCACAACAAACATGTCTATGACTTGACATACAGAAGTATTTTCCTTACATAGACGAGCTCATGATGGAAGATAGCATCATCATGAAAGGTTCTAAAGTGATAATTCCTACAGCATTACAACAGGAATCTATCAAAATTTAGCATCATTGTCAACTGGATAGTGGTTCAACCAAAACAAGAACAAGATGCATAGTATTTTGGCCCTCTATGTCAAAAGATATAGAGAAGGAAACTCTAGCATGTTCTGTTTGCAATAGTACCAAATTGCACCAACAAAAAGAACCACTTCAGCTAAACCAAATTCCTGAACTACCATGGTCGACGGTTGCTACTGATATTTTCAAATGGAATGGTCAGCATTACTTAGTGTTAGTAGACTCTTACTCAAATTGATTTGAAATTGACCTTCTTCCTAACTGAACGTCCAGCACTGTCATTATGAAACTGAAGAGACATTTTGCTGTTCATAATAGTCTACATAAAGTCATATCTAACAATTGTACACAGTTTACAAGTCAGCAGTTCAAGAATTTTGCTGAATCTTGGGATGTTGTCCTTGTTATTAGTAGTCCTGAGTATCCACAGTCCAATGGGTTAGCTGAGTGTGCAGTTCACATGCAAAATGTTTGTTGGAGACATCCAGGACAGATGGTACCGATGTTTTTCTTAATCTACTTAATCTCGGAAACATTCCTCAAGATAATTTACTTGGTTCACCTGCACATAGAGATTGCTGTCCAGACAGACTAGAACAACTCTTCCAATCAGTAAGCAATTATTGATTCTAAATGCAAAAAACAGCAGAATGGTCAAAACTCAACTTTTGAAAACAATGTCTGTCACAAAAGTTGTACGACTACAAATCAAGCAAATCTCTTAGACCATTAAGACAAGGAGAGACTATGAGAATGCAGACATGTAAAGGATATGACTGAATGAGAATTGTCAAAAATATTTGTGAAGAACTAATATCTTACATTGTACAATCTCGTGGAATGGATTTCAGAAGGAATCAAGGGGGAATACCACCAGTCTTCAAACCAGCAACCCAGCAGATTGCCTGTGCCAGAGACTCAGTTTCTCAGAGTGACTCTACAGTTGTTCAAATTCCAGAGGACAGTGTACTTTCTTCAGGTAATCCTGATGTAATCCCCAAAGTTCCAATTGTAAAAGAATTGCCAGAGACTGTACCTGTTGCTAAACCCAGTCAAAGTTTTTATGTGACCAGATTGGGTAGAATTTCCAGACCCAATCTGAGATACACAGTGACTTGTACTTAAATTCATTTGCTGTTAAATGTTGATGTGATACCTAGCATGTAAGATGTTGTGTTCTCCTACTGCATGTTGAACAAATCAAAGACGGATGATGTAGATTATTGTGTGTATTGTACCTAGTCAGCCACTGTAGCTAAATAGCACGTGCATATAAGTTACTGAGCATGTGTACGATCAGTGCCATTTTAGATAGTCAAAGTGAAAGCAGGCATGAATGGAGATGCACATGCAATTCTGTTTGAAGCAATGAGTCAATCAGTTAGCTTAAATATATGTTCCATTTACAGCTCCTGATGTGTTTATGTACAATAAACAACTTGAACCAATTACTGTGCCTCAGTGTCTTATGTGAATATAAGAGACATATGACAGTTATCCTCTGAAATGGTTCCTCAATAACAGGCAAAGGGCATAAAAGCAGCTTTGGCTTTATCTCCTGTCTTGCCAACCATCTGGAACTGCTCACAAGTCTTTCAGTACCTTGTCACATCCTTTGCTATATCTGTCCAGTAAAATATCTGCATAAGCCATCTTTTATGCTTATAGTGCTTGCAAAACAGAATATCAGTGGCTATGGTCAAAGATGCCTGTCAGTGGATACTAGATACATCACCAGCCCTGGCTGAAAGTTTGGGCTTTGGCTTGGTCATCCCACAACTGCTCTGACTGCCATCCCCATGTTTGTCTCAATGTTTGGTTGCGTGTAACTGCATGCACACAAGGTACTGCATTGTCAAAGTCTTTCCTATTAGGATATCTGCTGGAGTGTCCTCAGACATAACAATCTGCTTGCTCTCTTACCTTCTTCCCAATCCAGGCAAGCTCTGACCAAGGTACTTGAAGAGGTGTCTCTCCCAAGGTCTGAACTGGAATAGACCACCCAGGCAAGTATTGCTACTTTTTGATAACATTTTGATATTAAAATCTCACAATAATCCCTTGGTCATCTTGGTTACCCACCTATTCAAATGCCTGAATAAAACTACCAAAATCATCCCCCTTTTTATATCATTAGCAAAGTTTTGTATTGACCTGCTCATTTGAGGTTTGATCTTCTCCCTCCCCATGAATCTCATGCCGCTGATGAAGGGTAATAATCTCTCACTCTTGTTGACACTGCTTCTCTGCATTTTCTGGCTCTGACTGCTGCATCATCTTAGCTGCTTTGAATTCCCGATGTTTCATCTTCAGTGATAGTTTCCGTATATTCATTTGACATTTGATGTCCTTAGGGGATGGTTTAGTTTGTTGACTGCCTCCTACAAACCCACAATGCCTACTAGACTGTCTCCAGGTTTAGTGTGCTGTATTCCAGCTACAAGTAAAGCTACTACCATGTGCAATGTCATCCCTGGATATGCAGATATGCATGATCCCTTTAGCTTTGTACTCCTTAGTCAGCTGTGACACTGATACTGCAGCAAAGTTGCCAGAAGAGTCCACTTCAGACTATTTCCTAATTTTAATTAAATTCTAAATTCTAACTAAAACTTCGAATTAAAAAATAAAATAACTGCAGGGCAAAACTAAACTTCTGTATATTTGCCTTCTTACTATGACAGTACACAGAATGTTGGTTGACAGCTGCTGTAGAAGCCAAATATGTTCTGTTCCCGTATCCTTACTACTGTCAACCAATGTCATGTTGAGAGAACTTGTAATGGCCACTCTGGCCCTGATGGGGTTTGAATCCCATGGCTGACTACTTACATAAATTCCAGATATGTGAAGGTCAGGGTCTATGATCCGTGAATCCATTCCACAACCCACATATAGATTTGACAGTTACCACAGGGATGATCTCTCAAGACACACCACTAGTACCAATTAGGCTAAAGTAAAAAAGATTCACGCAAATCTAAGTCACTTAGTAGTTCACCAAATAGAGTCTGGCCCCAAGAGCATATAGGGAATATGCACTGTTGACCCAGGTATTGGTTTCCTCTTTCCACATAGGATAGCACATTAACCACTTACATGGCATGGTCTTTAGCCCAACATTCCAGGTCACTTTCTGACAACTGTTTATTTAAACATCAGTGTTTTTAGTGTCTCTTGCCCTTAATAACTACCTTCCAAACAATTTATTACTTTCAGTTGTGTATGCATGCACACACACATGCACACATACAACTCACAGAGATTGCTAGTAGAATTCACCAGTTTCCTATAGTTTTGCACTGGTAAGCCAGCACTTTGGATAATTTGGCTGGAGATCCACTGACTACTGTTCAACTCTTGATCAATAACCAGATACAAATTATAAATGTAAACAATAATATACAGGACAGTCTACCCAATTAGAAATTGATACTAGCAGCTTGGCAACACACAGTTCTAAATACCCTCTTCTTAAATAATAAATAGTACATAAATAAAAAAAAATACTTGCAAGGTAAAGAACTTAAGTTATAAATTAATGAAGGTGTTTAAAAATACACTAAGACATAGACAAGCATGCATTAATAGAAAAAACACCCATATTTACATTTTCATGTACATACATTATATATCACATATCTTTTTTTCATTGGAACTGTCATCAGTCCAACATTACATAAATTGCTGATATCCTGCTTTCCCTAAAATGCCACTCTTTCTCCTCCTCACCATTATTCTGCATTTATTGTTCCCAAGTTTCCATTTATATGATCTCTCCCTTTTCTAAAGGTCTCTCTTTTACAATTTACAATACTTTAAACACAGTTGCTTTTGCCTTTGATTTCTATTTTTTAGTAATTGTTTTTTAGCAGCCAGCAGGATTAAACTTAATAAGATCTTATAAAGTCTAGGAAATTCAGATCCTCTGTTCCAGCTCAAAAGAGTAATTTCCTTAGTTACAATCATTTGCTCACACAGATTTTTGGACAGAGTACTCTGTTGGGAAATTTCAAAATCTGTCAACTCATTACCCTCTCAAAACATATGTTCCCAGTTACCTCTTTATTGGCCATCACAGCTCGTACATTTGCTATCTACCTGAGGAATAATTCTCTGAAGCCTACTTGGGGGTATAAAATGCCTATTACCTATGCAAACATTTCCAAGCAAATATCTTTAAGTTGCATATTTAAAGCAATAGATAAATCCTCCCATTGTTCTCTTGTGAATTGCTTTTCCAGTCTCAATCTTCCCAATCTTTTTTAACCAACTCTGATTGATTCTTATAGTTATCATACAATATTTTATAAGCCCTGCTAATTATTCCTTTTCTAAAGCAGCTTCTGTTCAAGATTCAATTAAAAACTCTACCAGAGCAGGTCTTTCACTTAAGATTCCCCTATCCCTTTTTCTTTTCTGACACTCTGAAAACAGTTTTTTCTGATAGAGAAGGTAGTCTCTAACTTGCAGTCCAAACATCTTCATGGCCTCATCCAACTCTATTACATTTCCTTCTCTAGTTATATGCTCCCAATACCTTGGTTCCTTTGCCAGTTTTATCCAGTAAATTCCAGTCCCCTATTGCCTATTTTTTGTATCACTACTTGTAGTCATCCCTATTGGCACAATCTCATTTGTCTACTCTCGCTCTCATGCTGGCTTAGTTCTTGGAATACTTTCTACTAATTTATGAGCATAATATTCTCTATGGTTGTTACTATTCTCAAGAATCTGAATTCAAAATCCCACTCTGTCTTTATTTCTTGAACTTCCCCCTGCTTCATCATAATCCCTTTCCATTTTGAAATACAACCTTCTGCTTGTGTTATGTGTATGAGCCTTGACTGTGTAGCTCTAAAATATCCCTTCAAATCAGGTACTCCTAAAGCACCTTGTTCTATTGGAAGGATTAGTTTATTCATTATTGGCCTCTTGCCTTCTTCAATCCTACTTCAATCCTAGATTCATTCCTTTAACTCTTTATTCATTGTTGTCCACAACTTCTTTTCTTGTTGAAAAAATATGCCTGACAAATATATAAAACTAAAAGAACTAAAACATTTTACTGCTTATATCTTACTATCTATATCTATATACAAGAGCTTCTAGTTTCTCAGTTTTTATATTATCTTTTAAGTCCCTTCCACATATCCTTAGCTGCCATAACAGCAATGTTTAATCCATTCTCCTGAATACTTCATCTTAACATGACCCCATAAATATGGGCACTGCTGAACCAATTCATCTGTGGGTACATGACTTATACCTGTTATTTTATCTTCATCAATTTTATATCCCAAAAGACTTGAAGCTGTCTTCAAGTGTTCCATAATGCTGAGATGTCCTTTTCTGGATTTATCAGGTACAAAATAATACGATCTACAAATAAAGCCAACTTCATTTGATTACCATGCCAGTTATATCCTTACATTTTTGAGTTCCTTATTTTCTTTACCAATTGTTCTAAAAATAATGCAAACAACAAAGGGGAAACAGGATATCCCTTCCTGATTCCTCTGTTCAAACACAACTTATCAGAGAGGAACTCCCCCACTTTAATGCTTAGCCTCCTATACTTCATATATCCTCTTAATTAAACGTATTATTGTATAAGAGAATGCAGATGCTTCCATTGTCCTACTCATAAATCTCAGCTTACTCTATCAAATGCTTTCTCTGTCAAGACCCAATAACAACAGTAGTATTTACTTACATTGTGCTTCCCTCTGGATCATCATTGATCTGTTGCTGTTGTCAAATGTTTGCCTCCCTCCACAAAACCACATTGATCCATATCTGTTGATTTTGGCAACAACGTTATCATTCTTTTAGCTAGGATAGATATAAGCATTTCATAATCATGATTTAAAACTGAAATAGGTTTATATGAAGCTGGATGTGATGGGTCTTTACCATATTTAGGTAATACAGCCATCAGAGCTTTCTTCCAAGATGTTGGTGCTTCCCCTCCTTTTAAAATGATGTTAAATACAATCTTCTATATCTTTAACACTTTCTTCAATCATAACTTTCAAACTTCCACAGGAATACAATCTGTTCCTGGAGCCTTTCTTAAAGATTGATTATACATCATATGTTTTAATCGTATCTCCTCCTAGTTTAACTATTAGTTGTTGGGCCACAACTACATCTAGCCTTGGCATCTTGATGTCTTCCACACAAATATTTCTTATTTGTACTCTCTTTATTTCCATATGTGTCTGCTGTATACAATATTTTCATACAATTTCTGAAATAGCTCTAATACTTCTACAGGACCTCTGGTTATTTTTCTTGTTACAGGCTCCCTAAATTTGATGACAACCCTTTCTAATTCTTGTTTTCTAAGTTGTGGGAAAAGTTCCTGCTGATTATGTATCAGTGTTTTGAATGCGTATTTCCAGCTTTTGTATTACATGCACACAATGTTTGTCAGGTTGCTCTTTTATACAGTTGTTTCTTCTCATCTCCATTTGAACATATGTCACATTGAAAACCCTCAAATAAAAAAGTACTCTGCAACTAAATTCAGTATTTTGAAGCTATAAAGTCTAATTTTTGAAATATAGAAAACTCAGAAGTGCGAAATTCAAATTCTCGCACACCAGAGATTTTGAATTTCGCTCTTCTACTGCACACACACACACACACACACACACACACACACACACACACACACACACACACACACACACACACACACACAGGCTCTCTACTACATAAAAGCAGGGGGGCAAGCCCCCCCACACCCCCAACACCCCCTACTTAAATATTCTAACTCAGAGGTCGCACTGCACACACAAACACACACACACAACACCACCACACAAGCTACATTCTGCTCGCACACATACATCACAGCAACAAAACACACTAACACACACCACAACCCCTACCCAAAACCCTTAACACACACACATACACACACACATGTTGCTGAACTGAGCACTTATTCTATAGGTGGGTGAGTGGATGTCAGATCACCACTTTTGAAAAGCTGGCAGACCTTTTGGTGAGGGAACAAGCCCTTAGCACTTTGCCTGAGGACATGAGGATCTGGTTAGCTGATAGACAATGCTCTACTTCAGATGAGCTGGGGAAGAAGGGAGACCTATACCTGGTAAGCAGGGCAGCCCTGCACAGGAAGGGGACCACCAGTACTGCTCATGGGTCCAAAGGAACCCATGGTGGGCATCACAGACTGCCCCAACAGAATCTGCCAGTAGCAGGGGAAGCCACTAGTCCATGTACACATCCATGAAAAAGGGTTAAATGTTTTGAATGCAACCAGTGGGGCCATGTGGCATACAAGTGTCCATGGAGGCAAGGTGAGGAACAAAATGTGAGGGAGCCAGTAAGTAGGAAAGACAAAATGCCAATAGTAGGTTGTCTTGGGACAACAGGGGTACTAAACTACCATCCTGCAGATGTCCTGAGAGGGAAGGATTTGGATGAGGCAGTACCTTGCGCTTATGCAGTTACACGCAGTCAGGCTAGGAGACATCATGAGTGTATGCATAAGCTTTTGTGGTCTACAGGTATGAGTTTAGGAAGTTCTTGCTATACTGTTGCTTGAAGCCTTAAAGTTTTGGATGCATGAGTAGGGATGAGGTGAAAAATATGTCTGCATGTTTTGCATTAGTAGTAGCAATGTTCTAATTGCAATGACAACAGCATTGTAACTACACTGCAAACACATTCTGTATAATATGTATACATGCAGATACATATTTCTGAATTAATAATTAAATCAAACAAAATTTCTCTAATATTTCTTTCTACGTATATTTCTTTCTATGTATATTTCTCTCTTTTTATCTCTCATATATAAATATATATATATATATATATATATATATATATATATATATATATATATATATAGATTCACTTTAGAAGCTTGAAATACTGAAATATTGAAATTCCGTATTTCGATTCCATAAAGTGGAATCCTGAAAAGAGCGAAAGCTCAGAAGCATGAATTTCACAACCTCGAATACTGGAGGTTTTGAATTTCACGCTTCCATGGTTCCGCTGTGGTTACGGATTCAGGTAAGTGTGTGTGTGTGTGTGTGTGTGTGTGTGTGTGTGTGTGTGTGTGTGTGTGTGTGTGTGTGTGTGTTAAGGGTTTTGGGTAGGGGTTGTGGAGTGTGTTTTATTGCTGTGATGTATGTGTGCGAGCAGAATGTGGCTTGTGTGGTGGTGTTGTGTGTGTGTTTGTGTGTGCAGTGCAACCTCGGAGTTAGAATATTTAAGTAGGGGTGTTAGGGTGCAGGGGGCTTGCCCTGCCTTATGTAGTAGAGAGCCTGTGTTTGTGTGTGGGGAGGATGGTGTGTGTGTGTGTGTGTGTGTGTGTGTGTGTGTGTGTGTGTGTGTGTGTGTGTGTGTGTGTGTGCGTGTGTGTGCATGTGTGTGTGCAGTATTTGAATTTCGCACTTCTGAGTTTTCTATATTTCAAAAATTAGGCTTTATAGCTTCAAAATACTGAATTTCGACATTTCATTATGTTGAGGATATAAAGTGAATCCATATATATATATATATATATATATATATGTATATATATATATATATATATCGACATTATATATATATAGATATATATATATATATACATATATATATATATATATATATATATATATATATATATGGGTTCGGTTCAGAAGTCCAAAATACTGAAATCCCGAATTTCAGTATTTCGAGCCCAAGAAGCCAAATCCACATAACAGCAAAAGTTTAGAAGCACGTAATTCAAAACCTGGAATACCAGAGGTTTTGAATTTCACGCTTCTAAAGTTCCACTATGGTTATGTATTCAGGTAAGTGTGTGTGTGTGTTAAGGGGTTTGGGTAGGGGCTGTGGTGTGTGTCAGTGTGTTTTGTTGCTGTGATTTGTGTGTGCGAAGAGAAAGTAGCTTGTGTGGTGGTGTTTTATGTGTGTTTGTATGTAGTGCGACCTCGGAGTGAGAATATTTAAGCGGGGGAGTGCAGGGGGGCTTGCTCCCTTCTTTCATGTAGTAGAGTGATTGTGTGTGTGTGTGTGTGTGTGTGTGTGTGTGTGTGTGTGTGTGTGTGTGTGTGTGTGTAGTAAAACCACGAAATTCAAAACTGGTATTCGAGGTTTTGAATTTCACGGTTTTTAATTTTTGTTGTTTTGTGGATTCCACTTCTTGGGCTCGAGATACTGAAATTCGAGATGTGCATGTGTAGGTGCATGTCAGTTTAATATATGTAAATGTAAATATAGATAGAAACATAGACATAGATATAGATGTGTGTGATTGGGGTGGTAGATCCATGTCAACTTAGAAAAGCAATATATTGAAAGTGCTAATACTGAATGTATGATGCTGAAGTGTCAAAATTCTGAAAATGTTAAAATGTTGATACCAAAATACTTACTCTCCTGCATGAGTAGAGAGCTGGAGGACAGTGGCTGTGTATTACCTTTTTGAATATGAGGGTATCAGTAAAGCTCTGCTTAGTATTGGGAGCCAGGAGATCACACTGCTAGGTGTAATGGTTGGCTAAGAAAGCAAAGTGATAGTTCTACTGATAGTGCAAAGTGATAGATGTACTGATAGTGTAAGCAGTAGTGCAAAGTGATAGATATATAGCTATAGATACAGATGTATACTCAAACTCACACATCCAAGAACTGAAGTCATGGCTATCCATGGAAGTGCTATGGGGGCATGTTCTTAAGACATCAAATTATTCCCTGATATATAATGGAAGGAGGAAATATGTTTTTTTTTTATTATTTCATTGATCTGCATCTGTTTTAGGATGCTGAATTTCATTTTCAGTTCTTTATTGTTGTTTTTTTAGGAATTGCTTTTCAAAGGAGAATTTTTGACATTGTATGCTGATGCACTGTTAACCTTTGAAGTGGGAGAACTGTAGGAATGATTCTTTGCTTCTGTATACACTGTTGAATACATAATTGTTCAAATGAAGCCTATACTCTTTTTCAGTAAATGCTAGTAGATGTTTTACATGCACCAGAACTATTACTAATTTCCAGATAGATCCCAGTTTAATGTTTTATCCAAATAGAGAGCCTCAGAAGTGTAGCATTCACATTAAATTACCCTAAACATAAATCTAAACGTCTATAAAGATAATGCATGTTCTTTTCCTCTTCCTGACCCAAAGGACTGTGCTGCCTGCAGGATCACTGCAACTCCATATAAAAGCTTCAGATTTTTTATTTACCTTTTCAAATTCTGTTGACTTAGTTTCAGCTGAACTAGTAACATATACAGAACCCTGCTGCACTTCTTCTTTCGGCTTTTTCCCAGTTAGGGGTCGCCACAGCGGATCACCATGTCCACACATTGATTGGCAGTGGAGTTTTACGGTGTCAAGTTGCCAGCCCGGCGCCCAACCTTCCACAGAAGGCACACTCACACGCACACCTAGGGCCAATTTAGAGTGTCCAATCCACCTGCAGCATGTCTTTGGGATGTGGGAGGAAACCGGAGCACCCGGAGGAAACCCACACGACCACAGGGAGGACATGCAGACACAAGGCACCCCAGCTGAGGATCGAACCGGAGAACCTCTTGCTGTGAGGCGGCAATGCTAACCACTGCACCACCGTGGCCGCCCTACAGAACCCTGCTGCACTACTTCTTCAAAAATGTTTTGGTGTTTTTATTTCTGTAGTTTCTTCTTGTCTCATTTCTTTTCCATTATGTCAAGTTTACTAGTCTGAAAACACCAAATTTCTACTTCTGCCATATATTTTGTGCAAATAAACACAGTTTACAGTGTAACCTTTTGCTAGTAATTCGACCATTGTTTTGAACTAGTAAGCACAGTCTGGAATGCATGTCACCTTTATTCCTTTTTCTTTGCTTGCACAGAGTACCTTACTTGCACAATTGTGCTTCCTTTCTTTAACTGGTGTAGCCATGCCTTCTTTCTTTGTGACCTTCTGGGCACCTTATTCTCCATACCATTTGTAACTCCTGAAATGCAGTGTACCTTAGAACTCCAAGGCTGTTCAAAATAGATACATACAGACCTCATTTGCTAGAATACAGAGTTTTACGACAACAAAGCTTTCTCTATACACTGCACAAACATTATTTCTGAAGGACATGTTAAAGTAAGTACATAGTTCATTCTTCCAAGTATAACTTACAGTAGTATGCTTTGCGTGTGGTATGTTACATGCTGGTATGACACTTCTTGATCATTATACCAGTCACTAGACATGTATCTTGTCAAGATCAGGAACATGGGGAGTTCAGTGGGGGAGGTCTGTGTGTGGTACTGGAATTACAAAATGTTTACTGAAACTGCTATACTGACATTTTATGTCAGCTGACCACAGCAATGGGCTTAGGCATGTATACCAAATGTGAAATGGGTCTTTCTTTTTATGGAGGTGGGCAAACTGTGAACCATTTTAAGGGATATGATTCACAGCGAAGCAATTCAGCCAAAAACAGCTCTTTCATTATATTCATCTTTGAGGTTTTGTGTGTGTGTGTGTGTGTGTGTGTGTGTGTGTGTGTGTGTGTGTGTGTGTGTGTGTGTGTGTGTGTGTGTGTGTGTGTGTGTTTCTGTTACTATTTCACATGCAAAGAAAGAATAGCATGAGTGCTCAATCAGAATACAGTGTTGGTGGTATGGAGACTGATTGTGTGAGAAACAGGTGAAACAGGTGCTGAAATACTTCACAGGAAAAAATACTTTTTT